>NC_083720.1:41739247-42055497 GCF_028564815.1 Eubalaena glacialis | reverse complement strand
AACAACTAACAGGACAGGAATACAGCCCCATGCACTAGTAGAGAGGCGGCCTAAAATCAGAATGAGGTCACAGACACCCCAAAACACACCACTGGACACAGTCCTACCCATCAGAAAGACAAGATCCAGCCTCATCCACCAGACCACAAGCACCAGTCCCCTCCCCCAGGAAGCCAACACAACCCACTGAAACAACCTTAGCCACTGGGGGGAGACAACAAAAACAACGGGAACTACAAATCTGCAGCCGGTGAAAAGGAGACCCAAAAAACATTAAGTTAAGCAAAATGAGGAGACAGAGAACCACACAGCAGATGTAAGAGCAAGGTAAAAACCCAAGACATCAAAAAACAAAGAGGAAATAGGCAGTCTACCTGAAAAAAATTCAGAATAGTGATAGTAAAGATGATCGAAAATCTTGGAAATAGAATGGAGAAAATACAAGAAACATTTAACAAGGACCTAGAAGAACTAAAGAGCAAACGAACAATGATGAACAACACAATAAATGAAATTAAAAATTCTCTAGAAGGAATCAATAGCAGAGTAACTGAGGCAGAAGAATGGATAAGTGACCTGGAAGATAAAATAGTGGAAATAATTACCACAGAGCCAAATAAAGAAAAAAATGAAAAGAATTGAGGACAGTCTCAGAGACCTCTGGGAAAACATTAAATGCTCCAACATTTGAATTATAGGGGTCCCAAAAGAAGAAGAAAAAAAAAAGGGGGGACTGAGAAAATATTTGAACAGATTATAGTTGAAAATCTCCCTAATATGGGAAAGGAAATCATCAATCAAGTGCACAAAGTGCAGAGTCCCATACAGGATAAGTCCAAGGAGAAACATACCAAGACACATATTAATCAAACTATCAAAAATTAAATACAAAGAAAAAATATTAAAAGCTGCAAGGGGAAAACAACAAATAACATTCAAGGGAACCCCCATAAGGTTAACAGCTGATCTTTCAGCAGAAACTCTGCAAGCCAGAAGGGAGTGGCAGGACATATTTAAAGTGATGAAAGGGAAAAACCTACAACCAAGATTACTCTACCCAGCAAGGATCTCATTCAGATTTGATGGAGAAATTAAAACCTTTACAGACAAACAAAAGCTAAGAGAGGCTTCCCTGGTGGCGCAGTGGTTAAGAATCTGCCTGCCAATGCAGGGGACATGGGTTCGAGCCCTGGTCTGGGAGGATGCCACATGCCACGGAGTGACTAAGCCCGTGAGCCACAACTACTGAGCCTGCACGTCTGGAGCCTGTGCTCCACAACGGGAGAGGCCATGACAGTGAGAGGCCCACGCACCGCGATGAAGAGTGGCCCCTGCTCGCCACAACTGGAGAAAGCCCTCGCACAGAAACGAAGACCAAACACAGCCATAAATAAATATATAAATAAATAAATATATATTAAAAAAAAAGCTAAGAGAATTTAGCACCACTAAACCAGCTTTACAACAAACGCTAAAGGAACTTCTCTAGGCAGGAAACACAAGAGAAGGAAAAGACATAGAGTAACAAACCAAAACAAGAAAATGGTAATATGAACATATGTATTGATAATCACCTTTAATGTAAATGGATTAAATGCTCCAACCAAAAGACATAGACTGGCTGAATGGATACAAAAACAAGACCTGTATATATGCTGTCTACAAGAGACCAACTTCAGACCTAGGGACACATACGGACTGAAAGTGAGAGAATGAAAAAGATATTCCATGTAAATGGAAATCAAAAGAAAGCTGCAGGGCTTCCCTGGTGGCGCAGTGGTTGGGAATCTGCCTGCCAATGCAGGGGACACGGGTTTGAGCCCTGGTCTGGGAAGATCCCACATGCCGCGGAGCAACTAGGCCCGTGAGCCACAATTACTGAGCCCGCGTGTCTGGAGCCTGTGCTCCACAACAAGAGAGGCCGCGATAATGAGAGGCCCGCGCACCGCGATGAAGAGTGGCCCCCTCTTGCCGCAACTAGAGAAAGCCCTAGCACAGAAACGAAGACCCAACACAGCCAAAAATAAATAAATAAATAAAAATTAAAAAAAAAAAAAAAAAAAAAAGAAAGCTGCAGTAACAATTCTCATATCGGACAAAATAGACTTTAAAATAAAGACTATTCCAAGAGACAAAAAAGACACTGCACAATGATCAAGGGATCAATCCAAGAAGAAGATATAACAACTGTAAATACATATGCACCCAACATAGGAGCATCTCAATACAGAAGGCAAATTCTAACAGCTGTAAAAGTGGAAATCGACAGCAACACAATCATAGTAGGGGACTTTAACACCTCACTTTCACCAACAGACAGATCATACAAAATGAAAATAAATAAGGAAACACAAGCTTTAAATGACATATTAAACAAGATGGACTTAATTGATATTTATAGGACATTCCATCCAAAAACAGCAGAATACATTTTCTTCTGAAGTGCTCATGGAACATTATCCAGGATAGATCATGTCTTGGGTCACAAATCAAGCCTTGGTAAATTTAAGTAAGTTGAAATCATATCAAGCACCCTTTCTGGCCACAACGCTATGAGACTACATATCAATTACAGGAAAAAATCTTTGAAAAATACAAACACATGGAGGCTAAACAATACATTACAAAGTAACCAAGACATCACTGAAGAAATCAAAGAGGAAATCAAAAAATACTAGAAACAAATGACAATGGAAACACGATGACCCAAAAGCTATGGAATGCAGCAGAAGCAGTTCTAAGAGGGAAGTTTATAGCAATACAATCCTACCTCAAGAAACAAGAAACATCTCAAATAAACAACCTAAACTTACACCTAAACCAATTAGAGAAAGAAGAACAAAAAAACCTCACACTTAGCAGAAGGAAAGAAATCATAAAGATCAGATCAGAAATAAATGAAAAAGAAATGAAGGAAACAATAGCAAAGATCAATAAAACTAAAAGATGGTTCTTTGAGAAGATAAACAAAATTGTTAAACCATTAGACAGACTCAACAAGAAAAAAAGGGAAAAGACTCAAATCAATAAAATTAGAAATGAAAAAGGAGTAGTAACAACTGCAGAAATACAAAGGATCATGAGAGATTACTACAAGCAACTATACTCCAATAAAATGGACAACCTGGAAGAAATGGACAAATCCTTAGAAAAGCACAACCTTCTGAGACTGAACCAGGAAGAAATCAAAAATATAAAGAGACCAATCACAAGCACTGAAATAGAAACTGTGACTTAAAATCTTCCAACAAACAAAAGCCCAGGACCAGATGGTTTCACTGGTGAATTCTATCAAACATTTAGAGAAGAGTTAACACCTAGCATTCTCAAACTCTTCCAAAATATGGCAGAGGGAGGAACACTCCCAAATTTATTCTACGAGGCCACCATCACCTTGATACCAAAACCAGACAAAGACGTCACAAAAAAAGAAAACTACAGACCAATATCACTGATGAACAGACATTCAAAAATCCTCAGCAAAATACTAGCAAACAGAATCCAACAGCACATTAAAAGGATCATACACCATGATCAAGTGGGATTTATCCCAGGAATGCAAGGATTCTTCAATATATGCAAATCAATCAATGTGATAAACCATATTAACAAACGGAAGTGTAAAAATCATATGATAATCTCAATGGTTGCAGAAAAAGCTTTCAACAAAATTCAACATCCATTTATGATAAAAACTCTCCAGAAAGTGGGAATAGGGAACCTACCTCAACATAATAAAGGCTTCATATGACAAACCCACAGCCAGCATCATTCTCAATGCTGCAAAACTGAAACCATTTCCCCTATGATCAGGAACAAGACAAGGTTGCCCACTCTCACCACTATTATTCAACATAGTTTTGGAAGTTTTAGCCACAGCAATCAGAGAAGAAAAAGAAATAAAAGGAATCCAAATTGGAAAAGAAAAAGCAAAACTGTCACTGTTTGCAGATGACATATTATACATAGAGAATACTAAAGATGCTTCCAGAAAACTACTAGAGCTAATCAATGAATTTGGTAAAGCACAGGATACAAAATTAATGCACATAAATCTCTTGTATTCCTATGCAATAATGATGAAAAATCTGAAAGAGAAATTAAGGAAACACTCCTATTTACCATTGCAGCAAAAAGAATAAAATACCTAGGTATAAATCTACCTAAGGAGACAAAAGGCCTGTATGCAGAAAACTATAAGACACTGATGAAAGAAATTAAAGACGATACAAACAGATGGAGAGATATACCATGTTCTTGATTGAAAGAATCAGCATTGTGAAAATGACTGTACTACCCAAAGCCATCTACAGATTCAATTCAATCTGTATCAAACTACCAATGACATTTTTCACAGAACTAGAACAAAAAAATTCACAATTGTATGGAAACACGAAAGAACCTGAATAGCCAAAGCAATCTTGGGAAAGAAAAACGGAGCTGGAGGAATCAGGCTCCCGGACTTCAGACTATACAACAAAGCTACAGTAATCAAGACTGTATGGTACTGGCACAAAAACAGAAATATAGATCAATGGAACAGATAGAAAACCCAGAGATAAACCCACACACACATGGTCACCTAATCTATGACAAACAAGGCAAGAATATACAATGGAGAAAAGAGAACCTCTTCAATAAGTGGTGCTGGGGAAACTGGACAGCTAGAATAAAAGAATGAAATTAGAACACTCCTTAACACCATACACAAAAATAAACTCAAAATGGATTAAAGACCTAAATGTAAGGCCAGACACCATAAAACTGTTAGAGGAAAACATAGGCAGAACACTCTATGACATAAATCACAGCAAGATCCTTTTTGACCCAACTCCTAAAGAAATGGAAATAAAAACAAAAATAAACAAATGGGACCTAATGAAACTTAAAAGCTTTTGCACAGCAAAGAAACCATAAACAAGATGAAAAGACAATGCTCAGAATGGGAGAAAATAATTGCAAATGAAGTAACTGACAAAGAATTTATCTCCAATATATACAAGCAGTTCATGCAGCTCAATATCAGAAAAACAAACAACTCAATCCAAAAATGGGCAGAAGATCTAAATGGACATTTCTCCAAAGAATATATACAGATTGCCAACAAACACATGAAAGGATGCTCAACATCACTAATCATTAGAGAAATGCAAATCACAACTACAATGAGGTATCACCTCACAGCAGTCAGAATGGCCATCATCAAAAAATCTACAAACAATAAATGCTGGAGAGGGTGTGGAGAAAGGGAACCCTCTTGCACTGTTGGTGGGAATGTAAATTGATACAGCCACTATGGAGAACAGTATGGAGGTTCCTTAAAAAACTAAAAATAGAACTACTATATGACCCAGCAATCCCACTACTGGGCATATGCCCCGAGAAAACCATAATTCAAAAGCAGTCATGTGCCACAATGTTCTTTACAGTTCTATTTACAATAGCCAAGACATGGAAGCAACCTAAGTGTCCATCGACAGATGAATGGATAAAGAAGATGTGGCACATATATACAATGGAATATTACTCAGCCATAAAAAAAACAAAATTGAGTTATTTGTAGTGAGCTGGATGGACTTAGAGTCTGTCACACAGAGTGAAGTAAGTTAGAAAGAGAAAAACAAATACCGTATGCTAACACATGTATATGGAATCTAAAAAAAAAAAAAAAAAAAAAATGGTTCTGAAGAACCTAGGGGCAGGACAGGAATAAAGATGCTGATGCAGAGAATGGACTTGAGGACATGGAGAGGGGGAATGTTAAGCTGGGATGACGTGAGAGAGTCGATGGACATATATACACTACCAAATGTAAAATAAATAGGTAGTGGGAAGCAGCCGCATAGCACAGGGAGATCAGCTCGGTGCTTTGTGTCCACCTAGAGGGGTGGGATCGGGAGGGTGGGAGGGAGACGCAAGAGGGAGTATATATGGTGATATATGTATACATATAGCTGATTCACTTTGTTATACAGCAGAAATTAACACACAATTGTAAAGCAATTGTACTCCAATAAAGATGTTAAAAAATAAAAAGATGGACTTAACTGATATTTATAGGACATTCCATCAAAACAAAAAAGACACTTTGATATTCAATACTCCAGAATTTCTAAATTTTGTCTCTCATAACACAATATAATTTTCTGTAACCTCAGTTATGTTTTTAACTGCTTCTTAATGCTCACTGTACCTCTGCAGTTGACTTTTAGTTTCCTAGAATTTCTTCCTCATCTCATCCAGCTCTTTTTCTATGTCATTTTATTGTTCTTTCTTTATGATATCTGCCCTATTTTTACGAGGTGATCATTTCTTGCGTCTCATCTAATGTTGCCAAAAAATCTAAAAAAAGAAAATCCATTTCCTGCAGCAGATCTTTGTCAAAGGTTATTTTTCTTTTGTGTTTTCATGATAATCTTTGATAATCATTGTTCAAAGTTCCTGCACTATGATTGTTGTCATTGTTGGTGCTCATATTCTTTGTGTTTTGTGGTTTTTTTCATCTTTAAATAAAAGAAGATATATCAAAGCCCAGTATTTGCCAGAAGACCTCAAGGATGAATGCTTCCTGACCTCACTTCCTTCTGGTCAATTCCTCTTTTCCAAAGTACAACTACCCACTAGTTGAATGGTCACAATTCCAAGATAAATTCCACCTTCCAGCAGGCTTTATTAACTGTGGCTCCATGAGACTGAAATGGAATTCTGTCCACATTCCTTCTGGATTCCTGGTGAATCCAACAGTTATTGAGAATGAAAATAATCATCAGCTCCCCTACCACATGTACTGCTATTAGGGTCTTCCTAGTTCTCCTCCCCACCAAAGGGGCAGGAATTACATTTTTCCACCTCAGGTGGCTGTGTATCACTGCCATTAAAGCTCTCCTTTTCTTTTGTCTTTGGAGATTGGCCATCTGTGAAGTAGTAAAATGAATAATTGGAGAGGAGAGAGACCAGAACTTGCCTCAAAAAAAATGGAAGAGCCACACAGGAAAAGGATGGCTACCAAGAACAGACAGGAGGCAGCAAACCAGCCGCCCATGGGAAGAATCTGACGCTCAGACATGTTAAAAATGGTTAGCACCATTTTTAAAGTAAATATTGGTGCAATACGAAAAATAAATAAATAAGAGCATACAAATAAAATCTAGATTTCCAGCTTCTCTTAAACTATGGGAAGATGTGGTAAATTTGTTTCTCTGTTCTTGCAAGACAACAGTTGGTTGTCTTTACATAAAGCACATCTTCTCCAGTTTGCCTCAGTCTTTACCCTGGTCAACGCACTCATTTTTGTTACCTTAGCTGTTTGAATTTTCAACTCCTGATATAAAGTGAGTTTTCCAGTATGTATTAGTTTCCCAGGACTGCCTTCACAGATTACCACAAATTTGGAGGCTTAAAATAACAGAAATTTATTCTCTCACAGTTGTGGAGGTCAGAAGTCCACATCAAGATGTCAGCAGGGCCATGCTGCCTCTAGGGGCTCCAGAGGAGAAAGCTTTCTTGCTTCCTCCAGCTTATGATGGCTTCTGGCATTCTTGGCTTGTGACCATATCACCCCAATCTCTGCCTTAGTCTTCACATAGCCAACATCTCTCTGTGTGGCTCTGTGTGTCCTTTTCTGTCCCCTATAAGAGCACTTTAATTGTATTTAGAACCTACCTGAATCCAGATGATCTCATCTGGATCCTTATCTTAATTATATCTGCAGAGACCCTATTTCCAAATAAGGTCACATTCTAAGATTATAGGTAGACATGAATTTTCACCTGGGAATCCATTCAGGGATATATAAAATGGGGGATACACAACAGAGAAGGATAATCATCCTATCCACCTTTTTTTCTATAGAATAACCACCCAAAAACATACCCAAGCCATGGAATGTGCTCTTCTTTCCAGTTCCATTGACCTTAAAGGTGGCAAAAAAAAAAAAATCCTCCTGGATCCAACTTTTAGTTAATTGTCAGTCCAAGTTTATGACTGTGTTTTGAGTTTACATCTTCTTCTAAACCTTATTGCACATTACAGAGAAGCTCTGCCAGGAGCTGTTGGCAGATACCGTTTCAAACCAGCAGTCTGTGAATCAACTTTATAAGCTGCAATTTAGAAAATAAGAAAAGGATGAAGCATTTTTCCCTTCCAAGTACAGTCTTCATTTTCTCCACACTCTCGCCCCTCCTAATTCTTCTCCCCAAATGCATCAATCACATGGGTGACTTTCAAGTAATATAAGAAGAGGGATACAGTAATTGCCATCTGAGTGTACAGCAAAAGACTAGATGAGACTGAGTGAGACATTGTGATACAACTGCTAAGATCTTTAAATTCTGAGCTCTGAAGCTTTCATTTGTTAATTTTGATTAAATAATGAAAACAATTCCAGGTTAGGAAAATGTTAGTAATCAGCTCTGCACAGTAGCTATTGTCACTGATTTGTATATTAAATGAAAAAACTAATTACTGTATATTCATTATTTTATTTTGGTTAATATACCATAGCAAATGTGGAAAAATGAAAGTCTTTAAGAACAAGAAAAATGTCTTACTCTTAGGAAGACTAAAGGAAAAAAACATAAAAAAAAAGAACAAGTACCGTACCTGTTCTATAGCTTAGCTCTGTAAACTGAGGTCTAGAGTGGTAAAAGGACTTGCCCTAAGTCACCCAGCTAATTGGCAATGAAACTGGAACCATAGTCCAGGCCTCTTGCCATCCAGGTTACTGTTCTCTACAGAAGTAGTACAGTTAAATCATTTAAAGAAATCTAAGAATATATCATTTTCTATACTAATTCCATTCATTCATATATTACTTTGCAGTTTCCAAATGCTTTTACAAAGGACATGTGTCATTTGATTCCCACCAAAATCCTGTGATATAAGAACAGTAAGTATTACCATTCTAGTCTATAGGTAAGGGGATTTATATTTCTTCTCTTATCCACTTGGTGAACAAAGAGTAGATGTTCACCAAGTGGATAAGAGAAGAAATCCATTCCAGTTGGAAGGAGAGAATTACAGTGGGTGAGAGACATGGGTGTACAACATGGTACATCCTTTTAGATGGCTTCTGGGAAGGGCATGGTTTAGGAAAGAGATCCCCAGAAAGATTTAGATCAGGTTATGAAGACCTTTCAATGCTAGTGTGAAGAGTTTGAACTTAATATGCCAGATAAGCAGGCTGGTGAAGGTTTTGAAAGCAAGAGTGTGACGTGATCAGAATTGTGTTTTAGAAAAGTACATCTGTAAAGTAATAGCTTCAAATTCAAATACTCCCCCCACCACCACCCCAGGTTCAGGCAGGTAACAAAAAAGTAGAGTATAAAATAATAGTAAGGCAGAAAGATTATGACAAACTGGAGAGAAATATGATGCTCGAGCTAAAAGGAACGGCCACTATTCAGCTTCACCCAGCTGCCGCTCCAAGTGGACCAGTGAGGTAAGATCGTGCGAGTCTTCAAGAGACACTGGAAATGTGGATGTTTATATAACATTATCTGATTTTTCAATTTTGACATCTTATTCCAAAAAGTGTTTTGGACAAAAGAGAAAAATAAAATGCATCGGTGAGCTGCCTTTGTCCAGCAAGTCATCATTTTGTCACTTGACCTGTGTACAGTATGTGAGAGTGGTTTGAAATCTGTTTCAAAAGTATAAACCTAAGGCAGGGCCAGTGTGGAATGAAAAGAAAGGGGACGGCTGACTGTCAGAATATAGAATCCAGAAGAAAGCTACTAGGTGATAGATGAAGCAATCTGACCAGTTGTTTGGACTCTGTGATTTTAGTCCTTGGTGTCACTGTTGTGATTGCAGATACAGGTTTTACTTTTTTGTTGTTACTGTTAACACAGAAGGGAGTAGCAAAGAATGGGTTCTGTAAAACAAGCCTCCAATACTACCTAAAACTGACTTCCCCTGAGCCCTCCAAGTTCAAAATGGTGCACAGTGGTTCCAGTTTGGATTCAGAGCCAAGTTGAGAAGTAAGACAAGTGTTCTCTCTGTTTCTTTGCTTCAGCCTCTGAGGTATTCAGTTAATTGTTCTCTGCCATAAAAAAAGAAATGGTTGGTCTCCTTTCCCTAACTGCTCTCTCTGATTTAAGTACTTTTCACCTGTGAATGTCCTTGGTTACTTCTGAACTGTATTCTGTCCTATAAAAGGCACGAAATTAAAGACTGCTTTGGCTCTATGTTTTAGTGAAGTGATTTTTGGAAAGTGCTATAACACTGCTCCTCCCTTCAGAAAGCCAGTGAAGTTCACCTTAAATGCCACCTTCTTTCTGCAACTTGACCCAAAAACCCACCCCTTTAATACTCAGCTCAGATGACTTCTCCCCCACAAAGCCTTTTCTCACCACACCAGCACCACCTTGCCACCCCCAATAGGCTCAGTGCACCTAGACTGCATAAATCACCATCATATGTCACCATCTAATTCACTTCCACTCTTCAAAACCTATACACCATGCTCTATGTAGCAGCCAGAGCAGTCTTCTTAAAATATGAGCTCAGATCATATCACTGCCCAACTTAATTCTCCACTGGCTTTCCTTTGAAGTTAGAATAAAATCTAAACAACTCTTTAAAATGATTTGCAAAATCCTGGATTAACATCCTGTCTACAACTTCAGCCACTCTTCTCTTTTTCTGATAACATTCCAGTCACACTGGCCCTCGAGGATCCTTGGATACCGCCATAGGGCCTTTGCACAACTGCTTCTCTATTAAATGTTTTCCCCAGACTTTTCACATAGCTGCATCTTTCTCATTCTTCTGGTCTTAGGTTAAATATCATCTCCCCAGAGAGACCATCCATCTCTGATCATCTAAATGCTCACTTTCCCAGGTTATTGTCTCTCAGCATCTGGATGGCTTACTTCATTGTTGTGACAGCTATAATAATCGCCTTGCAGACCTCCAAATGCTGGAGTACAATTGTCCAAGGGCCTCCACTGTTGCTTTCTGAAATCCACCCATACACATGCTCTGATGTCACACTTCCCGTTGGCTGCTCTCAGTCAACAGCTGAGCAGGGCAGGGCCACTAAGGCAGTCTGTTTCTGGGAGACATGGGACTCCTCTGACCAGTGACTTTGGCTTGGGGACTCCCATTGGTTTGCTGAAACTTTCTTAGACTCCATGGCAGTCTGAGGCTTTCCCTACCTGACCAAATTTTCTTCCTTATTTCCTTCCTTTTTCTTTCTTTCTTCCTTTCTTCCTTCCTTCCTGTCTTTTTTTCTCTTTCTTTCTCTTTCTCTTTCTTTCTTTCTTTTTCTTTCTTTCTTTCTCTTTCTTTCTTTCCTTTCTTTCTCTTTCTTTCTTTCTCTTTCTCTCTTTCTTTCTCTCTTTCTTCTTTTTCTTTCTCTCTTTCTTCTTTCTTTCTTTCTTTCTTTCTTTTCTTTCCTTATTGAGTTTCTCCAATAAAACACTATCTCCTTGAAGGAAAGGCTCTCATTGGACTCACTCACTACCATGTCTGCAGCACTAGCACCACCCTGGCATAGAATAAGTGCTGTTCAAAATTTGTCCAATTTTGTACATAGGTCTATCAACACATTGACACTTATATTGAAATTATCTATGTGCCCACCTTCATCTCTCACTAGATTGTAGAATTTCTTGAGACTATTCTATGATTGGGGTTTGTTCCCAGCAGATAGCCCAGAGTCTAAGGCACAGTAGCAGCTCAATGTTTGTTGAATTGATTCAACATTTCCTCCTTCCTCACTCACTCCCTCCTACCTAATGCTCCTCACACACGCCAGGCAACACACTCTGAATCCCTATCTGTCTTCCATAATGCAGTCTACTTTACCCCAAGCAGTTCCTCCTACTCTGTCCTATATATCTGTGAATGTCCTCACTGTTATGTCAGGTTTCCATGAATTATTCTGCATCGCTGGCCTTCTACCTCCCCCCAGCATCTCAGGCTATCCAAACAATTACTAAGTCCCACCCTTTCACCTCCTAAGTAATTTCTCATTTAATGAGCTTCCCTCCATTTCTACTGCAACCACCTGGGTCCATCATCTCTTCCCTTGACCAATACAAACACTGCCTTAATAGGTTCCTCTTCCTCCACATTTGCATCCCTACTACACAACCCTTATCCAACAGCAAGAATGTTCTTCCTAAAATGTAAATTTGACCAGGCCACACCCTGCTTAGAGCCCTTAAAGTTGTACCAGTATGTTGAAGAGGCCTCTCGGGGCCTGCTGTACAGTTCATTCATCCCTGCCTCGCCTTTACCCTCACCCTACACACGTCTCACCCAGTCCCCCAGTCACACAGAGCACTTTGCTATGCCCCAAGCCTGTCTCCCTCCTTCTTGGAGAGCTGTCTTCCTCTAATGCACCCCCACCTTCATTATGCTAATTTTGCTCATGTCACTTTTTCCAAGAAGTCTTCAGTAGACAGGTTCAGTCTGGATAAAGCAGTTTTCCTTTAAATTCCTATAGGAACCCAACTACTACTCTGTCACAGTACTTGTCTTAGTCAAATTGGGCTGCTATAACAAAAATACCATAAACTGGATGTCTATAACAACAAATATTTATTTCTCACAGATCTAGAGACCGTAAAGTCCAAGATCAAGGTGCAGTCAGATTGGATGTCTGGTGAGGGTCCTCTTTCTGGTTCATAGATGGTGTCTTCTTGCTGTGTCCTCATGTGGCAGAGAGAGAGAAAGAAGGTCCTCTGGGGTCCTAATTTTATAAGGACACTAAGGACACTATTTTATAAGGACACTAATCTCACCTATTCATGAGAGCTCTACCCTCATGACCTAATTATTGATACTTCCCAAAGGCCCAAGTTCCTAACACCATCACATTGGGGTTAGGATTTCAACATAGTAATTTGGAAGAGGACACAAAGATTCAGTTCATAAGAGTACTTATTACATGGGCTTGTTTAATTATCTGTGCCCCAATGAAACCATGTGAACCTTGTTTCTAAAACAAATATTTGACCAAGTCATCCCGTTTCATCAAATCCTTGAAAGATTTCCTCATAGCCTCCAGTGTGAACATGACCAGCTACCTCTCTAGCCTCACCTCTTTTCACTCCCCAAAGCTCTCACCATTCCCTGTTATAAACAGAACCTCACCCATGTGGCACTAGCTCACAAATCTTTGCATATATTGCTTCTTTTGCCTGGTCTACCTTTCCTCATCTTCCTTCTGGTCAATTAGTCTCCATCCTCCAATGCCCATCTTGAGTATTCTCTCTTCCATGAAGTCTTTCAGCTCACTCTGTCCTCTAGGTAGGTTTGACCACTTCTTCAACCATGGCCTCATGTTATTCATACAGATTTCTATTACTTATCTCCTGGCATTTCTTGGGTTATAATTATAATCTGTGTCTGCACTTGACTACAAACTTTTCAAGGGTACTGACAAGATCTTATTCAGCTTTTTTTCCCCAGTGCCTGCTACATATAAAGAAGGTGTTCTATACATATTTATTGAATGAACAATGAAAGACTCCATGCATTCTTCAGGGTTCTACAACTGTCGCCTCTCCAGTTATTCTGTCTCCCATGAACTGCAATCGATCAGATTGACCTATTTTCTGAGCTTTGTACATGCATAGCCATACGATCTTTTTTAGTAGATTCTGAGTATCTAAAGAGCAGGGACAAAGCTTTAGTCTCTTTGTCTCTACCTCTAAGCCTTGCAGATAGAAGAACTCAATATTCTTTTGCTAATTGATTGTTATTGTTCAATCTACTATGTCTTTTTGATTCAGCAACTTACTGAAAAAATTTTAAAAGAGAACCTTCTCAGAAATCAAACAACTAAAATCACAAAATGTTCTTTTCTAAAAATAACATATCCCCAAAACACTCAAGGCAGAAACTCTTTTCTACTCTCCCATTAATGAGAGAAAGATGAGACTTCTTCCGTTTTTATTTTATCTGTGTCATGTCTGTGTTGCCTGGAGATTTGTGGCTGTTGTTTCAAAAAAGATCAAATGACAACGGGAGAAGGATCATCTTCTTGATTAAAAAGTGGCACTCGGAAACATCGTCTTCCTCAAATTCAATGAGGAGAAAGTTATTTCACAGCTAGTGCCTCCTTCAGAGACAAGAATCCCTGGGAGCAGCTGAGGCTGGCCGCAGCCCATTCAGATCTGCTCACACAAATCTCAAGGGCTTAGAATTTACCATTGATTAACTCAAGATCATCTTCTGAGAGACAAAAGAATTGGTATGGCATAGTCAGACCAACCTGTTTTCAAATCCGTCTCTGACAGTTATTAGTAGCCTTGCTAAGCTTTGGTTTTATCATGTGGAGAATGGGGGTGATAATAACTTACCAGTGGAGGTGCTGGTGTGGTTGAATGAGATAACACAAAGTGTTTATTCGGTTCCTTAGTGATCATTAATGGTAACCACTATCATTAAGTAGCCAGAAGTCCATCGGTCATGATAGCTACCAATGTTGAACGCTTACTGGGTGCTATATACTATGCTAGTTGTTTTTATATTGATTTTTTAACTTATAAATCTCATAACAGCTCTTTAAGCAGATATTATCTTCATTTTTTAGTTAGAGAAGCTAAATTTTTAGGAGGCTAAGTAACTTATCCAATATCACCCAACTACTGAGGTGGTCTTTTTAGCAAAATAGTTTGTCCCTTTTTCCATTGTCCCATGCCTCTGTTTTCTATCCTAAAGAGAGTAAGATGTGGTCAGGACCTCAAATCCCATCCATATCCCACAACTTCCAGAGGGATTTGTGACAAAGGGGCAGGCTTGCCCAGTGAATTCTCATTAATACCACTAATTTAGGTTTTAACACCTAATTTCTCTTACACTGGACCCACATATGAGCTTCAATAGCCCCTTTAATCACTTTAGCTCAAGAGCACTGTTCCTCAGATCTTCCTACTCTGATGGAGGAAAAAGAACAGAGCTGAAAATCCCCCCACAACATCACCACCAACCTAGAAAAGAACTCAGCTGTCCCCTCCTCACCCCTTTTCCCATGTACAGCATCCTGCCCATAGGTTTCCAAGGACAAAACTGTCTGCCAAGTAGGAAAGATCCCTAGGTCCTGTCTTGTCCCCATTGGACTCATAGATAAAGAGTGAACCACTAGCCTTTCCCCCCTCAACAAAACCTAAGTCCTCCTTTTTTCTTCCCACTAAATATTCCCATCCACCTAGCACTGTGGCTTTTTGTTTTCATCATTTAATCCTTACTCCATCAGAGCATCTTCTTCCTTGGGCAGAAGTTGTGGAAGATGGAAACAGGCTTTGAGCTCCCTCTAGAGGTTTCGATGCAACCCATATATAGGACCCTGCAAGGGAAATGGCCAGGGGCAATGTCACATTCATCTATGTGTGCCAAGAGCCCAAAAGGAGTGTATTCAAACCGGCATACCCTCCCCTGGAAAAGTGAACTGAGGCCAAAGTAGCAAACCCAACAATCCCCTCCAAGTGAGCAGATACAGAGACAACTGCCCACTCCAATGAGAAGACAGACGACTTCAGCCCCTGGAGCCTCCTGCATCACAGCAGAAAAAAAAATGGGAAGCAACAGATGGGCCAGCCAGGCCCCAGGTCTGAGGTCTGAGGCCCTACCTGGCCTCCAGAGACAGGAAATGAGAGACAGGTCCTTCCTCCTGGCACCAAACGCTGACTAGTGAGATGTACCCAAGGTAACAGCCTGCCCAGTGCCAAGCCCTGGAGGTGGACAGAGGCTGCTTGCCTCAGATTAAAAAAACAAACAAACAACAACAACAAAAAAAACAGCTACAGAAAAAAGCAAGCTGGTATCTTGAGAATCACTGGCTGTATTTCCTGCCCCTGTGCTCAGTCCATGCATGGAAAATATTTGGTGCTTGGTAAATTCATTTTGGAATAGTGCCAAATGAATACACACCTAACAGTTGTCTAGGGTCTGCCTAACTAGGGGCTGCTCTCTCTATCTAGTACAGAGTGCATTTGTTGTGGGTAGAAACATATACCCCAAGAGAGATATATTCCATTCTTAACTCCTAGTACCTATGAATGTAACCTCATTTGGAAATAGGGTCTTTGTAGATATAACCAAGTTAAGAGGAGGTCATACTGGATTAAGGTGGGCCTTAATCCAAAGACAGGTATCCTTCTAAGAAAAGGAAAATTTAGACACAAATACACAGAGACACATGGGAGAACACCCATTTGTGACTGCAGAAGCAAAGATTGGAGTGATGTGTCTAAAAGCCTAGGCACACCAAGAATTTCTGGCAACCATCAGAAGAGGGGAGAAAGGCAAGAAAGGATCCTTCCCTAGAGTCTTTGGAGGGACATGGCCCTGCAGACACCTTAGATGCAGACTTCTAGCTTCCGTTACTGTGAGAGAATAAATTCCTGTTCATTTAAATCATCCAGCTTATGATAATTTGATATGGCAGCCCTAGCAAACTAATACAACACTTCACTCTTTTTTTAGCACAGTGAAATAAAAATTTCAGGGCACTAAGAGAGAGGAGTTTTTACTCATTTTTTTTCCCCAAAAAGCCAAATGACACCCAGTTATTTCACAGCTTCCAGTCCTCTGCCTGAAGATAAAACTTTTCAATCATGTAATGGTTCTGGGACTCAGAATTCAAGGGCACACCATGGAGGGGTTGCTGGTAACTTCTGCTAAGCTCTGCAGGCCCCACAGGGCTTCTGTTCTAAGCAGTAGGTGAGAGGAGAGAAAGCAGACGTTATGGGCACACCTCAATTGCTTCATGTAGGACACTGAACAGCAGTTTTCTCTCTAATCTTTTTGTAAAAGTGTATTTTGAAAAAGCAGGCATATTTTCCAACACCATGACACCATGACACCTGTATAGGTCACTTTAGACATTACTTGCTCTCTTACCTAGTTGCAGAAATAGCTTATCCTGTGCTTGAGGACAATAAAAAATCATCAAGATTAATCTCATCTGCTTCCCAGGAGAAGGGAAAATCATCACATGGAAGTGACAGAGGGTCTCAACACACCCCCCAAAAGGGATTATTCTCAGGGGCTTCCCTACAAAGGACCCTGGAGCTTCAAGAGAGAGGAACAGTCTGTTTTTGTCTTTAAATCCATGATATCCAGCACCAGGTCAGCATTTTGCAGGTTCTCTGAGAAAGTCTGGAGATGGGAGGGATGGAGATGGAAAGGGTCCTCTCAGTTGGCAGGATCTGAACCCTGAAAAGTCTCCTGTTCCATGCCCTTCTTACCAAAGTCTGTAAAGAGAACTTTTCATCTGAATTTTCTTTATCAGTCAGCATTAATTCAGGGTTAAATCCTCTATAAAACCCCATTCATACAATGACTGGGCTTCAATCAAGCCAGCTGTACAGCCCAAGACCACATGTTTGAAAAAGTCTTCCTGTTTAAGGGGACAAGGTAAGGTGAACACAGCATTGTTAAATCTACCCAGGTCCAGGAAAGTCGGTGCTAATCAGCCTGACTCCTAGCAATCTCTTCTGTCAGCACTGACCTTGGGTCTCTGCACCTGCTGACTCTCTAGACTGCCTGATATGTTTTCTTCCCAACAGGGCTCCTGGAAAGCCCCCATTTGGTCCAAGCTCCAAATTCCCTCTGATCAGCTCTCTCAGCACTCATCCTTCTGAGTATGACATCTGCTGAGTGGAATGGCTACCCCACTCCCCATCCTGATTCTGGAAACTGAAGTCTCTACTTTGACTCAGGAGGGAAGGAGTCCTAGGAGAGCAGCTCTCCCTAACTTGTGGCTTCTCCAAAGGTCTTCCTTGGATGGAGTCTTTGACCAGCCAAACAAGCAGTGACGCTCAGGTAACTCTCCAGAAATGTTCTCCTTTCATTGCATCGTTTAGGTTTTCAAAGGAATATGAGCCTTTAGGAGACCTGACTGGGCCAGACTACAGAGAAATGTTTTATATGATCTTGGATAAACTTGGCAATGCCTAGAAGAAGATAATCAGAATGAAAAAAGAAAAAGAAAAAAGAGGGAAAACAGGTGGGAATGTAGGAATAACTGCTTTTGCAAATCAGCCTGTGGAAAGAGTGAAGAATTGCATTTTCTATCTGTTGGGGAGATGGATTTCTGATTCCAGTGGGGACAGGGGTAGGTGGTAGCAGGTCCAAGTACCCTGAAGTGCTCTCATGGAGCGTGAATAAAGATCTACATGCACACAGAAATGCACACACACACATGCACACACATTCCCTAGCTTAAGCATCCAGGCTCTTTGGATCTCTGGGTTCTAGAAGATGGGAGCCAGCCTAACAACCTGGAAAGGAGGCAGACCTGAGGTTACTGGTAGGAGCACAGCGGAGCAATCGCAGATGGAATTGGTGAAGACAGTTTGTGAGGGCAAGTGAGAGGGTCACCAGAATTCACCAACAGCGTACATCAATCATCCTATTACCATGATGATGACATCGAGGTCCCAGGAGGATCCAGGAGGAGGCTGTTTCTGAACCTAAGGCAATTCACTTGCAAAACGAGTTGATAATGACAGCTTTCCATCTACTGAGAGGCACTTGGCAGGATTACATAAGACAATGCTTGTTAGGAAGCTTTGAAAAGTACTAATTCCAAACAAGTAGAGAAGCTTATGAAATTCTCATGACAAATTCCTCCTCACTGGCTGAAGGCATAAAGCTTGCTTATTGGGGGAAATGGAGCATTACAAATTTGAGGTGTGGTCTAGGTTAACCAAGGTGCTTACAGAGTGAATCACCTCACAATCAGATAACCTTGTTATACAGTTTCAGGTGAAACTGTATTTGGTGACATCAGTAGAATTTCCCTTGAATCATGGGACTGTCAGCAAGAAAAACACACAGTGAAAGCTCAGTTAGAGTGGAATCAGGTGAAGAGCCATCAACGGAGAATCAGGAGAACTAAATAATCATACCAGGTGTGGCAAAGCACGGGCCTGTGTGGACCGTCACTGTGCCTTTTTGCTCCCCTGAGATAAAAGTGGCATCTCTTAGTCTCCTCCACCTGTGGCATTTCGTGTGTGCATGTGGGCATGTGTTATAATGTTTATGGGAGAGGCAGGGCCTAACTCGTGCTATACCCTAGATTTTGTTTTACTCTTTCCCAACAGCAACACATTTTCATGAAATTCTTAGTGTGTTGTCTTCTCTTTTGAGTTTACAAGAGCAGGCTCCAGCCAAATGAAGAGCAACTCTACAAGCCTTCATTCAAGTGCTCATGTATTCATTGAACACGTGCTGATTGATTATTCCTCTGACCTTATCCAGGTCCACTGGCAGCTGTACATTCTCTGACCAACCAGAAGAGAATGTACATTTGAAGTTCAAGGTCTTGCATTGGGGGAAAAGTGTGGGTCTCCATTTAGTTTCCAGCAACCTGTACATGGCTAATGAGAGACCAATGCTGGGAGCTCTAGGAATGGGCCTGTTCTCTCCCTGGAGGATGTGTATTAGGCAGGGGTGGGGGTGGGGGGATGTCACCTAGAGGGAAGGCCATGAAGACACAGAAGTTATTAAGAAAACATTTAGGCTTAGGGTCTTTACTAGTTCAAAAATAAGCCCATAGTGGATTGGGAGGGAAATGGATTCAAGTAGACATGATGGAATAACTCGAAACACTTTTAGAACATAAACTTGCTTATTTCTCTACAGAAAATTTTCTCCAGAAAACTTTTGTAGTCAGATTCCTCAGCAAAGGCAACCAGAAATAAGATAAACCATAGAGGGCCTTTGTGTGTGTGTGTGCGTGTGTGTGTGTACAAGGTCCTGCATATGTCAGTGCAACAACTTGGAAAAGACTAATTTTCCTTCCACAGCATATACTCTGACCTTCATTCAACTCACCAATCTCTGCAGCTCTGCGGTGCATGCAAAGGGATGTGACGCATGGAGATATCAACCTGACTGCCCAAGGAAGTGCATCACTTCCCCCATACTCCACCAGTATGGACTATGTAAACTTGGCTAAGTTACCTACCCTCTCTGGGCCTCAGTTTCTTCATTTGTAAAACAAAGATGGTAATTGTATGTAGTCTACAGGAGTAGGATGAGAATTCAATAAGATACTTCATGTAAATCATTTAGTACAGTGCCTGAATTTTAGAAAAGGTGAAAACAATGTTATCCCAGCAATAAATAGTATCACTATTATTATTATTACTATTAAAACTCTTATAGTGTTTTATACCCCCCACATCAATACACATCCCACCAAATTATTTACAGTTTGTATTTACTTGTGAATTTCTTGTGTATTTACTTGTTGGAATCTCCCACTAAATGGAGAACTCCATGAAGGCAAGGACAGGGCCTGTCTCCTTCATCACTCTATTCCCAGTTCTTTGCTGAGTACCTGGCTTACAACAGGTGAGTTGTACACATCTTACTGGATGAATGAAGGGTTTGAAGCAGTGGTTCTCAACCCTATTGCCCACCAGAGTCACCTGGATAGCTTTAAAAATCTTGACCTCCAGCCCCAGCTCCAGAAATTCTGATTTAATTGATCAAGACTGAGGTCCTGACATGAACAGTTTTTAAAAGCTCCCAGGGATTCTCCTAGGCAGCTTGAGTTGAGGCCACTTCAGTCTCAAAGATCATCCAGGCCAGTGATTTCCAAACTTTTAACTTTATTTTACAGTAAAAATATTTTTTTTTCACTATAACCCCTTAGGTTGAAACCTAATGCATAAAAGAGAATGAAGCAGGGTGCCCCGGTACAGTTGGGGAAGGTGGGCCCTGAGGCTCTCCCTCCAGCCACTTGGCTCTGAGGTGGTTCACAAAGCCAGCAAGCACCTAGGGACACAATTTGCTGGCATTAGAAGCATCCTACCCTGAATTCCACACAATATCTTCCCACCACACAGCACTGCTGGCCGCACTGCAGGCCCGTGGAACATAATGCAATCGTCACCCTAAAACTTGTCCTAAGACAAACTGCAACTGTTTTCCTCTTATAGCCAAATTCAGGCACTCTCAGCCCTCCATGAAAATCATTTGCAGGCCTTGCAGAATAGGAGAGGGAAAATAACACCTAAAATATATAAATAATACAAGGCTGAGTTTATTCATGATGTTGTGTTTTCTCCAGGCAGTGGTTTGTATAATCTCTCTTACACTACCAGTCGGGCTGCCTCCATAGCATTTATTACTGCAGACAACCTGTTAGAAGCTGTTTTGATGCACCTACATTCTATTATGGAGGTAAGTTTTTGTAGCACACAGCGGTTTCTGCTGTTGACATCGTAGGAAGAGGGTGGGGGAAAAAGACAGTAGAGCAAAGAATTGGGAACAGTCAGTCTGCCAGTCTAAGGAGGGCAAGAGAAATGCACCTATATACCTGTATAAAATATTCAGTTAGTTACTGATAAACATACACACACTCACACACATGCCTGCATAAGACAAAAAATGTTTATGGAACATCTACTAAGTGCCAGCTTACTCTTCTTGGTGATGGGGACATATTGGTGAATTAACTAACAGAATCCCTGCACTTATATAACATATTCTTGTTCCTGCCAACATGCTCCTGGTGAAATGATGTTACCACCACCTTTGTCTCCCCAAACAATGTTTAGCACAGTGTTGACAGATGGTAGATACCCCATATCTGTTGAATGAATGAGTGAATCCAAGGTGAGGAATAAAGTGAATTTATGTTGCAAGGTCGCTTTTCAGTTACCTCTCTTCACAGTAATGCTACATAAGAAAAACTAAACAAAACCTCATACAATCATAAGTATTTATTGCTCATGTCTCTAGGATGTTAGGCTGGATGGCTCTGTTCATCTTTGGTTGGCTCACTTAAAGAGTTTGGAGATGGCTGGCTGTCCACTAACCAGGTTAGCCTCTTCTGGGACAAATGGGGTGATTCAGCTCTGCTCCACGGTCTCTCTTCATCCAGTAATCTACAGGATGTCCTTATGGGCATGTCAGGAAAAACAGAGAGTAAGTAGAAACTCACAGGCCTCTTGAAGTCTAAGTTTGAAACTGGGGAACCATTACTTCTAACGGATTTTATTAGCAAAAACAAGTCACAAGGCCAGCACAGATTCAAGGTGTAAAACATTCCATCTCTAGTGAGAGGATCTGCAAAACGACATAGTAAAGGACAAGGCTAAAGGGGTGAAGAATTGAAATCACCATTTCAATCTGCCATAGGCACCCAACAAATTAGCAAAAGCTATGCCTGAAACCAACCTCCTAAGAAAAGTCTACTGTCCTTTCCAGTAGTGCCCAGATACATTCTGACTCAGCCCCTGAACCAGGCTCCCTGGTAAGTTTAGGAAGAAGGTATGTATGCATCGGAAAACAGTCCAATGTGTCCTGAGTATCCCCCCACTTTTGTCACTGGTCTCTTCACCTGGGCCACACCTAGGTTTAGCACCAGCCTCTGATGCCCTCTCCTTAACCCCACTTGTTCTTCCTGCTCCCTTCTTAACCCATCACCTGAGGAGATAGAATGTGTTTATAGTAAAATAATGAGACAGAATTTTAGCTACAATGTATTGAGGGCTTACCAAGTCCCAGGTAAGAACTTTGCACATATTAGCTCATTTAATCCTTACAAAGACTCTATGAATTAGTTATAATTATCCCTCGTTTTACCATTAAAAAAAAGAAAAATACTAAGAGAGATAAAGTCATTGTCCAAGATTTTACAGCTAGTAAATAATCAAGTCAGATTTCAAATCTAGTTTGTCTGAATCAGAGCCCATGTTTCTAACCACTAGCATGCACTCCGTTCCTTAAACCCAGAGGGTCTCCATCACTAAACCATGATACCCTGGCAAATAATAACTACTTTCTTAAAGCAAAAAAACATTATCTTCTGCCCTGCATCTTCTCATCAGACACTGGAAAGGAAGGATCCAAGTTCATATAGCTTCTTGGGTTATTTTCCTCTAGGGACAAGGGGTTTAGGGATGTGGGGGCAGGTTGTTGAACTTCCCATCCTGTATAATTTCCACCAGCTCCCATCGGAATATCCCAGGCTTTGTTAGAGTGACTGCAAATGAGACCATAGATTCCATTCTTCTTTGGGCCAGTTGGGAAGTTGACCTGTCTCTTAGGCACAGCTGTGGTGTGTGGATCAGAGTTGGGTCCATGAGAGAATACAGAGGCATTATCAGAGGAGCAGATGCTAAATGGTTCTTAGAACGAAGCAGGAGCTGAAGTGTGAGCCAAGTGGGAGGCAGGGGACCAGAAAAAGGAGGGAGGAGACCACCAGAGAGGACAAAAGGAAGGTGGCAGGAACTCACTCTGGACATGGCCGCCTTCCCTTGCAGGCGAACTACTACCTCCCCCAGAGGGCTCAGGCTAGGGTGGGATGGACAGTGTCCAAGGGAGGCTTAATGACTTCGTTATTTTGGTTTCTTTGTTCTATAAAGGCATGTACAACTGCATTAGTATGCTCAGGAAAAGGTCTCCTTTTGTTGTGGCAGGTGCTGTAGGAATTCAGAGCAGCTGATGTTTTATCAAATCACGAGCCTGCAGGGAGCCCTGGGAGGTCAGAAAGCCCAGGCCCCTGCCCCTCACATCTGCTTCATCAGTTGAACAGTGCTGCAGCTCAGAAATAGTTTTAAAATCCTGTTTATTGTACTTCATCTTCTTATTTCAAGAGTGATATAACTTCATTGGAGAAAATGGGGAACATGTCAGTAAAGCACAGAGGGAAAAACAATAATTATCTCTAATCTGACCACCACCCAGTGGGAGCTGCTGTTAACATTTTGGTGGAGAACTTACTGCTCTCTTGCTCACTCTCTCTTGATCTCTAACCTGTGGGGTACAGGTATCCATGTATGTCCGTATGTGTGTTGTAAATATATAAAAAGTAAGTGGGACTTTTCTTATTACTCCAGAATTAGCAAATAAAAATGTGAACAGAGAAATAGTAAGTGCCACATAGTCTAAATAGAGCCAAACACCTCTCTCAAGCCTTACCAAGAAGTGGCTAAATTGACATTGCTCCCATTAGCCATCACCCAACACCATCAGCACCTCCCTTCCCATCAATAAAGGAAGCCTGAAGAGAAAGGGGCAATATGACTGCTGAGTGGAAATGTTGGGCTCTAGCATATTCCAGAGCTAAATAGGGAGTCTGTGAGATATGGAAGAGACTTTCCAAGGAAATAACTCATAAATATTGAGAACACTTGCAAGAAGGGACTACTAACACCACATTCCTTGGTTGGCCAACTCATGAGACAGCAGCTTTGTTGATTTGTTCTGTTCTTGCCTAAGTAGAAAAACAGAATAGTGAGAGAGCAGGGCAGAGAGAGGACATCTGTGGAGCAGCCCATTCCTCCAGTTGTCATGGCAAAGATGCATCAACTTTCTGAAGGTCAAATGGACACTATAAAATATAGCTTTGACCCAACTTTCTAGCCCTCCACCCAAAAGAATGGGTTACCAAGAAAGAGGACCTGAGAAGCAGAAGGCTGAGGGTGAACCTCCAAGGGGGGCACCTAAGGGAGAGTTGGAAGTTGTCAACTGGCATTAGATTCTCAGAGGAACCTGAGAAAATTGACAATGCACCCACCAATAGTGAGCCATGAAGAGGGGACTCTGCCATGGAGAGGGCCCTGAGGTCCCATCAGTGTGAATGAAAGAAACTATGATAACCAACAGAGTGAACTGCAATAGCAGCCAGCTCAATACTCAGTGTTTGTCCTTGCCCTCTCTTTCCACCACTCCCCCCATACCAGCTGACTTGTCCCCTATCTGAAGGAACAAAGAGAACTCTTCTCAGAGAAATGAAGGAGGAAGAGTAAAGAGAAATCAGACAGGAAAAAGAAAAAGGATCCAAACTGGAAAGGAAGAAGGAAAACTGTCACTGATTGCAGATGACATGATACTGTATATAGAAAACCTAAAGACTCCACCAAAAAACTATTAGAACTAATAAATGAATTCAATAAAGTTGCAGGATACAAAATTAATGTGTTGAATTTCTATACTCTAATAACTATCAGAAAGAAAAATTTGAAAACCAGTCCCCTTTACAATTACATCAAAAAGAAAGAAAGAAAGAAAAAAAATACACAGGAATAAATCTAACCAAGAAGGTGAAAGACCTGTACTCTGAAAACTATAAGAAATTGATGAAACAGATTGAAGATTACACAGATGGAAAGATATACTGTCCTTGTGGATTGAAAGAATTAATATTGTTAAAATGTCCATACTATCCAAGGCAATCTACAGATTCAACACCATTTCTATGAAAATACCAATGGCATTTTTCACAGAACAAATAATCCTAAAATTTGTATGGGACCACAAAAGAGTCCAAATAGCCAAAGCAATCTTAAGAAAGAAGAACAAATCTGCTGGTAACATGCTTCCTGATTTCAAACTATATTACAAAGCTACAGTTATCAAAACAGTATGGTTCTGGCACAAAAAGAGACCTATATAAATGGAACAAAGTAGAAAGTCCAGAAATAAACCCATATTTATATGGTCAATTAATCTATAACAAAGGAGGTAAGAATATACAATGGGAAATAAAAAACAGCCTCTTTAATAAATGGTGTTGGGAAAACTGGACAACTACATGTAAAAGAATGAACTAGACCAGTTTCTCATACCATATAGAAAAAATAAACTCAGAATGGATTAAAGTATTAAATGTAAGACTTGAAACCATACATTTCTGGAAGGAAATATAGGCAGTATGTTTTTTGATGTTGATCTTAGTGATATTTTTTGGATCTGTCTCCTCGGGCAAGGGCAACAAAAGCAAAAATAAACAAATGGGACTACATCAAACTAAAAAGCTTTTGCACAGTGAAGGAAACCATCAACAAAATGAAAAGGCAGTCTAATGAATGAGAGAATATATTTGCAATCGACATGTCCAATAAGGCATTAATACCCAAAATATATAAAGAACTTATATACTTTTGACATAAATTGCAGCATTTTTTTGATCCATCTCTTAAAGCAAAGGAAACAAAAGCAAAAATACATAAATGAGATCTAATTAAGCTTAAAAACTTTCACACAGCAAAGGAAACGATCAACAAAATGAAAAGACAACCTACTGCATGGGAGAAGATATTTGCAAGTGATATGACCAATAGGGATTAATATACATACATAACATACATACATAAATAACTTATACAACTCAGCATCAAAAATGAAAAAAAAGCAACCTTATTAAAAAGAACTGAATAGCCATTTTTCCAAAGAGGAAATACAGATGGCCAACAGGCACATGAAAAATGCTTAACTTCGTTAATCAGCAGGGAAATGCAAATCAAAACCACAATGAAATATCACCTCACATCTGTCAGAATGGTTATCATCAAAAAGACAAGAAATAACAAGTGTTGGTGAAGATGTGGAGGAAAGGGAACCCTCATAAACTGTTGACGGGATTGTCAATTGATGCAGCCACTATGGAAAACAGTATGGAGGCTCCTCAAAAAATTAAAAATAGAACTACCATATGACCCAGCAATTTCAACTCTGGGTACTTACCTGAGGAAAACAAAAACACTAATTTGAAAAGATATAAGCACTCTTATGTTCACTGCAGCATTATTTACAATAGCCAAGATATGGAAACAACCTAAGTGTCGATGGCTGAATGGATAAAGAAGATGTGGTATATGTTATAAAGAATACTACTCAGCCATTAAAAAAAGAAGGAAATTTTGCCATTTATAAAAACATGCATGGAACTTGAGGGCATTATGCTAAGTAAAATAAGTCAGACCGAGAAAGACAAATACTATATGTTATCACTTACATGTTGAATCTAAAAAATAAAACAAACAAATAAATATAACAAAACAGAAACAGACTCATGGATACAGAGAACAAACTAGTGGTTATCAGTGAGAAAAGGGAAAAGGGGAGGGGCAAGATATAGGTAGAGGATTAAGAGGTACAAACTACTATGAATAAAATAAAAATAAGGATACACTACAGGGATATTGACAGGGGCTAGAGTCAATAGTTTATAATAACTTTAAATGGAGCATAATCTATAAAAATATTGAATCATGATGTTGTACACCTGAAACTAATATAACATTGTAAGTCAACTATACAACTCTCTCTCTTAATTTAATTCATTTTTAAAAAGAGCAGGCTAGGTCCTTCCCACTCACACTGCTCCAAGTCTCAAGCCTGGATAGCACTGAAGGAAGAAGAGAAGATGAGGGTGATTTTTTAAACTAGAAAAACTCATTATAACAAAAGGGAATAGGAAATTATGGAATCTGCTACCCATTGGATAAGAGAGATTTGACACACATCATTGGGAAGCATAACTGGGGGCACAGTGGCTAGAGGGAAAATCCTTTGATGTTTGTAACTCAGAAAGTTGGTATGCTTCCATAAACCTAAAACACAGGCACACACATGTGTATATCTATATATCTATAATATATATAATATATATTATATATATGAAATATATATTATATATAATGTATATATAAAATATATATATTATATATATATACATACATAATCTGGACAAAGCAAAATACAACAAAAAGCAACTTAATTTTTTCAACACCCCCTACCATTTTTCCCTGATCTTGTGACCCTCCCTTCTCAACACCTGTGAAATCTCATGCAGTTTTCATCATTTCTCTACTCACTTTCACATATAACAAAATCCAGTCTAGCCTCATACAATGTCTCTTGTAATTTAAAGTTTCTCTCCTCCCTGCAGCTCACACCTGCCTCCTGCTGGGAAACCTGGATGAGGAAGGACATAGTGGTTACAAGGTCAGTTTCTTCACTCTGACTTGCTACCTTGATCTCATTCTCCTTCACTTTCTAACTGCTGTTTAGGACCCTATAAAGAGATTAGAGGGTTGGTGGCTTTATTTGTCAACTTAGCTAAGTGGAAAGCCAATTTCCAAAATTCGTATGAGGTTGGAGAGCTATAAGAGAAACGTACATGAGATATACTGGGTTGGCCAAAAGTTCATTCAGGTTTTTCCATAACATCGTAAGGAAAACCCAAATGAACTTTTTGGCCAACGCAATAAAAGGCTGCAGTGAAGCATCGACCAATTTTTGCTCCTTGAAGTTTGGGCACAGGGGACTATGGCAGCTTGCACACATTGTCACTGCAGCTCACCTTGTTGGTGTGAAGCAGAACCAGGGCCTGCAGCTCCTCTAGCTCCTTGGATTTCTTCCTTCAGCTTGTCTAAGTCCTGAATAAGAAGCATTCACAGCTCCATGGCAAATTTTCTCCAAATGTTCTATGTCCCTATCTTTGTCTTTGGTTTTCTCCAAACATGCAGAGTTCTTCAGGTTGAAGGGTGTCTACATGAAAACGCATAGCTATTCTCAAAGGATTGTTTAAACCTACATATAATTGGCCATAAAGCATCCCAGAACCCTCTGGAATAAATGTTAATAAGCATAATGTAAGTAGAATTGATGGCCTTGAGTGTGTACCTTTCTACACTGATCTTTAGGAATGATAGTGGGGAAGCACAAACTTCCTTCAACAGTTACCACACAATCATGATTAATGTTAACAATAACAGCTCTCAATGCTTGATTAATTATTCAAGCCAGGCATGGTTTTACCATTTAACTCTTACTACCAACAGCATTCTGTGAGAGGTACTTTTAATATCTGCACCTTACAGATGAAGAAACAGGATCAGGACAGTTTAATGACTTTCCCAAGAGTCCCCAGATGGTAAATGATGGATCCTGCTCTTGCCCTGACTCCAGAATCCACACTCTTATCTGCATTTTATGCCTCAAACCCCATCTCGCTGGCAGACAAGAGTAAAAACAGTATTGGCTATCATTCATTAAACCCTGCTGATTATGCCTTATCATCCTTGGTGCTTATAGATGTGTGCAATGTTAATTTATATCACACTAGCATACAAGAAATGCCATATCATTTTGTTTGTCTAAATCAAGTGAAGTCTACCTGGGAGCCCCCAATGGACAGAGTGGCAGGGAGCTCAACAGCAGTTATTATTGGGGAGCCCTCCTCTTCTCTAATGCTGTACATGTGCCTTATCATACTTCTTGGTCTAGAACATTTGGGGACGGGCCCTCTAGTCTTCACTCTGTCTGTGTCATCCCTAAACTGTGCTGACCTCCCTAGGGGCCATTTCCAAGCCTCTGCCATTTCCAGAAACCCCAAAATCCTTTTCTTCTCCAAGTCAGAGAAATACCCAGTGCCAGTGTATAAGCCAGTGTTTAGAATCATCCTTCTGGGGCTAGTGCTTAAGAACAATAGCTTTCCACTTTAAGGATCTCTGAGAGAAGCTTCAGGAGGTTGGACACACCAAGGGACTCTTCAGTCAACCATGGATAGAGAAAGGAAAAAAATATGTGTTGAGCAGCTACACTGTGCCAGACACTTTGACATATTTTGTTCTATTTCCCCTACAACTGCAAGGTAGAAATTATTATAATTGGTTTTTAAGATGAAAAAACAAATGATCAGAGAAAAGTTCCCAAATCATACAGCTATTTCATTCTTAGTAGATGGCCTGGGGAAATCTTGTAGCTCATCTTAATAATAAGTACCATTTCTTGAGCTCTCACTCTGTACCAAGGCATTGCACCAAGCACTTTATATCTGCCGGTTCCCATAACAACTCTATAACTTATTTCTTTATCTCAACCTAAGTTATGAGAATCACTGGAGCTGAGAGAAGCCAGGTTGTTTGCCCAAGGTTGTCACACATCTGGGGCATGTTGGAGCCTGGATGTGAAGCTGCTGTATTAAATCCAAAGTCTGATTTTCCCCGGTGCACGTCACAGCTTTCCTCAAGCCTTTAACATGGAGCTGCAGCCTCAGTGGGGCTGGGGCATTGTGGGAGGGGTGAATGGATAAAGTAAGCAGGGAGGAAGAGCAAGGAGAACTGACTTGTGTCCTGATGCTCTCTCGGCCTTCCCACTGAGTATCTCACAGGAGTGAATCACAGAACAAAAGGGCAGAGGCCTTGCTTACATTGTTTCACAAACCACACACTGCAGAATGAGAAAAATTATTAGTCATCTGTGAGCTTTGTGATGCTGCTGGCTTAGTCATTCAATAAGTATTCTAGATCACATATTCCTAATCCTCTAAGTAGAGCCTCAAGCCACCTATAGAATCCTTAAACAAGCACCAACTTCTCAGATTCCCCTGGGGCAGAGGGTGGCTGCAGACACACTCTGAAGAAGCTGTGCATTCTTCTTATTAAAAGATGAAAACATTTTGGTCAATAGCATTGTGAGAAGTTGCTCAGCAGAATGCACAGGATTTCCTTCCCTGTTTTCAACAAAGTTCCTTTCCAGCAAGACAGATACTCCAATCAGTTTTAAGTCTCCCTTAGGGCACAGGAATTTCAATCTCAGCTATGTTTACTTGAGATTTATGAGAGATCCTATATATGTGAAAGAGATGGGAGAAGAAAATACAACAGGCATATAAATGGGTAAGGATACCCAAAAAAGCACTGGAGTTGATGGAAGACAGAAAAGCACACATAACCTTTAATCTGGTAGCACCACTCCTGGAAATTCATCCTATAGATATGATTTAAACAGTCAGAAAATCTTTAAGCACATAGATACTCATCAAAATGTTACTTATCAACATCAAAACCTGCATATGAAACTCCAACACCTGCATATGAAACTCCAAGGCCTTGTTTAGGTAAAGTGTGCTATGTCCAATCAGTGAATTATAGCCTTTAAAGTGTATGTTTTAAAGGCCTTATAAAATGTAAAAAAAAAAAAAAAAAAGTTACTGAACAACCCCATCTTTTGAAGGGAAGGAAAAAAAGACTGAAAGGAAATAGACCCAATGTGCACAGTAGTTGCTTTGGAAAGTGACTCAAAGGTCAACTCTTTTTCTTTCTATTTTTGGGTATTTTCCAAAATGTTTATAAAGAGCACATAGTGCTCTTACAATGGAGAAAAACAATAAAAAACACCGATGTATTATTTGATTGATTATTCTTATTAACTCAGTTCTACCTATAATTAATCCATATTACAGTTGGTGACAGCAATAATCCAAGTGTTTAAGAATGAACCCTGTTGGCATAGCTTGGTATTCGAAGCCTCACTTCATCTTATCAAGTCTACCTACCAATCCAAACTTCTCTCTTGTTATGGTCCAAAGGGCAATGACACAGAAGTCTTTGCAGAACCTGACCTGGCCTTTCTGTCTCCCTGTTTTTGTTGTACCAATTCCTCTTCCCAATGTGCCTCGCCTCCTTTACACCATCTCTCTCTGGCAGCTAATATCAAAGAGCTCAGCCCAAACATCATGCCTTCATGAGTGATCTAAGGCATCTAATTGTGCCAGCTAGCTCAGTGCCTGGCACATAGAAATCACTTGGTTATTGGATTAAAACAGGTACTATTTGTGATGATAGCAGACTCTGGCAGATAAGAACCTGTTGCTATATGATTTTAGATAACTTGTCTCCATAAGAAAGCACAAATTAAGAAGGTAGTCAAAAAAGAAAACATTCTTCCTACATAGGAGAAGAGCTGTATCAACTTTGATCAGAAAGAGGCTTTGGAAAACCACCTGCAGGCAACACTGGAAATCTTCCCATACAGAGCAAAGAATAGCAGAAAATAATATGGACATTTTCCTCATCCTCTCCCTCCCCTATCTCAAAAGGAGGATTTGGCTGTGTTTTTAAATAGGCTTTTGCAGTTTTTCAAGAATCAGCTAGATACCAGTGCATCCCCACAGCTGAATAAGCACAATTACGATGAAAGATATATCCTGGGGGCAGTATAAACTGTGATCCAGCTGCCCCTCAAGTTGTGTAACTTCTCTTGTTTGCTGAGAACAGAGGAGGGAGCAGAATGTCCCCGTATCCTACATCATGCAGGGTTAACAGCCTCAAAGTTCATTTTAAAAGGAGAGCCACGATGCCTAGGAACCTTCCTGAATTTCATCTGGATCTTGTTTACTCAGAAAATCCATGATTCTAATGATAGCGAAGATTCTTCGGCTCAGCTTTTATAGAGAAACCAGCCTGATCCACAGGCAAACAAAGAAATCCTTTTCTTTCCATCTGCAAAACTTGATGCAGCTCTTTAGCATAAAGTAGTCACTCTTAAACAAACAAAATAAAATATTATACCTGCTGTATCATCTTATTGTTAGATGGTTCTAAGGGAAGGGTGCTTAACGGAATAATGTTTCGAGGAGAGACCCAGGAGAAGGTTGAGCATAGCATTTCTAGAATATCTTTTGGTTCAGTGAAAAGCAGGATGCTTGACAAATTTTCTTCCAAATCTATTAAATTATTCATTCATTTAGCAAACACTCAACAGCAAACTACTTTTCGTTTGCTTTTTCATTTATTCATTCAATAAACATTCACTGAGCACAGAATGGATGCCATGTATTGTCCTGTGTGTTATGAAGAATATAAATAGTAAATGGGAACATTTGTTGAGTGATTACAATATGCCAGGAATCAGCTAAGATCACACAGCTGGTCAGTAGAAACTCTCAGTTTGTATCCAGGATCCTGACCTACAACCCATACCCCCTGACCATATGCTATATTGCCTTCCAAAGATGTAAGATATCCAGATGTTAAGATGCAAGTCCTGACCTCAAGAAGCTTAGATTTTAGGAAAGCTGAGTCCTATAAGTGCTTTAAGAGAGACTCAGGAAGAACTACCAGGAACATGTGGAGAAAGAAGAAACTACTTCTTTACTGGAGAAAGAGAGAAGTCTCCTTAGAAATAGTGGAATTTGAGGTTACTCTTAATGGACAAGTAAAATTTGAATAAGCAACACTGGGAAAAGGTATTCTAAGCTAAGGGAACATCATCAGCAAATTACAAAGGAAGGAAAACAGGAGATGTGGAAGAGGGCTCATTGCTCAGTTTGCTTGGAGCATCAATGCCTGTGAAGAGCGGTATGTGGGGAAAGAGCAGGAGGTTAAGGCAAGTGTGTATGTGAAATTTGCCTTTTCTGGGTATCTTCCCAGATAACATTCATTCTGCTAAAATATATTCTGCAAGCAGTTATTGACCCCTACTGACGGTATTTGTTTCTTTAGGATGAGTAATAAGGTATTCCTCTAAAAATTCCATGAGAAAGTTTTCCATTTTAAAAGTTAGCTAACAGACTCAAGCAAGACAGTTATGCTGGAGTTTCTAAGTCCTTCTGTCCATCCTGGGAAACTGTTAATATGATAACAGTTCTGTAAGTCTGGACAAGAAATTTGAGGAAAGGCTCCTCCTTCACTGAAAAATTTGCCTACAGGGTCTGACCCAGTGGAAGCAACTGTTGGGTTTCTTCCCAGAACAGAGAAGGAAAATTGTGCTGTCCACACCTAATATCCAGTCTACTGCCTCTTGCTTTGTGCTCATCAGCAACGTTCAGAGACCAATTTGACCCTCCTGGAGCATCTGTGTTGGACAGGGGAAAGATGCTCAGAGAATCAGTGTTTTATTTATCAGTACACATGAGAGAGTTGTCCTTTGAGTTTGTTCAGCATGGGTCAGTCCCCTCCTGGCACAATTCTATCCAATCTTTGCTCCAACTTAAAGGGAGGGAAGCAGACTTTATATGGGGAAGGAATGCACATCCAGTTATATGATCAATAATTATGTTCACTCTGTATAAGAGAAGACTAAAGAGGGGAGGGGGCAAGAGGTATCTTCAAATGTTTAAAATATGATCGTATATAAAGAAGGAGTCTATGTGACTCTAAGAGACAGAACTTCAGCTAATAGGTGGACTGAAATTTGGATGTATTATGTACTAGGCATTGATAAATAATTATATATGCAATCTTACCTAATTATTACAAAAACTCTACACTATTATGGGTATTAATATTCTCATTTTTTTCAACTAAAACTTCACATTATTCAGGAGTCTCAGAAAGATTGAGAAACTCACTTGAGGTCCCACAGATAACAGGTGATGGAGTTGGAACTCAAACCCATATCAGCCTAACTCTGTCCTCCAGCTCCCCGGGTTGTGCCCTCACTATAACATGCCTCAAGGCTCTTTTCTGTAAATTACAATAGGGAATAAACAGGAAGGAACTACAGAGAGGCAAATTTTAGATCAACATAAGTAACTCTGTCAAACTTAACTGAATGCCTTTGGGCAGGAATATGTCCACACTCTAGATCTCAGATTCCCTTTCCAATAATCAGAGTAGTACACATGAGCCCATTACATTGTTTCTTGCAGTAGCTCTTCATAATCTATAAGATGCTCTTGAATAGATACCTACCTTCCTAGTAGTTCTCCATGATCTATAATACATACCCTACTGGATAAATAGAGAAGACTTGAGTAGCTCTCCATATCTGCAAGACCCTACTGGGATAAACAGAATCCTCTCTGCAAGACATTCAAACACCTTCATGATCCAGCTCCTTCCCATCTCTCCTCAATCACCTTACACCTATTCTAGACACTTGTCTTCTCTTCCAACTCCCCCAGATCACTCACTAGTCTCTAAATGCAGAGCCACACCTCTCAGGCTTCAGACATCTTACTCCCTCCACTTGGATAAAACTAGGCAGTTGGCCTTCCTACAAGCTGATATTCCTTTTTTTTTTTTCTTTAAATATTTTCAAGTGAAGTTTTATTTTTTTTTTAATTTATTTGTTTTATTTATTTATTTTTGGCTGCGTTGGGTCTTCGTTGCTGCGCGGGCTTTCTCTAGTTGCGGTGAGCGGGGACTGCTCTTCGTTGCAGTGCACGGGCTTCTCATTGCGGTGGCTTCTCTTGTTGGAGAGCACAGGCTCTAGGCTCATGGGCTTCAGTAGTTGTGGCATGTGGGCTCGGTAGTTGTTGCGCAGAGGCTTAGCTGCTCCGCAGCATGTGGGATCTTCCCGGGCCAGGGTTCGAACCCATGTCCCCTGCATTGGCAGGCAGATTCTTAACTACTGCACCACCAGGGAAGCCCCAAGCTGATATTCTTAAACATTTTTCAATATTTATTGGCATCGGTGGAGAGAAAATACTTTTCTATCAATTAAGATGTTAAGTACATTCTTCTTTAGGTCAGTTAATAATGTATCACTTACCACTTCACCTTCTTCTTTAAACTCCTTTAAAACAAAATGCTGGGGTTTCCCTGGTGGTGCAGTGGTTGTGAATCTGCCTGCCAATGCAGGGGACACGGGTTCGAGCCCTGGTCTGGGAAGATCCCACATGCCGCAGAGCAACTAGGCCCGTGAGCCACAACTACTGAGCCTGCGCGTCTGGAGCTTGTGCTCCGCAACAAGAGAGGCCGCGATAGTGAGAGGCCCGCGCACCGCGATGAAGAGTGGCCCCCGCTTGCCGCAACTAGAGAGGGCCCTTGCACAGAAACGAGGACCCAACACAGCCAAAAATAAATAAATAAAAAATAAAAAATAAAAATAAAGTAATTCCTTTAAAAAAAAAACAAAAAAACAAACAAAAAAAAAAACAAAATGCCACTCCTGTAAATATATGAGTGAGTGACCAAGGTGAATCTACTCAACATTTCATAGGGCATTTATATCGCACAGAACGTAGCATGTTATGGGAAACAGCACCATGCTACAAGTCTTGGCTTAGAGGCATCTTTTCTTAGCTACAGTAGGACTGGGTCTTCTCCCGGCTCTTCCCCATCCCCATTCCCAATAAAACAGCTCCCCAAATCACGTACCCCCTTCTACAACAATGATGAAAATTATGTTTATAAGTAGCAAAGAGGAACTCTAAATTTTTATAATATATTAAATTCAAACTAAGGGTTTTATTATAAAGAGGGAGACCAAGTTACTTTCCTCCAAACACAGCAGGAACCACATGTAGAAATATAAGTCAATCGGCACCTTATTCCAATTTATTCTACAGATATTTTGTGCCCATCATATAGAGTAGGGCCCTGCTTAGTTGCCCTGTATCTTTATCCAGATCCATGCTGGCAAACTCCTGCACACTACAAGATTTAGCTGAACAAAGCATTGCCTCTCTGTGAAGCCTGGCTTGACTCTACCCATCCTTAACCACCCTCCAGTCTCCCTTTGATGTTCTCCCAATTTCATATAGGCTTCAGTACCACAGTTATTTATAGCACCTACCAATATTGAGGCATTTATCAATTTATTGGTGTGTCTGCCTCAGCTAGACTGTGAAATCCTAGGACAAAGATTTTGTCTAATTCAGCTATGATTCTGCATAGTCCTAGAATAGAGACTAAAATAGGGCTTGTTTTAAAAAATGTTTGTTATATTAAATTGAACAATTAACTCTCTGCCAACTGCTATTTAGATAGATGTATACATACATACATGCACAAATATATACATGTATATATACATACATATATGTGTATACACACACACACACACACACACACGATCTTGATTCTAGGCCAAGTTGACAGCAAATTGACTTTGACGGCAAAGCCTGACTAGTATTTCCCTCTTTTAACCCAGGAAAAAAGAAGCTGTCTTGACCCAGTCCTAAGAACAGAATTCTCTGTAGGTGGGAGAAATATGATGGCGAGAAAACAAGAGGTGATTTGTAAGGGAAAACGAAGCACACGGCAAGTTAGATTCCCCAAGGTTCCTAACCTGGTAGTTAATTGAATCCAGTGTTCCAAGACCTTAATTTCAAACAAGGTCTTTGGGAAAAACAGTCAGTTGTTCTCCCTCAGGCAAAATGAAAGAGCTTTACCTTAACTCTGAGACCTAACAAAGCTCTCAACTCCTGCCTTAATCCTTGTGCACCCGGGGTAAGGCTGCACCCTCGGGAACTTTCGAAGGCAAGCCCTGAGCTTCACTTACTCTTGCTGCTCCTGCACCCCAGCTTATCTGCAAACCCCTATAAGCATTCTTTAATTCAAAGCTCTCTGCATAAAAACACCAGACTTCCAGGATGTGAGTCCTTGACAACCTGGCCCAGGCCGTATGTGGCCCCGAGATCTTGATTTGGAGCCAAGGTCCAGACTGAATCTCTCCATCTCCTATAGCAATATGCTTTGTCCTTTATTATCATTCCCTTGTTCCCTCTTGCATTAGACTAACCTCATTCATTCATTCATTCCTTTGAAAGTAATATTTATTGAATGTTTACTATGTGTTAGGGCTGAAGAGACACAGAATAATAATAACAGCTGATATGTATTGAATTTATTATGCCCTGTAACAAAAAATAGGTAAAAAGAAAACACAATCGCTATCATTCTCCATCTCATTTAATTCTCACAAAAATCCTGTGGGGTAGGGACTAGTAGCCTTGCTACTTTAGAAATGAGGAAACAAGGAACAGAGAGAGTGAATGACTTGCTAAATCAGTTTAGAATAATTTTATCTGAAAGTAACAGAAAAATCGACTCGGTGTGTTTTAAACAATGAGGGAACCATATTATCTAACACAACAGGAAAAACAGAATGAAGCAACTCCAAGACTGGTCAATTCTGTAACTTCATACCTGGGTTATTTGTAACCTTTCACTCTGTCAGCCCCTTAGTCGTCAGGTAGGGTCTCCTCAGAGCTGCAGCAAAGTTTCAGTGATTCATCGAGACACAATAATCCAGTGATGATACTGAGAGCACATCTTTTCTTAGTTTCTGTTAGTTTCCTGGAGCTGCTATAACTAAGTACCGCATACCAGGTAATTTAAAACAACAGAAATGTATTTTCTCACTGTTCTGGAAGCCAAAAGTCTGAAATCAAGGTGTCAGCAGGGCTATGTTTTCTCGGAAGGCTCTAGAAAAGGATATTTTCTTGCCTCTTCCTGACTTCTGGTGGTTGCCAGCAATCCTTGGTTCTCATTGGCTTGTAGACACATCACTCTAATCTTTGCCTCTGAGAGACCGTTTTCCCTGTGTGTGTGTTCCTCTGTCTCTTTTCCCCTTCTTATAAGGATGCTAGTCATGTTGGATTTAAGGCCCATCCCACTCAGTATGACCTCATCTTAACTTGATTACATCTGCAAAGACCCTATTGCCAAATAAGGTCACATTCTCAGGTATGGGGGCTAGGAGGACAAAATCCAACCCACGGCAGTGTCTTATTTTAAGAGCTAGAAAACGTTTCCTGAAAGCCCACTTGTCAACTTCTTATATCTCATTGCTCAGAATTGCATCATATGCCCAAGCCTAAGCCAATCACTACCAAAGGGAATGGGCACCACCATGATCAGCTTAGACCAATCAGGACCTACCCTAGAGCATGGGAAAGGGACCAATCTCCCCCAAAGCAGCATGTGGCTAGAAGAGGAGAGTAAATACCTGAACATCACTGAGGAAGAAACAAGTGAAAATTGATGAAGTTGATGTCTCTAGGAAAAACAACCAGCAGTGTCTGCTATACTTGCCCATGGCTCCACATGAATATCTGATCCCAGAACCTAAAGTCTATGAGCTTTCAAACCTCCATTTGAACACCTGCTATAGCACCATTCCTTACATTCTGCAAGGCTCTGTGCTGTGGGGTTTATAGATATCTTCTCCTTTAACCCATATCATTATCCAATGAGGTATATATACACCATCATTATCCCTATTTTAGAGATGATAAACTGAGTCATCAAGCCCAAGGATGCACAGCCCTTGGTAGTAGATGTTTATGAAATGCAGCAGTCCATGAGAAATTCAAAGCCAAAAACCACATTGAACTCATTTTTGTAAACCCCTCACCCAGTACCATGCCTGATATAGAAAAAATGTTTGGTAAATGTTTGCTGCATGAAGATCTGGCCGTTCCCTCCCAGAAAATCCTTTGTTAATTTTCAAGAGGTTATTTGAATTTTAATATCTGCAAAGTGTTCATTTCTCATTCATCAGGTCCACCACGATACCTAGAAACTCTTATTTGCACACCTAAATGGAACGTTGTTCTTTTGATCAGAGGAAATTAATGTTTGAGTTGAGGTCCTTTGCTCCTCCTGACTTGTTTGAGCCTTTAAAAATGTCCCCTGCCTCATAGATGCACAGTCAGTTGTTTTTCTTGGGGAAGGAATGGCCACTGTGTAACTCATCTCCCAAATTCCTTATGATGAGTGCTGTAACTGGAAAGCCATGTGTTCCATGATCAGGAAAGAGGCAGGAAAGCATAGAGCGCAAAACCTGAAAGGGAAGCTTCAGATGATTCTTTTGTCAAGGAAGTTGAGAGAATGAGCACTGGTCTTAGACAGACTGGATCATTTCATAGTTCAGCAGCTAATTAACCTGGCTCATGACCTTGGGCAAGTCACTTTCTTCTTCAGGACTCAGTTCCCTCATTCTACAAAATGAAGGGGTTAAACTAGATTATGTTTAAGTTCTCTTTAGCCATGACATTCAAAGCTTGGAAATCATGTCTCCCTAGGTTTACCGTGAGCATTTCAAATCTGCTTCTCCCTCTGCCTTTCTTCTTAGGTCTATTTGTTGATTCATGGATCTGTATGGTGACAATGACGTGAAGGATAATAAGTTAAAATTATGTTTCCACTGAACAGCTTGGTTTAAAATTGCTTTCATGTTCACTATCTTGATTCATTCTTATGATAGCCCTGTGAAGGTACTGATTTTCCCATTTTTAAAAATCAATAAATTGGAAAATAATAGGGTTTGCCAAAAGTTACTCAGCTAATAGGTAACAAATCCAGACCTGCAGTCATGTGTTTAGCTACCAGTTAGTACCTTAGAGTATGACTCCTCAGCACACACAGAATCTCACTGCACACAGGACACCCCTGCTTCACCAATGCTGGGAAAACCCTGACTCAACATTTATCCTGAGGAGATAAAATAGTGTAGATAAAATCACTAACTTGGATCACAAATACCTTCGCTATTTTAGAATTAAGCTGTAACTCATCCACAAGGAATCCAGTACAAGGAAAAACTGTCTAAAAGCAAAGTTGTCTAAAAGACAATGAGTTGCTTTGTGAGATAGTGAGCTGCCTATCACAGACAATATTCAAGCATAGGATAAATAAACTCCTGATGGGCCTATAGGTATCAGACTTTGGTTAAAAAATTGTATTCAATCTTCTGTGAGACGTCATTTGCACTGAGATGATTTGGAGACTTGTTCTGAGCCTGCCTGGAGATTTTTTTCTGATAAAAGTAAAAAAATCTATATACAAGCAATGAACAGTTGGAATTTGAAACTGAAAGCACAACACCATTTACATTAACACCAAAAATATATTGAATTCTTAAGTACACATCCAACAAAGTATGTATAAGATCTATATGAGGAAAACCACAAAACTCTGATAAAAGAAATCAATGAGAATCTAAATAGATGGAGAGATATTCCATATTCATGGATAGGAGGACTCAATATTGTCAATACGTCAGTTCTTCACAACTTGATCTACAGATTCAACATAATCCAATCAAAATCTCAGCAAGTTATTTTATAGGTATCAACAAACTGATTCTAAAATTTATGTGGAAAGGTAGAAGATTCAGAATAGCCACCTTTGTTCTTCTTCAACGAGAATTTTTAGAGCAGTGAAACTACTCTATATATGACACTAAAATAGTGGATACATGACAATAAGTATTTGTCAAAAACCCATAGAATGTACAACATCAAGAATAAATCCTAATGTAAACTGTGGACTTGTGGACTTGTTAACTGTGTTAATAATAAATTATCAATATTGGTTCCTTAATTTTAACAAATGCACCATGCTAATGCAAGTTAATTCTAGGGGAAACTGAATAGAGCCAGGAGAGGGAGAAGGTACTTCATATGTGCTGGGATGTTCTAGCTGAAACTGCATGTAAACATGTTGTGAAATCTTGACAGTTAGAAACATACCTCTGACATTTGAAAACTGCCAGTAATTCTTCTGCTTCTTTGGAGATGGAGGCTCAAATTCTCCATGAGGGAAGATAATGCTTTTGTTTAGGGAAAAACACAGGGCATTTTAAATAGACAAGGGTAAAGTAAGATCCTCTTCTGAAATAAAAATGAGAAAACAGTTACATCTGTGAGACGTTTTGGGGCCAAAGTTTTAGAAGGAGGCTTGGTGATTCTCCCTCAAGGCCTCCAGAGGGTTGAGGGCTGGGCTCAGGTTAGGAGAAATCCACCTATTCAGGGCTCTCCCTCTCAAGGCTCAGGAGAGCACAGCAGCGCAGGGCTCCTCTACGGAGAAACTTGGGCTTAGGCCGTACCTCATAATATTCACCTGTATTGTAATTTCTTTCTTATTTCACAAGCTTTCAGTTAATGTTCTAGAACTTGCACTCTAGAGAATTAAAGGACAGATCTAGCTTGTGTTTATGGAAAAGCAATATTGAGGGGGGTCACAGCTTCAAGGAAAGGCAGACTTGTGTAAACCAGGTGCAACCTGAAAATACTCACAATCCCAGGAAAGCAGGGCAGTTTGTGTTTGATTAAAGGCACAGACAATAAGCGTTTTGCGGGTCCTGAAAAGGGAGAGAATGTTGCATGATGGAAGGATCAAGGAAGACAGACTGGTTGCACCCTGAAATATGTACGATTGGGAAGCTGGGGGCAGAGAAGGCTTTCCTGGCAGAGGCCCCATGTGAGCAAAAGTGTCACAGTGACCCATTTCATAAAAAGTAACTTCCTTCTGTAAACATCATTTGATACATTTTTCCTGCCAATTTGGTAGCAAAATATTGCCTCCTTGTGAAAATTTTGGAACCAGTTTGTCAGCCAGAAGATGACTGCCCCCACACCACACACACACACACACACACACACACACTCACACACACACACACATGCTGAGTAGTCACTCAAGGAGTCACGGAGTATGTCCAGCTCACTCTGAAGTTATTTTTTCTTCACAGGCTTGAACGCAAAATTGTGCTTTCATATTTCTTTCAATCCAGGTCCTGTGGATCTGCTTAATAAGATTCAGATTTTCATTTTTTCCATCTCGGAAACTGAAGAAAGAGAAGTCTCCAGGGGTTGGCCCTGCTTGAATTCTCAGCAGACTTGACAATGGAAAAGTTCAAACTTTATTGCCTCCAGTCATTTTCTAAAACAAACAAAACCAAAGCAAACCTCATAGGTTCTTTCATGACTTACATGACTAAAATCCTCTCCCTCTCATTTTCCCTGGTTTAATTTTTCCTTTCCTCCCTCCTCCACATATTCTTCAAAAACATGTGAGTCATGCAAACACTTGGAACTCGATTGACAATTCCCCATTTATCAGTGTGAAATGTCAGTAAGCAAATTAAGCAAAAGTTCTGGCTGGGGAGATAACTGGAGGTGACGAGCTGCAGGAGCTGCTTTTTCAGATCTAGTTTCCCGGGGGAGAGAGGACAGGAAGGAGACTGAGACCAGAGAGAGAGGCAATTGTCAAGGACAAAACTCAGGGCTAAGGCTGGCCAGAAGACAACATGAGGAGAGGCAGGAAGTTGCAGCAAAGCCAAAGCCGTCAGCACTCCCATGAGGCATGCAAGACCTTGGTGGTGGAGGGAGGAGAGTGGATGAAATGAGACAGGCAGCCACCCTGGGGACTGATCCAGAAAAGCTGTTACCCTGTGCAGTCTTTGCAATGCAGTTAACCAACCTCCACACACCTACAACCTCTTCCCCAAGCATCCCCATCACTTCCTTGCCTTAACTGAGAACCGGCTTTCCCCTGGTAACATGATTTCCTTGCAGTCATCTCAGATGGAACCTGTCCATTCTTAACATGTCCCTACACATTCCTCAGAGTTGTGGTCAGCATGCTGGCTCCCAGTGCTACCACCAGCTGCATATGCACTTATGCCAAAGTCCCCCCTCCTCTTGAAGCCCAGGTCTTCCAGCTACCTCAGCCTCTGCCCCCACCATGCTGTCCCTAACCACCACTTGGACATTACTCATTCACCAGTGCTCTAAATGATGTTCTAATGGTGATGGTGGTATCCAGCCTATAGACTCTCCTTCATCCCACATCATCCCAGGTCACTTCCACATTCACAATGATCAACCTGTATGATCACCAGACTTCTCAGGTCCATGGCTCCCTCATCTCAAAGTCTCTCCTCCCCTCTCCATGCAGCACTCACTTCCATTCATCATTCCACAAACAATAACCAACATCTACCATTCACTGTGCACTGGGCATGGTGTTGAGGATACCGAAGTGAATACAGTCCCTACGTTCAAGGAGCTTATGAGGAGAGAATCACATAGAAGAAGGACACATAGGAACTCAATCTGGTAGGAGGGATGCAGCAACAGGGCCCCTTTCCACGGAAGGGCAGGACTTACAGTGTTGAGATGTAGGATAACTCACCTGGGCTCTAGCAAGAACCCATCAGTGGACCCCATCAGAGGAGTCCAACTCCAGTAGAAGTTGGGGGAGATTAGCATTAGCTACAGAGAGTCTCACAAACACTGTTCAGGTTAAGTTTTCAAATGAGGATAAAAGCTGAAATCAATGCAGAAGCCCAATCATAAGCACAGGATCTTATTTATCTGTATAATCTGGCATCTAATACCATGCTAGTTCATGGCAGGTGCTCAATAAATGTTTTTGAGACAGAACTCATCTATGATGAACATAATAAGCATGATAAGGGCTTAAGAGGAAAGCTACAGAACAATCTACAGAGCACCAAGCAGATAGACTGGATACCTAAGTAAGACCAGTTCTAGATCCTACTTACCCTTGTGGTTGGGACTCCTAAAGTACTCCAGAATTTGGTTTTCATCCTGGTTGAGACTACAGGTGGGAAATGGTCAGCATCAGAAGCTGAATGGGCTCAGGACCATCAGGGCTAACTCAGAGTCACCCTAGCTCAGAAGCAGTATGTGGCACCAAGAGGAACCCAAAACAGAAGCAAATCCATCTTCTGACTGAAGCCTCTTCTACGTTTTTTGTTGTAGTGGGAATGAACCAGCTTACTGGAATATGGACCACCAGACTCTAGAGCAGGAACTCCCAACCTGGGTCCCCAGCAGAGTCCCCTGACCCACAGGAGTCTTCAAAGGTGACCAGGGGATTCACAGGGCATTTCTATTATCCTTAGAATCTTAATAGAATTTAAAGCTGTACAGGTTAATCAAGGTATCCTTGTTTTTCACTGAAATTAGCACCAACTCAGTGTGCTAACACGAGGCATGTAGATCAGAAACTATGATTAGAGGTTATATATGCATTTGATTAAATTTAAAGGGAGAAGTGAATTAAATATTTATTATTAAATGCAGTTTGCTTGACAAAATCTTTCTAAACATGTTATACTTTGCAGGGAGTTAATAAAAGAGACCTCTTTGGTATAGAAAGTTTGAAAATCATTTGACAAGAAGCAAGAAAAAGTTGTATATTTCATCAGCTCATTACATGGAGCCAGATCATCTCATTCCCTGCCTGAGGAGATGCTGAAAATGTGTGTTAATCCTGGGCTCTTCTTCAGAGAACTGCATGGCTTTAGACAGGAGGAGACTGGTTTACAAATCAAGCATATATCCTGCCTTTTCTGTACAAAGCATACCTGAGGGTAATCAAAGAATTAATGAGGGTGTCCTCTTCATAGAAGTATTCAGCTGTATTTCTTGCTCATGGTTATACACATCATTTCATAAGAGAACACAAGCATCTAGATATTAACAAATCTGGATTTGAAACCCAGCTCTCCCACTTATTATGTACATGACTTTATACAAACATATCATGGAAGACATGCAGTTGCAAATACAAAAAATGCCAATAAATAGTGGCTAAAAAAACTGGGGATTGTTTTTCTCATATAAAAAGGAGTCAGAAACAATAATCTCAGAATGGAGCAATTCTGTGAGAAAATCATCAAGGAACTGGGTACCAATTCGGTTTTTGCTTCTACCTGAGTATGTATGTAAATGTTCATCCTCTCTGTGGCATGATCACTGCTACCTCTCCAGTCATTGCATCCACATCCCAGGTCAGAAGAAGAGGGAAGGGAGAAAGGCAGAAATTATGCACTAACTAAATCTGCCTATTTTATCAGCAAAATATTAGCTTATTTGGAAGCCTCATTTAGTGGATTTCTGCTTATGTTATCTTCTTTGGCATACTACAGGGTGAGTAGAGATAATAACCAATTGATGAAGAATTGACACTTAAAGAAAGTACATAAATATAATGATTTTCTTCAAATAGAAATAAAGGCTCTAAAAAGTAACAAATCCTATTGAAACCCATCAAATGTGTTAAAGTTAGTTAAGGTGTTTTAGTTATAAAATAGTTTAAAATATGTTTAAAAGAGTTAATAATGGGCAAGAAGGGAGGAAGGAAAAGGAGGGTGAAGAAGGAATAAAAGAATAAAGGGGATTAAAAAACTAAAAATAGAACTACCATATGACCCAGCAATCCCACTACTGGGCATGTACCCTGAGAAAACCATAATTCAAACAGAGTCATGTACCACAGTGTTCCATGCAGCTCTATTTACAATAGCCAGGACATGGAAGCAACCCAAGTGTTCATCGACAAATGAGTGGATAAAGAAGATGTGGCACATATATACAATGGAATATTACTCAGCCATAAAAAGAAACAAAATTGGGTTATTTGTAGTGAGGTGGATGGGCCTAGAGTCTGTCATACAGAGTGAAGTAAGTCAGAAAGAGAAAAACAAATACCGTACACTAACACATGTATATGGAATCTAAAAAAAAAAAAAATGGTTATGAAAAACCTAGGGGCAGGACAGGAATAAAGACACAGATGTAGAAAATGGACTTGAGGACACGGGGAGGGGGAAGGGTAAGCTGGGATGAAGTGAGAGAGTGACATGGACTTATATATACTACCAAATGTAAAATAGATAGCTAGTGGGAAGCAGCCACATAGCACGGGGAGATCAGCTCGGTGCTTTATGACCACCTAGAGGGGTGGGATAAGGAGTAGGGAGGGTGGGAGGGAGACGCAAGAGGGAGGAGATATGGGGATATATGTATATGTATAACTGATTCACTTTGTTATAAAGCAGAAACTAACACACCATTGTAAAGCAATTAAACTCCAAGAAATATTAAAAAAATAAAAAAAGAATGAAGAGGAAAATCTCATTGATCACTTGTTTGGAAAATTTGGTAAGTAGAAGTAAAAGTAACCAAGGCTTTTCTGTACAAACATATCTTAGAGTATTCAAAGTCTTAATGAGGGTATTCTCTTTAAAGCAGTATTCCAGCTTAAAATAAAAATGAAAAATACTAAAATTAGAAACCCACATATTGTGAACCCTAAAGAAATAATGGATCTAGAAAGTGATCATGAATGGCTGCTAACATCACAAAGAGAGAGTCCATTAGACATGATGGAAAAATACACCATCATCTAAAGATAGTAGTGTTCTTGCCAAAAACTCCAATCTGAATCTATCAAGCTTCAAGATCTAACTACCAATTTACAGGAAATAGAGGGGCAGAGGAACATGTGAAATGATGTTACAGGGATTCAATCAGCAAAATCCAGAAAACAAGAAAGGTTACAGATCAAACAGGTAGCTTTTCAACAAATAAATTACAAGGGGGAAAAAAGACTACAGGGAGAGAAAAGAGATTTTAAAAGACTCGAGGCATATCTAACAATTGCAATGTATGAAACTGATTTGACTACTGATAGAAAAACTATAAAAATAATAAAAAATAGTTAGAAACATTTGAACACTGAGTCAATATTTCATTACTCTAAGTAATTGTTTTTAATTACTCAGAGTAAAAATAGTATTGGCGTCATGTTTCTTTAAAGAGTACTTACCTATTGAATACATGCTGAAATCTGTGTATTTTAAATTATATAATGTCTGGGATTCACCCAAAATAATTCAGAGGGAAGGGAGAAGTAGATGGAGGCACAGACAAAATAATATTGGCCATGAGTTGATAATTGTTAAGTTGCATTATGGGTACATGGGGTTAATTTATTATACTATGCTCTCTACTATTTCATGTGTTTGAAATTTTCCATAATAATTTTTAAAATACTAACCAACCTCAGAATGAATAGCATTAGACAAAAATACCATTGGACTTCACCCAAAGTGAAGAAGAAACCATTCTGAGTCAATCATTTCCCTCATGGAACAGGCAGAGTTCTCCCCAGTGCCCTAGTGAGATGAGCCTGAAGTTGATATCAGAACCAGAGGGTCCTTATGCAGAAAGTAACAGTCTAACAGTGTATGATTTCCATGAAAGCATTTTCTTTGTATCATCTTCACAAAGTTCTGACTTAAAAAGATCTCTTCAGATTTTACTATAAATAGCTACACAATATGATCCCACATTACCACAAAAATCAATGTATGACTGTCCCAAATGATCAAAAGCAGGTAAATAGCCCCTTGTAGAGTATTTTGACCTAGCAAAGATTCTTTTTTTTTCCTCTCCCCAGGTATGTTTCAAGTTACACATTCACATATATTTTCACATAATTAGAGGTTTTAAGGAAAATAAAATGTGACCATAGAGAAATAAGATAATCTTCAAGATATCCCAAATTAAATTTGCCCGTTCACTTAGTCAACAATTATTGAGTGTCTCTTCTCCACTGGACATTGTCCTGGGTTCTAAGAGAGAGTGTCAAGGGAAAACAAAAGGTGGGTTTTTGCCTGGTGGAGCTCACAACATGGGGAGACCTGAGGAGACAGAGCACACACCAAAGACATCCACGAATACCTGTAAAGGACAAATGAAGTTCATAGCAGAATTATTCTCAGATGCTGAAAAGTGTAAGCAACCCAAGTGTCTGATAGAAGAATGTATAAACAAAATGTGATAAATACATACAATAGAATATTACTCAACCTTAAAAAGGAAGAACAAGAACATTCTGGCACATGCTACAACATGGTTGAACCTTGAGGATATTATGCTAAGGGAAATAAACCAGTCACAAAAGGACAACTATTGTATGAGTCCATTTATATGAAGTATCTAGAATAGTTAAGTTCATAAAGACAGAAAGTAGTACAGTGATTGTGAGATGCTGGAGAAGGGGGAAATGGGGACTTATTGTTTAACAGACACAGAGCTTCAATTTTGTAAGATGCAAAGAGTTCTGTGGATGGATGTTGGTGGTGATGGTAGCACAACAATGGGAATGTACCCAGTGCCACTCACATGTGCACTTAAAAATTGTTAAGACTAAAAAAATAGTTAAGATGTAAATTTTATGTTATGTGTATTTTGCCACAATTAGAAAAAAATGTTTTAAATTACAAACTAGGGTAAATACTAACACGGAGAGTTATACTGTTTAAGTGGACACAGTTAGTTGTCACTCAGTATCTATTCCCCACTCTCTCCTTCATAATATAACCCATATTTGTTCAGGGGTCCATTTCTCCCCCACATAGTCAGGTGACTCAGGAGATACTAATATCTTTTCTACCTTTATCCGTGGATCCTGATTAGTCCAAGACAATCACATCATTATACCACTCTGACAACTATTATTGGTCTGAAGAGTGCTTTGGTACACGAAATATTTTGGGTCAATCACATTGAACTAAAGCTTTTATATTCCATGGTTGGAAGAAAAGGAAACAAGGAGAAGCCTGGTTCCATTGCTGCTGGCAGCCATTTTGTGAACATGAGGAACCTCAGTTTTAGACTGAAGGTAATGCAAGGAACAAATCATGGAAAAACTCAAAGAACGTGGTCACAGAGAGGTCATTGCTATGGCTGAGCTACCAAAAACAACCAACTCTGTAGGCTTTTCTACCTCTGGACTTATTGTTATATAAGATAATGCATATCCTTATAATATAAGGCATTTTAAAGTGTCTTTCTGATAGTTCAGCCCAAGTCATCCTATCTGAAGTAATAATACCAAAGAAACAATGAATAGGAGTAACTGTCCTAGTTGTAGTATTCATGACAAGTAGCATCCAGGCTGAGGCAACAGCAAAGGTCTGTGGCAAAGGGAATAGAGTTCCCATCCAGGAAATGAAAGAAATCCTGTCCAGCAGAAACTCAGGAAGGGGAAAAGTGAGCTATGTTACAAGATAAGGTTGAGAGATAGGAGGAGCCAATCCTATATGTAGGTCCTACTAAGACTTAGGTTTTAGTCTTAATGTCAGAAGCCATTGGAATGTTTTATAACATCATGAGGACATGATCAGATTTGATTTCCAGTAGATACTACAATGCAGAGAGCTGATTGGAGGGAAGTCAAAATGGAGGCAGAGAAATGAGCATTTTAGGCAAAAGATGATGGTAACTTAGACTAAGTCTGTGTTGTGGAGATGGAGGATAGATATGTGAGGTTTTAAAAAGCAATATCAGGGCTTCCCTGGTGGCTCAATGGTTAAGAATCTGTCTGCCAATGCAGGGGACATGGGTTCCAGCCCTGGTCTGGGAAGATCCAACATGCCACGGAGCAACTAAGCCCTTGAGCCACAACTACTGAGCCTGTGTGCCGCAACTACTGAAGCCCACATGCCTAGAGCATGTGCTCCTCAACAAGAGAAGCCACTGCAATGAGAAGCCCACGCACTGCAATGAAGAGTAGCCCCCACTCACTGCAACGAGAGAAAGTCCGCACGCAGCAACGAAGACCCAACGCAGCCAAAAATAAATAAATAAAAATTAAAATTAAAAAAAGCCATATCAATGGAACTTGGTGTTGAGTCAAATATATGTTGTGTAAGAAGAGGGAGGTGTCAGGGATGATTTCTAAGTGTCTGGATGTTACAGAATGAACAATGAGCCTTTATAGTAAGGGACACTGAAAGAAAACCAGATTTGAGGAGAAAGATCTTGAACTGTAAGCAAGGATAGAACTCATACCTAACTTAAGCTTAATTTAGATAACACTCAATTATAGTTAATAGAATAGTAATAGTTACCATTTACTAAGTTTTTATTATGTGAGAGAATCTATGCAATGCACCGCAGTTTATATTCACCATTGCTGCAGACTTTATTTTCCCAAGAGCTTCACAACAATATCTCATACTCTTCTACAATGCCACCTTGCCACCTCTCCCATCAAGAAATCATGTCAACTATTAGTGGGAATGCAAAGTGGTGAAGCCGCTATGGAGAACAGTATGGAGGTTCCTGAAAAAACTAAAAATAGAGTTACATATGATCCAGCAATCTCACTCCTGGGCATATATCCAGAGGAGATGAAAACTCTAATTTGAAAAGATACATGTACCCCAATGTCCATAGCAGCACTATATACAATAGCCAAGGTATGGAAGCAACTTAAATGTCCATCAATAGATGAATCGGAAGGGAGTCAAGGTCAAGATGGTGGAATAAGATGACCTGTGTTCACCTGTCCCATATGTACATCAAGAATACATCTACAAGTGGAAAAATTCACAGCTGAGCTCCTCACTCCTGTCCCTTCAGGCTGTCTCCATGCAGCCTACAGCAGCCCTCTCCCTGGGTTTGTTCTCCTAACACCATGCTTCAGCACCCAGCCCCAGCCAGCATCAGCAGACACCAGTCTCAGGCTGGGGCGTGCAGGGCTGTGGCACAGACCATCTATGCAAGTCTCACTCTGTCCTGCTTGCCATGGACCGGCCTCTGTACTCTCTTCTGCTAGCCTCCAAAACCCACCCTCTATTTGAGTGTATCTCACTGCCAGTGAGGGGGTGTCTCCAGCTGCAGTAACCTCTCCTCTCCTTCAGCTACCCCCAGGGGTATGGATCCCATCCCATTTCCTATTTTCTTTTTCTTCCCTTTCTCTCTTTCATCCTACTTGTTTACACTGGGATCTTTTCTTGTCCTTTTAGGTGTCTGAGGTCCTCTGCTAATGTTCAGCAGGTGCTCAGTGGGAGGAACTATGACCCTGCAGCCTGCAGAAAGGAGACCACAAACACAGTAAGTTAGACAAAATGAGAGACAGAGAAATATGTTACAGATGAAGGAGCAAGGTAAAAACCCACAAGATCATATAAATGAAGAGGAAATAGGCAATCTACCTCAAAAAGAATTCAGAGTAATGATAGTAAAGATGATCCAGGATCTCAGAAAAAGAATGGAGGCACGGATCGAGAAGATACAAGAAATGTTTAACAAGAACCTTGAAGAATTAAGAACAAACAAACAGTTATGAACAATACAATAACTGAAATGAAAAATACACCACAAGGAATCAATAGCAGAATAACTGAGGCAGAAGAATGGATAAGTGAGCTGGAATTTAGAATTGTGGAAATAACTGCTGCAGAACAGAATAAAGACAAAAGAATGAAAAGAAATGAGGACAGTCTCAGAGACCTCTAGGACAACATTAAATGCACCAACATTTGAATTATAGGGGTCCCAGAAGAAAAAGAGAAAGAGAAAGGGTCTGAGAAAATATTTGAAGAGATTATAGTTGAAAACTTCCCTAACATGGGAAAGGAAAGAGTCAATCAAGTACAGGAAGCACAGAGAGTCCCATAAGGGATAAACCCAAGGAGAAACACACCAAGACACATATTAATCAAACTAAGAAAAATTAAATACAGAGAAAAATATTAAAAGCAGCAAGGGAAAAGCAAAAAATAACATACAAGGGACTCCCTATAAGATTATCAGCTGATTTTTCAGCAGAAACTCTGCAGGCCAGAAGGGAGCTGCATGATATATTTAAAGTAATGAAAGGGAAAAACCTACAAACAAGATTACTCTACTTAGCAAGGATTTCATTCAGATTCAACAGAGAAATCAAAAGCCTTACAGACAAGCAAAAGCTAAGAGAATTCAGCACCACCAAACCAGCTTTACAACAAGTGCTAAAGGAACTTCTCTAGGCAGAAAACACAAGAGAAGAAAAATACCCACAAAAAGTAACCCAAAACAATTAAGAAAATGGCAATAGGAACATGCGTATCAACAGTTACCTTAAATGTAAATAGATTAAATGCTCCAACCAAAAGACACAGACTGGCTGAATGGATACAAAAAAAGACCCATATATATGCTTTCTACAAGAGACCCCCTTCAGACCTAGGGACACTTTCAGACTGAAAATGAGGGGGTAGGAAAAGAAATTCCATGCAAATGGAAATCAAAAGAAACCTGGAATAACAATACTCAGACAAAATAGACTAAAATAAAGACTGCCATGAGAAAGGAAGGACACTACATAATAATCAAGGGATCAATCAAAGAAGAAGACATACAATTGTAAATATATATGAACCCAACATAGGTGCACCTCAATATATAAGGTAGATGCTGACAGCCATAAAAGGGGAAGTCAACCGTAACACAATAATATTGGGGGACTTTAACACCCCAATTACACCAATGGATAGGTCATGCAGACAGAAAATTAATAAGGAAACACAAGCCTTAAATGACACATTAGACCACATAGATTTAATTGATATTTATAGGACATTCCATCCAAAAGCATCAGAATACACTTTCTTCTCAAGTGCACATGGAACATTCTCCAGGATAGACCACATCTTGGGCCACAAATCAAGCCTCAGTAAATTTAAGAAAATTGAAATCATATCAAGCATCTTTTCCAACCACAATGCTGTGAGATTAGAAATCAATTACAGGGAAAAAAACTATAAAAAACACAAACACGTGGAGGCTAAACAAAATGTTACTAAATAATCAATGGATCACTGATGAAATCAAAGGGGAAGTCAAAAAATTCCTAGAGACAAATAACAATGAAAACATGACAATCCAAAACTTATGGGAAACAGCAAATCAGTTCTAACAGGGAAGTTTATAGCAATACAATCTTACCTCAAGAAACAAGAAACATCTCAAATAAACAACCTATCCTTACACCTAAAGCAACTAGAGAAAGAAGAACAAGCAAAACCCAAAGTTAGTAGAAGGAAAGAAATCATAAAGATCAGAGCAGAAATAAATGAAATAGAAACAAAGAAAACAAAGCACAGATCAAGGAAACTAAAAGGTGATTCTTTGAGAAGATAAACAAAATTGACAAAACTTTAGCTAGACTAATCAAGAAAAAAAGGGAGAAGATTAAAATCAATAAAATTAGAAATGAAAAAGGAGAAGTTACAAAGGACACCACAGAAATACAAAGGATCATAAGAGATTACTACAAGCAACTATACACCAATAAAATGGACAACCTAGAAGAAATGGACAAATTCTTAGAAAGATACAAACTTCCAAGACTGAACCAGGAAAAATAGCAAATATGAACAGACCAATCACAAGTACTGAAATTGAAACTGTGATTAAAAATCTTCCAACAAACAAAAGCCGAGGGCCAGACGGCTTCACAGTTGAATTCTATCAAACACTGAGAGAAGAGTTAACACCTAGCCTTCTGAAACTCTTCCAAAAAATTGCAGAAGGAACACTCCCAAGCTCATTCTACGAGGCCACCATCACCCTACTACCAAAACCAAACAAAGATATCACCTAAAAAAAAGAAAATTACAGGCCAATATCACTGATGAACATAGATGCAAAAATCCTCAATAAAATACTAGCAAACAGAATCCAACAACACATTAAAAGGATCATGCACCATGATCAAGTGGGATTTATCCCAGGAATGTAAGAAATCTTCAATATACAGAAATCAATCAATGTGATTCACTACATTAACAAATTGAAGAATAAAAACCATATGATCATCTCAATAGATGCAAAAAAAGGTTTTGACAAAGTTAGAAAATGATTTATGATTTAAAAGCTCTCCAGAAAGTGGGGCTAGAGGGACCCTACCTTAACATAATAAAGCCCATATATGACAAACCTACAGCTAATATCATACTCAATGGTGAAAAGCTGAAAGAATTTCCTCTAAGATCAGGAACAAGACAAGGATGTCCACTCTGGCCACTTTTATTCAACATAGTTTTGGAAGTCATAACCAAGTCTATCAGAGAGGAGAAAGAAATAAAAGGAATCCAAATTGAAAAAGAAGAAGTAAAATTGTCACTATTTGCAGATGACATGATACTATACATAGAAAATCCTAAATATGCTGCAAGAAAACTACTAGAGCTCATCAATAAATTTGGAAAAGTTGCAGGATACAAAATTAATACACAGAAATTACTTACATTCCTATAGGCTAACAATGAAATATCAGAAAGAGAGATTAAGGAAACCATTCAATTTACCATTGCATCAAAAAGAATAAAAAACCTAGGAATAAACCTACCTAAGGAGACAAAAGACCTGTACTCAGAAAACTGTAAGATACTGATGAAAGACATCAAAGATGATACAAACAGATGGAGAGATACACCATGTTCTTGGATTCGAAGAATGAATATTGTGAAAATGACTATACTACCCAAAGCAATCTACAGATTCAATGCAATCCCTATCAAATTACCAATGGCATTTTTCACTGAATTAGAACAAAAAATTTCACAATTTGTATGGAAACACAAAAGACCCCAAATAGCCAAAGCAATCTTGAGAAAGAAAAACGGAGCTGGAAGAATCAGGCTCCCTGACCACAGACTACACTACAAAGCTACAGTAATCAAGACAGTATAGTACCTGCACAAAAACAGAAATATAGATCAATGGAACAGGATAGAAAGCCCAGAGATAAACCCAAGCACATATGGTCAACTAATCTATGACAAAGGAGTCAAGAATATACAATGGAGAAAAAACAGTCTCTTCAATAAGTGGTGCTGGGAAAACTGGACAGCTACATGTAAAAGAATGAAATTAGTACACTCCTTAATGCCATACACAAAAATAAACTCAAAATGGATTAAAGACCTAAATGTAAAACCAGACACTATAAAACTCTTAGAGGAAAACACAGGCAGAACACTCTATGACATAAATCACAGCAAGATCTTTTTTGACCCACCTCCTAGAGTAATGAAAATAAAAACAAAAATAAACAAATGAGACCTAATTAAACTTAAAAGCTTTTGCACAGCAAAGGAAACCACAAACAAGATGAAAAGACAACCCTCAGAATGGAAGACAATGTTTGCAAATGAAGCAACTGACAAGGGACTAATCAAAATATATAAACAGCTCATGCAGCTCAGTATCAAAAAAACAAACAACCCAATCAAAAGTGGGCAGAAGGCCTAAATAGACATTTCTCCAAAGAAGACATACAGATGGCCAACAAACACATGAAAAGATGCTCAACATCACTAATTATTAGAGAAACGCAAATCAAAACTATAATGAGGTATCACCTCGCACCAGTCAGAATGGCCATCATCAAAAAATCTAGAAACAGTAACTGTTGAAGAGGGTGTGGAGTAAAGGGAACACTCCAACACTGTTGGTGGGAATGTAAATTGGTACAGCCACTATGGAGAACAGTGTGGAAGTTCCTTAAGAAACTAAAAATAGAGCTACCATATGACCCAGCCATCCCACTCCTAGGCATATATCGAAGAAAACCATAATTCAAAATATGCCCCGATATTCATTGCAGCTCTATTTACAATAACCAGGACATGGAAGCAACTTGAATGTCCATCAACAGAGGAATGGATAAATAAGATGTGGTACATATATACAATGGAATATTACTCAGCCATAAAAAAGAACGAAATAGTGCCATTTGCAGAGACGTGGATGGACCTAGAGACTGTCATACAGAGTGAAGTAAGTCAGAAAGAGAAAAACAAATATTGTATAATATCATTTATATGTGGAATCTGGAAGAATGGTACAGATGAACTTATTTACAAAGCAGAAATAGTCATAGATGTAGAGAACTTATGGTTACCAAGGGGGGGAAGGAGGGGTGGGACAAATTGTGAGAGTGGGATTGACATATAGACACCACTATGTATAAAATAGATAACTGATGAGACCCTACTGTATAGCACAGGGAACTCTACTCAATGATCTGTGGTGAACTAACTGGGAAGTAAATCTAAAAAATAGTGGATATATGTATACATATAACTGATTCACTTCGCTGTGTAGCAGAAACTAACACAACATTGTAAAGCAACTATACTCCAATAAAAATTAATTTAAAAAAAAAGATGAATGGATAAAGAAGATGTGGTATATATATACAATGGAATATTAGTCATAAAAAAGAATGAAATAATGCCATTTGCAGCAACATGGATGGACCCAGAGATTATCATACTAAGTGAAGTAAGTCAGAGAAAGACAAATATCATACGATATCACTTATATGTGGAATCATTTAAAAAATGATACAAATGGACTTACTTACAAAACAGAAACAGGCTCACAGACATAGAAAACAAACTTACGGTTACCAAAGGGGAAAGGGGGTGGGGGGGAGAGGGATAAATTAAGAGTTTGGGTTAACAGATATGTACTACCATATATAAAATAGAGAGACAGCAAGGACCTACTGTATAGCACAGGGGACTATGTTCAATATCTTGTAATAATCTATAATGGAAAAGAATCTTTAAAAGTATATAAATATGTGCATATATACATATATATATGAATCTCTTTGCTGTACACCTGAATCACTGTAAATCAACTATTCTTCAATAAACAAAAACAAATTAAAGAAAAAGAAGTGGTGTCTATGTCCGCACCCTAAATTTGGGCAGGCTTGCAACTGCTTCAAACAATAGAATATGTCAGAAGTGATGCTATTTGATTTCTGAGGTTAAGTCATTAAAAGCCACACAGCTCTGACTAGTTATATTGGGACATTCATTCTGGGGGAAGTCTGACCATGTGAACAGTCCAGCTCTTCTGAGACCACCACACTGGGAAGCCACATATAGGTACTCTAGTTGTCAAACTTAGTTGTCAGAGGTCCTAGCTAACAGTCAGTGCCAACTTACCAGCCAGGTGAGTGGACCACCTTGAAAAAGCATCCTCCAACTCCAGTCTGTTCACTGCAGCTGCAGCCATGAGAAGCAGAAAGAAGCCGTCCTCACTGAGCCCTGACTAAAAGAAAAAAATAACTGATTGAGCAAAATAACTGATTGTTGTTGATCTTTTATGGCACTAAATTTAGGAGGGAGTGGTGATATGTTACACTCTCCCCCCCAATGTATAGGTGAACCGATGAAGACTGACAGAGATTAATATAACTTGCCCAGGATTACAGAGCTGGGAAGTACAGGAGCCAGAATTCAAGCAAAATCTCTCTAGTCCAGAACCTGTGGTATTTCTTCAGTCTCATTGCTTCTACCTTTTTGGTCACACCCCAAAATTAAATGGCAATTTCTAATCAAAATCTTGCACCTTATCCCACAACATGTCTTCAACTGCTAACCTTAAACACATACATTTTGAAAGTAATCTATTCTGCTTAAAAACAGCAACCCACCAGTAGAACATGGACAATTGCAAGTGCTGAAAAAAGGTTTTTGTATGTGTGTCTCCCATCCCTCTTCCCAGGCAGTTGGGAATTGATATGAAATTAAAACAGACAACTTCCATTTTCTTTCAAGAGAGATTTATGACCACTGTCTACAGAATTTCAAGCTGTGAGGAGAACTGTAAAACAAAATGTTTTAAAATACATTTAAAGCAAAGTAGTGTTATATACAATTAATGTAAAAATGATCAGAAGTGATGGTTGCTAAGTAAAAATAAAAATAGAGAAATATGAGCTATAAGGGTAACAGCATTTCATGAAGCACGAATCTATCAGCAAGAAGCACAAATCCAGGGAATAATCGTGTATACTAATAATTTCAGCATAACCTTCTCTTACTAATCGCACATCTTAAAGTGGAACTTGATCCCTTGGCCACTGCCTTAGTCCAGGCCCTTACTATTTCGACCCTATACCCCTGCAGTCTCTCTTCATTGCTCATCCCACACCCCAGCCTCACCCCCAGTGTTACGCCAACATCCCATTTCCCATCCCACCTCCTCTTTTCCAGGGCCACTCACTCTTCCGGGGATGCTCACCCTCTACAACTGGTCAAGATAAAGCTTGCTGATGCTACAAGTTTCCACTCACATGCCACCTCCTCGGAGCTGCCTCCCTGGGTGTGTTTTCCAATCAGAGATGGGGTACTTTTCCTCTGAGTTCCTACAAAACAGCAAACCTCACTCTGCAGCCCCTCTCCAGCCAGCTTGTTAACCCACATTTACAAAGCGCTCACTATGTAACCACACTGCTCTAGGGGCTGGAGAAATGATAGAAAACAAGGCAGATTATGTGCCTGCTTCAGGAGCCATACCTTCAAGAGACAGAGCTTCTCAACTGAGGGCAATTTTCCCCCAGGGAACATTTGGCAGTGTCTGGAAACATACTTTATTGTCGTGCCTGGGAGGATGCTACTGGCATCTAAGTGAGTAGAGTCCAGGGATTCTACTAAGCATCATATACCTCACAGGACAGTCTCATAACAAAGAATGATTGGGCCCAAAATATGAATGCCAAGGTTGAGAAGGTTAACCCTCAAATTATACATAAATACACAATATTATTTTGGGAACTGCTGAGGGCCTTGAAAACATAAATAGGAAAATGTGATCTAGCAGTGGGGTGAGACAGGAGAAAGGCTGCTCTAGACAGACAGTGGGTGGAGACTGGAAGCCATGATTCCAACTCCACCAATCTGGTTCGGGTCCATGAGCTTTCACTACTTCTCTAGGTGTTAATTATTCATGATAACACCTTCTGACCCTGAGTGCCTACCAGGTGCTAAGGACTGGCCCAGAGACAGTTTCTTCACCATCTCATCTCATTTAATCCATCATTTGATGTGAATTTCTTATTTCCCCAAATTGAAGTTAACTTGAGAACATGACTTGGGTTTGTATTTCTTGTAAAATACCTACCACAGCCATGCACATGAATGAATGAATGGGAATCAATGATGGTTGCAGAACATTGATGGGACACTCAGGAGTTGACCTCTGCCAGCCTGAGGTGACTTAGGGTAATGTATTAGTTTCTTGCAGCTGCTGTAATGAAGTACTACAAATTGAGTGACTTAAAGCAACAGAAATGTATTGTCTCATAGTTCTGGAGGGCAGAAGTTCAAAATCAAGGTGTCAGCAAGGCCATGCTTCCTCGGAGACTCTGAGTAGAATCTTTTCTTGCCTTTTCTAGCTTCTGGTGGTGGCTGGCAATCCTTGGCATTCCTTGGCTTGTAGTTGCATCACTCCAATCTCTGCCTGTGTCCCCACATGCCTTCTCCCTGTGTGTCTCTGTCTCTTCCTCTTATAAGGACACATTGGGTTAGGACCCACCCTATGACCTTATCTTAACCTGATTACATCTGCAAAGACCCTGTTTCCAAATAAGGTCACATTCACAGATATTGGAGGTTAGGGCTTCAACATATTGGGGGTGGAGGGGGAAACACAATTCAGCCTATAATAGGTAGAAGGGATGAGATGGAGGTGACCTAGCACCTTCTCATACATCATCAAATGCAAGCTGCCCATTAATCCATGAGGAGGCAGAACCAGGGCTGTCACCCCATCTCACAAAGCTCAGTTTCCTCATCTGTCAGGTGGTAATTGTAATACTAATCTTCACCTGCTAGGCTAGGATCCCATGAAATAACATATGTAAAAATCTGCAATAGTGGATGTTCAATATATCTTTTGTAAATCAGTAAACTACCTAGCACAAATGTAACTTCTATTTCTCCTTCTGGACTCACAGTTTCCTCTAATATTTAAATAGAGTGACTCATGTCCCCATCCTGCATATTTCTGCAGGAAAGGCAGGCCCCTCCTGAACGTGCCTGTGGAGTGGACTGGGGAGAAGGAATTTCTGATGTGTGTAGCCTCTCACTTCCCATTCCAAATGCCTCCAGCCTTGTAGTCATCTCATTTTAGCTTCTGCTGGTTGACTACTGTTCTCTTTATGTATTTCTTCACCCCAATCATGGATGAAGCTGTCTCTCTTTCATTCCCCAAAGCCCTCACACACAATGCTGCTCTGTGAGACAGATTTTCCTGAAAGCTTCAGGATTTGCAGCATGAGATAGGAAAGAAATTTGCTTTCAGTCATCACTGTTTCTAAAGTTTATCAATCAATCCCTCCCAGGCCATTTCTCTCCTGGGTATATACCTCCTACCCAGTCACTGGGACCTGCATCCTCACAACAGATCATTTCTCCCATCACCTGCTTCCAACTTAATAACCAGGTGACAGCCATCATCCTCATCTAATTCACTGTCTTCCACCGTCCAAGTCTCTATAATCTCCAGGAAGAACCTTAAAAATCCTATTATTGTATTATATAGGACAATTTTAGATCTCTTTGATCTATCTTTCCATTCTAAAGTAGGCTCAAGGGCCTTATCTTTTATAGCCTAAAGACTCATTAAATAATAATAAAAATCATGAATTCTGCCATTGACCCCTATATATCCAGAATGTAGAAATGACTGCAGCCTGATTTTATATAGAATTCTTCCCTCACACTACAAAGAGTAAGTTCTTAATACATATCAGTTTCTCATGTACAGATGGGGACACTAAAGCTGGAGAGGTTGGCTGATTTTCCAGAGATGTTCAGTTGAACAAACACACAGTATCCACCTACCTAGAGCAAAGCTCAGGCAGGTGGCTCACCTAGATCAGAACCCAGGCCTAATGACCCAGCACCACTCTAGCTGTGTGTGCCTAAAAATGCCTAAAGGACACTTCCCAACACGGCAAAGTGTTGTCAGCATTTTGGAGAAACTGCAGTCCCAAGTAAATATCTCATCCTGGTTTTGATATGCTCATTCAGATGACAAACTCCCACTTTAGTCTGCCACACCAAGCTTTATCCTTCTCAGATTTGTCTTTGAGCTGACCTTACCGCTCATTACTGCATAACGTATTCATCAGAGTTCTTAGATGCCAGTAACAGAAGAGGCAACTGGTCACTTTAGACAGAAAAGGGATGTAGGAAACAATATTGACAACTAACAGAATCTTAAGGAGCACTGGAGAACCAGGCTTGGAGCTACACATCCCAAAAACTACAGCCAAAAAATAGACCCTTAAGGAAACCTGGAGCTATTTGATCAAATATGGTGCAGGGTGGAACTAATGGAGAAGGGAATACTACCAGAAACCCAATGCTCTGGTATGAAATTCCAAGCAAAAATGATGAAGGTCTGAACTAGGGCAGGCGTTATAGAGGTAGGGTGAATAGATAGAAATAGTTGGAAGGATATTGATAACACCTGCAGACTTCTGAGATGGGAGTGAGGGAGTAGAGAATACTAGGACCACTCCCTAGTTGCTCTTTGGGTAATAAGGCTGATGGCAGTGCCACTGACAGCATAGGGAATGCAGTTGGAGAAGTGGGGAGGGGGATGGATGGCAGAGGGAGGGGATGAGAGCAGTCTGAGACACGCTGAGGTAGAGATAACCGTGTATGTCTCAGTGAGTATGTCCATCAGCAGATGGACTGAAGTTAAGGGGAGCTGTTGGAAAGAACACACAGAATGGGTGAAGAATTGGAAGTCAGTGGAATGAATACATGAGATTTTCCAAGGAGAGATTATACAGAATAAAAATGGATCAACACCAGAACTGGTGTGGCCAGCTCACCCCAGAGTGCTTGAAATTTTCTGGGCTGAAAGTCCCACATCATGGAAAACTCCTCAGACCCAGGCAAGTTAAAACCCACTATGTAGGGAAAAAGAAATAACAGACAAGGGAGATGATTTGCCCAGTTGTCTGGAATACCGGTAGGTTGCAAAACCATGGCTAGAACCCAGACTTCCTAAGTCTCAGGCACTTTCTTCCTCTTCTGCCAGACAAGAACTAAATTGAATTAAATGAATAGGAAAGAGAAGTCCTAGGGTCCAAATCCTAGATTCCTGACTCACTTGGCAAAGAACCTCAAGTAAACCTGTTATTCTCTCTGAACCTCACTTCCCTTATCTAAAAAACAAAGGAAATACATGTATACTCCCTAATTCCAGGAAGAAATGTAAATCAAGTAAAAGCATAGAGGTGTTGAGAAATGAAGATTCTGCCCGCAAGCTGCCGAGAAAGGGAAAGACCCAGGAACACATGGACCGCTCCCTGATTTTGGAATCCAACCCCAAGGGTGGTGGATCACTCATGGCCCAGCCTTCACATTGGTTTGAAAAGTTTAACCCTCGTTAAAGCGCCCTCACCACTCCTTTAAAAACTATGGTCCCGCTACTAAAACTGTCAGAAGTAAAATATATTTCCCGTTGAAAATGCTAGTGGATTTATCACAACTGGGCCATTCATCTGTTAAAAAGCAGAATGGCATTTATTGCCAATTGCTCCCTTTATGGGAGAGAAGAAACCGGGAGCCTAATAAGCTTGGTTAATTCTATTTCTTTTATGGATCCAGCAACTGCACTAAATATTCCGTCTGCTTTTCCTACGCAGTTTGGAGACAGCTCTGAACTTCGGAAGTGTTACAGGAGGATTCCAGCAGAACTGCGTGCTGCTGCTGCGGGAGGAGACGAGTAGAAAAGAGGCTCTGAGAACCAGGATAGAAAAGAGGCTCTAAGAACCACCCCCAGGAAATGTCCCTGGGGCATTCACATGATCACTGATCAGTTTACAACATGAAGAATGTAATTTACAATCCAACAGTCAATGGGCAAGTTACCTGTAATGATTGGGCAGAACGATTTTGAAATACACTGGGTTTTTAAGTCAGCTAGAGAAGCAGAGTCGGTTTTTGAAGGGAAGGGCTGTGGAGTTGGACCCAGGTCCAAGCCCTGACACTGTTTAATGGTGTGAACTTAGTTAATATCTGGTGACATCCAGAAGCCTACTATAAGTGCTCACCCCTCACCATGCCACAACACTCACATTTCCACCGTGATACTCCTGCTAATCTCATTCATCCTACTTAAGCAGTTTGAGAGCATCTGCTGTAGATCTCACGCAACTTTCTCTGAAGTGCAACACTGCACAAAGAACATCAAAGGTCTGGTTTTCCAATCCCAGTTCTACCATTCAAATGACCTTCCAGGCCAGCACTATCCAAAAGGACTTCCTGAAATGATGGGAATATTCTAATATGCACTGTCCAATATGGCAGCCACTAGCCATATGTGGCTAATGAGCTCTTGAAATGTGGCTAGGGCGATGAGAAACTGAATTTTTAAGTTTATTGAATTTTAATTTTTATAAATGTAAATCTAAATTGCCACAGCTCAGATCCAGCCTGCTTGAGCCACAGCTCCTGCATCTGTAAAATGGCAGCTATAAAGTACATTCTAAGCAAGGTTGCTTTGAGGATTGAATGTTATAATGCATGGAAAACCCCAAGGCTTGTGCCCAGCATGGAGGCAAGGCTTGATAAGACAATAAAGTGGGACCCCTCATGGATCTGTCTTCATTTGGCCCTGGAATCAGTACTTCCAGGCTTGATGTTAACTGGGGGTGTCAGGCAGCATAAAGATTCTGACCAGCAGTTATCATAAGGGCACACAGGAAAGCAATCCATCTTTTAGCAAACTTTTCCATTGGTGGCCAAGATTGTTCTGTATGAGGAAATCTATTAACTGCCTCATGTGTGTGAATATTTACAGGAAGTTAGAAAATGCTGACTTTAGCTAAAGAAAATGCCCCTCTGTGGAGTTTCATGGCCGATTAATGTTCTGGAATTTCATTGAAGGGATTTATAGATAAAGGTTACTAACTAACTACACAAGTGTAGTTTTAAACACACTCACAAACTGGAGGTTCTATTCAAGGTGTAGCACTGGGTTTCCAATGGGCAAAGGAGAGCTTTTTATACAATCCTGAATAAAAACAAACCTATAATGTTCCAAGGTTGTCAGCCATGGGCAGCATTTCACAAAGGCTTAGACTTTCAGCCTCAGAAGAACTTTAACGATCATCTCATCCCAGCCCCCCTCGAATGCTTAAATCCTCCCAACACTTTAACTTTAGTTTAAATGACTCCTGTGATGGGAATCTCCCTGTGTCCTAAGGCAATCACTGCCTTGTTGGACATATGATATTGTTAGCAAGAGCTTCCTGTGATGAACAAAAACGCAGAGAAGGAACACTGTGTCTTAGAAGAGTTTTGAGCTCTGCCATTTTCAACTCTGTAAGCCTCAGAATCTTCGGACATAAAAGGGAGATAAGAAAAGAGTAGTGTAGTGTTGCTGGGAAGACTAAGCTAGATAGACGTGCAAGGTGGTGTGTTCCATTCCATTTCCTTTCACTGGCTCTCTTCTTTGGCTGTAGAAGTAAGCTGAAGACTTAAATTTTCACAGTGCCTGTCTTCACAGGTGTAATAGCAGTAGTAATAGAAGTAGATGCACAACCATTGTTATAGCATTATTTTTATTAATATTCTGAATTCCTCTTCCACAAACTTGAAAATATATGGATATGTGCCATCTCCCTTCACCAGGCTCAGCTACCTAATTTCCTTTGATGTCTCTTCTGTGCTAGAGTTTCAAGTGCTTCATGGTCTTAATAATTCAACAGGCATGGATTGATGTGCTGGTGCCTGGCTGACACAAGGAACTACAGCATGAGTGACATCTAGAACTTGTCCATCACTCCAGCCTCACTTCCTTGGTGGTGATGATAATTATGGTAATGGTGATGGTGGTGATCATATGACAAGTAATAGTGATAATATTGATTTTTGAGGATGGCTATAAGTCAGGTACTATGAGAAGGACTTAGCATAGATAATTGCATTTAATCTTCATAACAATCTACAGATAAGAAAATGAAGCAAGGCAAGTTAACTAACTTCCCCAAGAATATATAGTTGACACTGGAAATTAATCTGGACAAACCAGACTAATTAAAAGCTCTCCACTCTTTCCCATCGCATAGTAGACATGTTGAGAGTACAAGCTCTGAAGCCAGCCAGAAGGGGCTCCCATATCAAAGGTAAAGAGAATGGCAACAGATTATTACACAGTAACAGTTTCAAAGACAAAGTGATCTTGACCTGAAAGTGGAGAAAGAGAGAATCAGATGGATGGAAATGCTTTTGGAACATAAGATCCACAGAACTTGTGGCTTGATTGGTTAGAGACGGTGAAACCTTTCTCTTAGGGTGGGAATGGTAGATGGATAGCAAGGCCAGTGTCCACTGGGGGTAACAATAAAGTCCCTGCAAATCTGCAAAATGCTGGAAAAGTTGGCCATTGGACAAGAAAACTCAAATGATTTTAAAAAGAAAGGATACAAAACTAAACACATTCTTAACATGTGATCCAACAATCATACTCTTTGGCATTTACCCAAGAAGTTAAAAACTTAAGTTCACACAAAAACCTGCACACAGAGCTTCATAGCAGCTTAATTCATAATTGCCAAAACTTGGAAGCAACCAAGATATCCTTTAGTAGGTGAATGGATAAGTAAACTGTGATACATTCATACACTGGTATGAATTCAATGCTAAAAAGAAATGCGTTATCAAGCCATGAAAAGACATGGAATCTTAAGCACATATTACTAAGTGAAACTTAAATGTATATTACTGAAAAGGCTACATATGTATGATTGCAACTATATTATATTCTGGAAAAGGCAAAACCATTGAGAAAATAAAAAGATCAGTGGTTGAAGAGGGGGAGAGGGGAGGGAAGGAGGGAAGGGAATAGGTAGAGCATAGAGAACTTTTAGGGAGTGAAAATACTCTGCATGATTTTATAATGATGGATATATGTCATTATACTTTTGTCCAAACCCATAGACTATATAGCAGCAAGAGTGAACCTTAAGGTAGACTATGGACTTTGGGTGATTATGATGTGTCAATGTAGGTTCATCCTTGGTAAAAAAGTACCACTCTGGTGAGTGATGTTGACAACAGGGGAGGCTATGCATGTGTGAGGGCAGGGGGTTTATGGGAAATCTCTGTACCTGCTTCTCAATTTTGTTGTAAACCTAAAAGTGCTCTAAAAAATTTTCTCTAACTTTTTTTAAAAGCACAGTTTCATGAAAATAAATTTGACCATTGGGATCATCAGAATGAGTAGTGTGGAGACCATTCTTCCTTGAAACCTGGTTCCCAAGCTCCAACATCTTGAGCCATTTTTCACTTGTTCGCTTTCCCTCTGCCCTTTATGCTCATCTCCCAAGTAAAGCTGCAACCTCTTCTAGTGTTCCAGAGACCTCCTTTTTGACCCCAGAATCTGGTTCTGTCCTCAGCTCAGTTCTAATTCAGACTTCAGTGTCTGATTTGGATTAATTGAAACCACGGGTACATATCAGATTTCTACATTCTGTGTGTAAGAATGTTCCAAACTTCTTAACCAGCTGGAATCAGCTGGCATCTTTTGAGCACCTACTATGAACCAGGCATTGCTCTAGTACTTTACATTTATTAACTTAAATTTACTCCTTGCCTGACCCTGTGAGATGAGTGCTGTCATCATCCCAAATGGGGATGTGGAAGCAGATCAAGCAACTTGCCAAGTAATAGTTAAGTCAGAATTTGAACACCAAACACCTTATGCCAGATCTTGTGATTTAAAGCAATTAGTATATCTTTAGTTCAGTTCATCAAGTCTTTATTGAGCTCCAAGCATGTGCCTTTAAATGTGTGAGGGGCTACACCTTCCACTTTAAATAAACAAAGAATCAAACATCATAGAAAAGCAGAGTTCAGGTCAGCTAATCCAGATCCCAAATCACATAGGAAATCAATACCCAAGAAAGGACAGTGGTTTATCTAAGGTGACTTCATCATGACAAAGCCTGGATTCAAATCTTGGTCTTTCGTTTCACTGCTCTGTCAATGATACAATGCAGTACATGAAAGTACTTTGAAAAAAAAATCTGCTCTACAAGTTTATGATGTATTTATTATTGTTAGCATCATACCTCTCCCACCAGGCAAAATGTTTTTCATACAATAGGTGGCCGACAGACACGTTTAGGCTATAAATAGTGGACCTAGGAATATAATTTAAAATTCAAGGTCTTCGATAAAAAGGCCTTTTTAGAAATATATATGAAAGGCATTTTTGCAGGGCCAACATTCCATTAGTACTTCAAATCATTAATCATATTTTGTGCTTCAAGTTAACCCAATGCCTTTGCCTGTAAACGTCTAACAGATTGGAAATAGGTGACTGGTTTCCTGGACTCTCCTTCATGAGGGAAGCACTTGGGAAAAACTGCATTGGTTAGCACCTCAGGTCCAGGCTATTGAGGACCTGGACTGCCAATGAGACTGAACTGTGGAATAGGCTGAGGTATCACGGGAGTCATGGATCTTATTGAAGAAGTCGGTCAAGGAAACAAGATGACCAGTTTACTGAGCAGGAGACCAAGGTTCCCCAGGGGCTGTGTGCACAGTGACTGAACTAAGAACGGATGGAAACAGAAACCAAACTCACATCTCACAACTCCAAAATTCTAGAGCATTAATCAAATACTTTCACCCTAAAGATATAATTCCATTATGGAGGGGAAGTAATCAAGAGCTAATTGAAACTTATATCTATTGAGCAAATGCCTTTTGCCTAAAACTAGACTGACTTGGGATTTCATGTGCACTGTTTGACATGACTTCAGCCCCTCAGAGTGTCTGTAGCAACAATTAACATTAGAAATGTTTGGAAGAAATCTCTAAGGATCTGTTCAATTTTTGCATGATTCTGGTTGATCCTAAAGCCACATGACAAAGTGGCTAAGAGCATGGACCCAGAGCCAAGTTACCAAATCTCTTCTAAGCCTCAGTTCCCCCCTCTGCAAAATGGGACAATATTAGTACCTATTCCATAGGGCTGTTGTAAAGGTTAAATGAATTAGCATCAAAAAACCCTATGTCATGATTGAGCATATAGTAAGCATTCTTTGAATATTCATTATGTCTCTATAGATAAGAAAGTCAGGGCTGACAAAGTATCAAAGTCCCCAAAGGCAGTGCAGGCAACAGCGACAATATAAGAGTCGAAGTCGAAGGTCTGTTGTTATGATGATATGCGAGATGTGAGGCAAAGGCAATTGTTGAGCTACCCTGACAGTACTGGAAATGGACAATTCTACTCAAACTGCTTGGTGTAGGTACTTATTTGGATGTAATAATCTGTTTTTAATCTTGTGTATAAATGAATACAGAGGTTAGTCGGTGGGTGCATATTAATCTAAAATAAATGAATATATTTGAATTAATCAGATCTTCAGTCTATGTAAATTGATGATTTATAATGATATTCACACAAATTGCACTTATAAATCATTTTAAAATTAGATTTAGGGTTCCTTAAAGCTGCAAGGACTCTGGAGATTTGAATATAACTTGAGACAACTTTAAGTTGTAGATTGGTCTTTCTGTAGCTTCATGGCAGAAGCAGGGGACAGGGAGACCAGAGGGCAATGTTGAACCACATTCTATGAAGGGGAGATGGTAACAGGACCTGCAAGGTCACGAAAATAAGAAAAGAACAAGAAAAAGTCAACGAAACAGAAGTATTTTGAGTTTCACAGTTCATTTTCTGGCTTGGGACAGAAAACCTTAAGACTTTGATTCAACTCCAACGAGGATGAATTAAATTGAGGCAGTTTGAAGAGGAAAGGTTTCTGCTGGTTCCTCCACTTGTTGATGACCTTGGGGCAACTGACTTTGCTCAGGCTGGTGATTTCATCTGAAAAATGGGTTTTATCATCCCAACTTTGAAGTACTGTTATGAGAATTATATAATATTGAATGTAAAGTGAAATTTCCAGTTCGTGCAGAACAGAGTAGTAATTAAAAGAATAAAGTTGGACTGCCTGGGTACAAATCCTGGCATTGCCATTTCCCAGCTGTAAGACATTGGGAAACTTACACAGCCTTTCTTTTTTTTTTTTTTAAATTAATTAATTAATTAATTATTTTTGGCTGTGTTGGGTCTTCGTTTCTGTGCTAGGGCTTTCTCTAGTTGCGGCAAGAGGGGGCCACTCTTCATCGCAGTGTGCGGGCCTCTCACTATCGTGGTCTCTCTTGTTGTGGAGCAGAGGCTCCAGACACACAGGCTCAGTAGTTGTGGCTCACGGGCCTAGTTGCTCCATGGCATGTGGGATCCTCCCGGACCAGGGCTTGAACCCGTGTCCCATGCACTGGCAGGCAGATTCTCAACCACTGCACCACCAGTGAAGCCCCTACAAAGCCTTTCTGAGTCTCAGTTTTCTCAATTATAAAATAGGGATAATTTTAAGGCCAGTCTCTTAGGATTGGTGTGAGAATTAAATGTAAACATGCAGGTCCTGTAACTAAGGAGTCACTTGGCAAATATTATCAGCATAAATGATTGTCATTGATGTTACCATGACTCCTGAGTAGTGATACTGTGAAACTGACTTAAGAAGAAAGAAAGGAGAGACAGAACTGTGATGAATATACCAATGGAAGAGAGAATATGTGGCCAGAGGGTCAAGAAGAAAAGGAAGAAGATAACTGTGCAGGGAAGCTAATATATGGCAGCTGACCTCAATTTCTTTCCCTCATGCAAGAAATACTGCTAATCACATACATCTTCCCTGGACTTAACCTGATCATTTTTTTTTCATATGTATGAGGTTGGAGAACTACCTGCAGAAACAATCACCTGAAGTTACGAAATTGAGCAAGATAAAGACTAAAGGGTCAGGATTGTTCTGGGCTTCCTCTCCTGAGAATAGGTCCTGTGTAAAGAATAATGATGATCTGTGATAAGCCTATGATTAGGTAAGCAAATTTGCCCTGGTGTCTGTGATTCTTACCTGTAACTGTTTAGACATAGAAATATCAATGCCCTGAGATTCAGTCAGAATTTATGAACCATCTGGCAATAACATCATTTTGGCATCTTAAGAAGGAATCCCAAGATGGCTGTAGAACACTGCTCCATAGCTATCTTGGGTGGGAGAAGAGAATGTATAAAAAATAACTGCAGCAAGAAATCATCAACTACAAGTGTGTGACCCACAAGAAAATCTTTGTGCACATGTTATGAAAGGAAGTATCATTCTCCTGAGAGCTTGGGATGAAGATGAGGTAACCACTTTTTATGGGCTGAATATTTGTGTCTCCCCAAAATTCATATTTTGAAGTCCTAATTCCCAATATGATGGTACTTGGAGATAGAGTCTTTGGGAAATAATTAGATTTAAATGAGGTCATGATGGTGAGGCTCTCATGATAGAATTAGTGCTCTAATAAGAAGAAAACATTTTAAGTGCCCTTATAAGAAATATCTACCAGAGTTCTCTCTCTACCATGTGAGAACACAGTGAGAAGGTGGCCTCCCTCAAGCCAGGAATATGCTCACCAGGAACTGAATCAGCCAGCACCTTGATCTTAGACTTCCCAGCCTCCCAAACTTTGAGAAGTAAATGTCTGTTGTTGAAGCCTCCCTGTCTATGGCATTTTGTTAGAGCAGCCTGAGCTGACTAATACATACTTATTCTATGATTAGCACTTGCCGGAGTTGGGAAAGAAACTTGTCAGGGTTGGGGAATATGATACCTCATATTTAAATAAAAATTATTCTATGTGTGTAAGCACACCTGCATGCAGACACATACATGTGTATGAACACACATGCGCACACAAACACACATGCTCATATTTAAAACACTCAAACAACTTGACCATAAGTTGCAAAATCACAACATTAACTGTATTCATTCTTCCTAAAAATCTTACTTTCTCAATTATCTTATAACTTATAAAGAAAAATAGAATGTTTTCCTCTAGACAGAAATAAATGGTGGTCATCTGACAGACAGCCCATTTACCAGCAAATTCTTCCTCATCATCACCTAGTGCATAATTGCTATAGCTTTTGGACTTTAGTCCTAAATTAACAAACCATCACTAAATTAACTATTTCTAGGAGAGTCAAATCAAATATTTAAAGGGACACAGGAATTTTCAGAGACACACAGATCTGTTGAAGGATATCCTCCCTAGAGAAACACTCCCACATGGGTCCAAAGAGTCATGCACAATACACAAGGATGCTTATTATATCATCATGTGAAACAATAACTAAAGTTAGGAAGCAATCTAATGTCTATCAATAGGGGAATGTATAAGCAGAAGTATTTTGCCTTGTTTGTTTCAATGAAGTAACTCTATAAATATTAGATGTCTAAAAAGTATTGTTGACTGCAAAAAAACAAAAACAAACTTCAGGTAGACATAGAGAGGTGGGATAGGGAGGATGGGAGGGAGGCTCAAGAGGGAGGGGATATGAGGACATGTGTATGCATATGGCTGATTCACTTTGTTGTGCCACAGAAAGTAACACGGTATTGTGAAACAATTATACTCCCATAAAGATCTATTAAAAAAAACCATATACTAGGATGTGTGCTAAGTAGTTTACATACATTAATATACAACAGTGTTATTAGGATTTTGTGAGTTTACACAACTTAAATAACTTGCTGAAAGTCCCACAGCTATTGAGAGGCAAAATTTGAGTTTCAATCCAAAACTGTCTGACTCAAGATCCTAAGTCCTTACCCCCAAATTATGGAGCCCTTATCAATCCCCAATACTTTGATGAGGCTAAGAAGGTAGGCAGAAACCACAATCACATGATGTTGGAGTGCCCAAGGGCTGTGTTGTAGTATAACTCTCCGTGGGACAGGATACCACATCCCCCTCATTATTTGGTCCTTTTTATCCAGACTGCCTGGTTTTGAATTCCAATTTTACAGCCTATTAAATGTGGGTAGGTTGGACGATTTACTTGACAATTTTGTCTTACTTTCCTCATCTGTAAAAGGAGAATAAATTAAAATATCTACCTTAAGGGGTGTTATATTAAATTAAATAATTAAATAATGGGATAATGAATAATTATGTATACTAAGTCTACCTAACATTTATATAGGGTTTACTATGTGCCAGCCACTATTCAAAGTACTTTTCATAAATTATCTCATTTAATCCTCACAGGGACCTTTAGACATAGTACTGTTACTCTTCTAAGTTTATATACAAAGAAAATGAGACAGGGATAGTTTAAGCTATGTTCCTGAGGTCACAGAGTTAATAAATAGCAGAAATGGAATCCTAGCTGGGCAATTTGCTCCTTGATATCTACTTTCAAATCAAGAATAGTCTGATTGGGCTTCCCTGGTGGCGCAGTGGTTGAGAGTCTGCCTGCTAATGCAGGGGACACGGGTTCGAGCCCTGGTCTGGGAAGATCCCACATGCCGCGGAGCAGCTAGGCCCGTGAGCCACAACTACTGAGCCTGCGCGTCTGGAGCCTGTGCTCCGCAACAAGAGAGGCCGCGATAGTGGGAGGCCCGCGCACCGCGATGAAGAGTGGCCCCCGCTTGCCACAACTGGAGAAAACCCTAGCACAGAAACGAAGACCCAACATAGAAATCAATCAATCAATCAATAAATCTTTAAAAAAAAATTTTCTGTTAATCTAAAAAAAAAAAAAAAAAAAAGAAGAGTCTGATTGCCGACAACAGCAGTGATTTTTTTTTTTTTTTATTGTGGTTGATGTGTTATTTAAGAGAATGTACTCAGGGATTATGCCCACACTAGGGTCCTACCACTGGGCTCATTTACCCCCTGCTTGTGAAAGGACAACCTAATGACTGGAACAGAACCAGATAATGTACAGAAGACTCTTAATAGACCGCTCCTAAAGAGGAAAGCTGAAACACCAGGGCTGCAGGGCTCTGACCCAGGCTGTTCCTCTCACTGCAGATTAAAAACAAATAACTCTCAAGAGACCCACTTATGAAGCCTTAAACTAGATTTTCTGGCAAGGAAGCTGAGGAGGCACTTAACACTTAAAGTCATGTCCCTGAAGTGTTTGCTGCTTTTAGGATGATTGATCTAAGTGGTTCCAAATAAATAACAATGAGCTGGAGATGAAGGTGTCCTCAGCTTCCAGGCTTGAGACGTTGGATGCAAGCACCACATACACACAATCACCTATGGCCGCCTTATTGCTCAGACTCCTGTCTTTCCCAAAGGCAAACCTTGTCCTTTCTGCTGATATTTTTTTAAAATGGAGACTGGTGGATCACAATAACAGGGCTTCAGTTTCATCCCATCATCAGAACTAGGAACAGAAAAGCACAAAAAGATTGAGTAGCTCACCCAAGGTCATATTGCTGGATGTAGAAGAAGCAATGCCCATCCCATATTTTCCTGTCTCCCTTGTCTCTGCTCTTGTAGCTACAATAGTGTTTGGGAAGAGCTTGTTACCAAACCAGGTTCTTTTGCCCCACACGCAGCAAGCCAAATGCTGAGATGCTGAGGTTTGCAGCAGAGAAAGGGTTTATTCACAAGGCAGCCAAGCAAGGAGATGGAAAAACAAATCTCAAATCCACCTCCCTGAATATGAGGGCCTTGGGATATTTACGGGATAAAGAAGCGGGGTGATCTGAGGCATGGGGAAAGGTGGTTGGAGGTAAGAAAAAAGTAAAGTAATCAGTGTTATGTGCAGGCGTATCTGAGTTACATCCTTCTTCATAGGGACCATGTTGAGAAAATGATGGCATTAGCATGATCTGAGGTTGGAGTTTTTGGCCCTCTGATGTCAAAAGATCATCCATCAGACACTCATGCAGGCCCAGTTGAATGGTCAGTGGCCTCTACCGGTTTGAACTGGGCAAGACTAGCTCCATGATCCTGAGAAACAACTTAAGCAACCTTTATTACAGTGACCCATACATCAGAGGTGTTATCCATAGCGGACAGTTAAAGGAGTCTTGTAATATATTGTTTAAGCTACATGAAGCTTGGAACGTATGCAATTTGCAGGAACATTTAAGGTTAGCTTGACTGGCAAAGGCAAGTTAGAGGGTATTATTTATTAAGCAAGTTGTAATTTAAGGAATCTAACTGATGACTGCCCTCAATTTCAAGTTTGCCTCAGTAAGTGTGATCATCTCTATGCAACTGTGAACCAGAGCCCCTTTGAACCCTTTCCATCATCTATAGAAAGAAAAAAAAGTATCACAGTAAGATGATAAGAGAACTAGATCCAGAAATTCAAAGCAAAACTGTCCTCTATTGAATTTCTATTACTTAATACATTTGTAAGAAGTCACAAATTAATCCTCTAAGCAAAAGATAGACCCTAAAAGATTTTAATTTATTGATGAGTCTTGCTCAGTGGTATTTAAGGCTATCAAGTCAAGTAATAATGTAGTATATGGATTATAGAAGAAGAGTCTAGATTTAGAAAGACAGCTTAGGAAGTAGTAGTAAAGACAATTCTGTGTCTGCCACAACAATTCCTCTTCCTGTAGCATAAAAAAAAAAAAAAAAATCTGAATTTTCCAGTTTACCCTGCAATTTGGCTGAAGCCATGAAGCTGAGTTCTGGCCAAAAAAAGATGGGCAAAGTGATATAAGCCATGTCTAGCCATTCACTATCAGCAATTTATCCTTAAGAAATGCTTGTACAGTTGCATGAAATTATATTACAAAAATGTTCATGCAGCATTATTCATAATAGTGAAAACTTAGAAAGAAACCAAAAGTCCAACAGGGTACTACTAAATAATTAATTGGCATATCCAAAACTTGGAACTGTATACAGCCTCCAAAATGAATAAAATAGTCTCAATAATTATGAGTAACTTGTGACATACTAATCCTCCTGTTGAGAACAAACTAAAAGCTGGATTAAATACATTTTAAAAAGACACTTTTGAAGGCATCAGAGAGCAACCAATGCAGATGAGAATCAAGGAGTTAGAACAGCAAAGAGAAAGTAAAGTACTAAGATGAGATTTACTCCATTGTTGATTTTGTCCTTTGGGGCTTTGCCAATCTGCAGCAAGGGGTACAAAGGGTAAACAGAAAGTAGTGACAGAGAGTTTGCAGTAGTTTCATTGAAAGAGGAAGACAAAAATTAGAAATAAGGGTGATTAAGGCAGCCAGGACTAGAGGGGCCCAGATCACATAGTAAAGAGCCACACGAAAAGTGAGCCCAAAATTACTAATGCAATGTCCCCCAAATTACTCCCTGATCCTAAACTGTGCATTTATGGAGCTAGATAATGAAATTGATAGCAGAAATCAACTGTTAAGAGGTTACAATCTAAGCAAAGATGCAAGCAGTCTTATGGTGATGAGAGCAATAAATTGGAGTCCAGAGTCCATCATGGAAGAAGGCCCTGTAGAATCCTAAGCTTTCAGTTGAGAACATTACAAACTATGTTCAAAAACTAAGGGAACACATAAAAAGATAAGTCCTAATAAAACCAGAAACTCATGTTTAATTGGATCAATTCCCATACTTTACACAGCTGCCAAAAGAAAAGTAAATCCTCTCTCCAGGAAATCAATGTCATCCAGAGTCTCTAAAATTTTCCATACACAATGTTGGGTATTTAATAAGAAATTAAAATCATGCCAGGACAAAATAACAAATGACCAGAACCAAAAGAAAAAAAACAGACAATAGGGTCTGGGCAAGATGGCGGAAGAGTAAGACGCAGAGATCACCTTCCTCCCCACAGATACATCAGAAATACATCTACACGGGGAACTGCTCCTACAGAACACCCACTGAACGCTGGCAGAAGACCTCAGAACTCCCAAAAGGCAAGAAAATCCCCACGTACTTGGGTAGGGCAAAAGAAAAAAGAAATAACAGAGACAAAAGAATAGGGACGGGACCTGCACCAGTGGGAGGGAGCTGTGAAGGAGGAAAGGTTTCCACACACTAGGAAGGCCCTTCGCGGGCGGAGACTGCGGGTGGCAGAGGGGGGAGCTTCGGAGCCACGGAGGAGAGCGCAGCCACAGGGGTGCGGAGGGCAAAGCGGAGAGATTCCCGCACGGAGGATCGGTGCCGAGTAGCACTCACCAGCCCGAGAGGCTTGTCTGCTCAGCCGCCTGGGCGGGCGGGGCTGGGAGCTGAGGCTCGGGCTTCGGTCGGATCGCAGGGCGAGGACTGGGGTTGGCGGCGTGAACACAGCCTGAAGGGGTTAGCGCACCACAGCTAGACGGGAGGGAGCCCGGGAAAAAGTCTGCAGCTGCCGAAGAGGCAAGAGACTTTTTCTTGCCTCTTTGTTTCGCGGCGCACAAGGAGAGGGGAGTCAGAGCGCTGCCTAAACGAGCTCCAGAGACGGGCGCGAGCCGCAGCTATCAGCACGGATCCCACAGCAACAGAGGCGCAGAGGGAAAAGCGGAGAGTTTCCCGCACGGAGGATCGGCGCCGAGCAGCACTCACCAGACCAAGAGGCTTGTCTGCTCAGCCGCCGGGGCGGGCGGGGCTGGGAGCTGAGGCTCGGGCTTCGGTCGGACGCAGGGCGAGGACTGGGGTTGGCCGCGTGAACACAGCCTGAAGGGGTTAGCGCACCACAGCTAGACGGGAGGGAGCCCGGGAAAAAGTCTGCAGCTGCCAAAGAGGCAAGAGACATTTTCTTGCCTCTTTGTTTCGCAGCACGCAAGGAGAGGGGAGCCAGAGCGCCGACTAAACGAGCTCCAGAGACGGGCGCGAGCCGCGGCTATCAGCGCGGACCCCAGAGACGGGCATGAGACGCTAAGGCTGCTGCTGCCGCCACCAAGAAGCCTGTGTGCAAGCACAGGTCACTAGCCACACCGCCCGTCCCGGGAGCCTGTGCAGCCCGCCACTGCCAGGGTCCCGTGATCCAGGGACAACTTCCCCGGGAAAACTCATGGCGCGCCTCAGGCTGCTGCAACGTCACGCCGGCTTCTGCCGCCGCAGGCTCGCCCCGCATCCGTACCCCTCCCTCCCCCCGGCCTGAGTGAGCCAGAGGCCCCGAAGCAGCTGCTCCTTTAACCCCGTCCTGTCTGAGCGAAGAACAGACGCCCTCAGGCGACCTACACGCAGAGGCGGGGCCAAATCCAAAGCTGAACCCCGGGAGCCGTACGAATAAAGAAGAGAAAGGGAAATTTCTCCCAGCAGCCTCAGAAGCAGCGGATTAAAGCTTCACAAACAACTTAATGTACCTGCATCTGTTGAATACCTGAATAGACAATGAATCATCCCAAATTGAGGAGGTGGACTTTGGGAGCAGGATATATTATTTTTCCCCTTTTCCTCTTTTTCTGAGTGTGTATGTGTATGCTTTTGTGTGAGATTTTGTCTGTATAGCTTTGCTTTCACCATTGTCCTAGGGTTCGGTCCGTCCGTTTTTTGTTTTTGTTTTTACTTAAAAAAATTCTTTTTCTTAATAAATTTTTTCTTAATTTTTTTCTTATTTTTTATTTTAAAAAATTAAAATTTTTTTCTTAATAAATTTTTTCTTAATAATTTTTTCTTATTTTTTATTTTAAAAAAGTAAAAATTTTTTTCTTAATAAATTTTTTCTTAACAATTTTTTTCTTACTTTTTATTTTAAAAGATTAAAAAAATCATTTTAAAAAAGTAAAATATTTTTTTCTCAATAATTTTTTCCTTATTTTTGAATAGATTTATTTAATTTTACCTTACTTTATTTTATTTTACTTTATTTTATTTTATCCTCTTTCTTTCTTTCTCTCTATTTTTTTCTCCCTTTTATTCTGAGCCGTGTGGATGAAAGGCTCTTGGTGCTCCAGCCAGGCATCAGGGCTGTACCTCTGAGGTGGGAGAGCCAAGTTCAGGACACTGGTCCACAAGAGACCTCCCAGCTCCACGTAATATCAAATGGCGAAAATCTCTCAGAGATCTCCATCTCAACACCAAGACCCAGCTTAACTCAAAGACCAGCAAGCTACAGTGCTGGACACCCTATGCCTAACAACTAGCAAGACAGGAACACAGCCCCATCCATTAGCAGAGAGGCTGCCTAAAATCATAATAAGGCCACAGACACCCCAAAACACACCACCAGATGTGGACGTGCCCACCAGAAAGACAAGATCCAGCCTCATCCACCAGAACACAGGCACTAGTCCCCTCCACCAGGAAGCCTACACAACCCACTGAACCAACCTTAGCCCCTGGGGACAGATACCAAAAACAACAGGAACTACGAACCTGCAGCCTGTGAAAAGGAGACCCCAAACACAGTAAGATAAGCAAAACGAGAAGACAGAAAAACACACAGCAGATGAAGGAGCAAGGTAAAAACACACCAGACCTAACAAATGAAGAGGAAATAGGCAGTCTACCTGAAAAAGAATTCAGAATAATGATAGTAAAGATGATCCAAAATCTTGGAAATAGAATAGACAAAATGCAAGAAACATTTAACAAAGACGTAGAAGAACTAAAGAGGAACCAAGCAATGATGAAAAACACAATAAATGAAATTAAAAATACTCTAGAAGGGATCAATAGCAGAATAACCGAGGCAGAAGAACGGATAAGTGACCTGGAAGATAAAATGGTGGAAATAACTACTGCAGAGCAGAATAAAGAAAAAAGAATGAAAAGAATTGAGGACAGTCTCAGAGACCTCTGGGACAACATTAAATGCACCAACATTCAAATTATAGGGGTCCCAGAAGAAGAAGAGAAAAAGAAAGGGACTGAGAAAATATTTGAAGAGATTATAGTTGAAAACTTCCCTAATATGGGAAAGGAAATAGTTAATCAAGTCCTGGAAGCACAGAGAGTCCCATACAGGATAAATCCAAGGAAAAACATTCCAAGACACATATTAATCAAACTATCAAAAATTAAATATAAAGAAAACATATTAAAAGCAGCAAGGGAAAAACAACAAATAACACACAAGGGAATCCCCATAAGGTTAACAGCTGATCTTTCAGCAGAAACTCTGCCAAGCCAGAAGGGATGGCAGGATATACTTAAAGTGATGAAGGAGAAAAACCTACAACCAAGATTACTCTACCAGCAAGGATCTCATTCAGATTTGATGGAGAAATTAAAACCTTTAGAGACAAGAAAAAGCTGAGAGAGTTCAGCACCACCAAACCAGCTTTACAACAAATGCTAAAGGAACTTCTCTAGGCAAGAAACACAAGAAAAGGAAAACACCTACAATAACAAATGCAAAACATTTAAGAAGATGGGAATAGGAACATACATATCGATAATTACCTTAAATGTAAATGGATTAAATGCTCCCACCAAAAGACACAGACTGGCTGAATGGATACAAAAACAAGACCTGTATATATGCTGTCTACAAGAGACCCACTTCAGACCTAGGGACACATACAGACTGAAAATGAGGGGATGGAAAAAGATATTCCATGCAAATGGAAATCAAAAGAAAGCTGGAGTAGCAATTCTCATATCAGACAAAATAGACTTTAAAATAAAGACTATTACAAGAGACAAAGAAGGACATTACATAATGATCAAGGAATCGACCCAAGAAGAAGGTATAACAATTGTAAATATTTATGCACCCAATATAGGAGCACCTCAATACATAAGGCAAATACTAACAGCCATAAAAGGGGAAATCGACAGGAACACAATCATAGTAGGGGACTTTAACACCCCACTTTCACCACTGGACAGATCATCCAAAATGAAAATAAATAAGGAAACACAAGCTTTAAATGATACATTAAACAAGATGGACTTAATTGATATTTATAGGACATTCCACCCAAAAACAACAGAATACACATTTTTCTCAAGTGCTCATGGAACATTCTCCAGGATAGATCATATCTTGGGTCACAAATCAAGCCTTGGTAAATTTAAGAAAATTGAAATTGTATCAAGTATCTTTTCCAACCACAATGCTATGAGACTAGATATCAATTACAGGAAAAGATTTGTAAAAAATACAAACACATGGAGGCTAAACAATACACTACTTAATAACGAAGTGGTCACTGAAGAAATCAAAGGGGAAATCAAAAAATACCTAGAAACAAATGACAATGGAGACACGACGCACCAAAACCTATAGGATGCAGCAAAAGAAGTTCTAAGAGGGAACTTTATAGCAATACAAGCCTACCTCAAGAAACAGGAAACATCTCGAATAAACAACCTAACCTTGCACCTAAAACAATTAGAGAAAGAAGAACAAAAAACCCCAAAGTTAGCAGAAGGAAAGAAATCATAAAGATCAGATCAGAAATAAATGAAAAAGAAATGAAGGAGACAATAGCAAAGATCAATAAAACTAAAAGCTGGTTCTTTGAGAAGATAAACAAAATTGATAAACCATTAGCCAGACTCATCAAGAAAAAAAGGGAGAAGACTCAAATCAATAGAATTAGAAATGAAAAAGGAGAAGTAACCAGTGACACTGCAGAAATACAAACGATCATGAGAGATTACTACAAGCAACTCTATGCCAATAAAATGGACAACCTGGAAGAAATGGACAGATTCTTAGAAATGCACAACCTGCTGAGACTGAACCAGGAAGAAATAGAAAATATGAACAGACCAATCACAAGCACTGAAATTGAAACTGTGATTAAAAATCTTCCAACACACAACAGCCCAGGACCAGATGGCTTCACAGGCGAATTCTACCAAACATTCAGAGAAGAGCTAATACCTATCCTTCTCAAACTCTTCCAAAATATTGCAGAGGGAGGAACACTCCCCAACTCATTCTACGAGGCCACCATCACCCTGATACCAAAACCAGACAAAGATGTCACAAAGAAATAAAACTACAGACCAATATCACTGATGAACACAGATGCAAAAATCCTCAACAAAATACTAGCAAACAGAATGCAACAGCACATTAAAAGGATCATACACCATGATCAAGTGGGGTTTATCCCAGGAACGCAAGGATTCTTCAATATACGCAAATCAATCAACATGATACACCATATTAACAAATTGAAGGAGAAAAACCATATGATCATCTCAATAGATGCAGAGAAAGCTTTCGACAAAATTCAACACCCATTTATGATAAAAGCCCTGCAGAAAGTAGGCATAGAGGGAACGATCTTCAACATAATAAAGGCCATATATGACAAACCCACAGCCAACATTGTCCTCAATGGTGAAAAACTGAAACCATTTCCACTAAGATCAGGAACAAGACAAGGTTGCCCACTCTCACCACTATCATTCAACATAGTTTTGGAAGTGTTAGCCACAGCAATCAGAGAAGAAACACAAATAAAAGGAATCCAAATCAGAAAAGAAGAAGTAAAGCTGTCACTGTTTGCAGATGACATGATACTATACATAGAGAATCCTAAAGATGCTACCAGAAAACTACTAGAGCTAATCAATGAATTTGGTAAAGTAGCAGGATACAAAATTAAAGCACAGAAATCTCTTGCATTCCTATACACTAATGATGAAAAATCTGAAAGTGAAATTAAGAAAACACTCCCGTTTAGCATTGCAACAAAAAGAATAAAATATCTAGGAATAAGCCTACGTAAGGAGACAAAAGACCTGTATGCAGAAAATTATAAGACACTGATGAAAGAAATTAAAGATGATACAAATAGATGGAGAGATATGCCATGTTCTTGGATTGGAAGAATCAACATTGTGAAAATGACTCTACTACCCAAAGCAATCTACAGATTCAATGCAATCCCTATCAAACTACCACTGGCATTTTTCACAGAACTAGAACAAAAAATTTCACAATTTGCATGGAAACACAAAAGACCCCGAATAGCCAAAGCAATCTTGAGAACGAAAAATGGAGCTGGAGTAATCAGGCTCCCTGACTTCAGACTATACTACAAAGCTAGAGTAGTCAAGACAGTTTGGTACTGGCACAAAAACAGAAACATAGATCAATGGCACAGGATAGAAAGCCCAGAGATAAACCCATGCACCTATGGTCACCTAATCTATGACAAACGAGGCAAGAATACACAATGGAGAAAAAACAGCCTCTTCAATAAGTGGTGCTTGGAAATTTGGACAGCTACATGTAAAAGAATGAAATTAGAACACTCCCTAACACTATAAACAAAATAAACTCAAAATGGATTAAAGACCTAAATGTAAGACCAGACACTATAAAACTCTTAGAGGAAAACGTAGGCAGAACACTCTTTGACATAAATCGCAGGAAGATTTTTTTGACCCACCTCTTATAGTAATGAAAATAAAAACAAAAAGAAACAAATGGGACCTAACTTAAAAGTTTTGCACAGCAAAGGAAGCCATAAACAAAATGAAAAGACAACCTCAGAATCGGAGAAAATATTTGCAAATGAAGCAACTGACAAGGGATTAATCTCCAAAATATACAAACAGCACATGCAGCTCAATATCAAAAAAACAAACAACCCAATCAAAACACAGGTGGAAGACCTAAATAGACATTTCTCCAAAGAAGACATACAGATGGCCAAGAAACACAGGAAAAGATGCTCAACATCATTATTTATTACAGAAATGCAAATCAAAACTACAGTAAGGTATCACCTCATACCAGTCAGAATGACCATCATCAAAAAATCTACAAACAATAAATGCTGGAGAGGGTGTGGAGAAAAGGGAACATTCTTGCACTGTTGGTGGGAATGTAAATTGATACAGCCACTATGGAGAACAGTATGGAGGTTCCTTTAAAAACTAAAAATAGAACTACCATCGACCCAGCAATCCCACTACTAGGCATATACCCTGAGAAAACCATAATTCAAAAAGAGTCATGTACCACAATGTTCATTGCAGCTCTATTTACAATAGCCAGGACATGGAAGCAACCTAAGTGTCCATCAACAGATGAATGGATAAAGAAGATGTGGCACATATGTGCAATGGAATATTACTCAGCCATAAAAAGAAATGAAATTGAGTTATTTGTAGTGAGGTTGATGGACTTCGAGTCTGTCATACAGAGTGAAGTAAAACAAATACCGTATGCTAACACATATATATGGAATCTAAAAAAAAAAAAAAAATGGTTATGAAGAACCTAGGGGCAGGACAGGAATAAAGACAAAGATGTAGAGAATGGGTTTGAGGACACGGGGAGGAGGAAGGGTAAGCTGGGATGAAGTGAGAGAGTAGCACTGACATATACACTACCAAATGTAAAATAGATAGCTCGTGGGAAGCAGCTGCATAGCACAGGGAGATCAGCTCGGTGCTTTGTGACCACCTAGACGGGTGACATAGGGAGGGTGGGAGGGAGATGCCTGAGGGAGGAGATATGGGGATATATGTATATATATAGCCGATTCACTTTGTTATAAAGCAGAAATTAACATACTATTGTAAAGCAATTATACTCCAATAAAGATTATTATAAATAAATAAATAAATAAATCCTTAAAAAACTAAAAATAGAACTACCATATGACCCAGCAATTCCACTACTAGGCATATACCCAGAGAAAACCATAATTCAAAAAGACACATGCACCCCAATGTTCGTTGAAGCACTATTTACAATAGCCAGGACATGGAAGCAACCTAAATGTCCTTCAACAGAGGAATGGATAGGGAAGATGTGGTATATATATACACTGGAATATTACTCAGCCATTAAAAGGAATGAAATTGGGTCATTTGCAGAGATGTGGATGGACCTAGAAACTGTCATACAGAGTGAAGTAAGTCAGAAAGAGAAAAACAAATATCATATATTAACACATATATGTGGAATCCAGAAAAACGGTATAGATGATCTTATTTGCAAAGCAGAAATAGAGACACAGACATAGAGAACAAATGTATGGTTACCAAGGGGGAAAGGGGGTGGGTGGGTTGAATTGGGAGGTTGGGACTGACATATATATACTATCGATACTATGTATAAAATAGATACCTAATGAGAACATACTGTATAGCACAGGGAACTCTACTCAGTGCTCTGTGGTGACCTAAATGAGAAGGAAATCCAAAAAAGAGGGGATATATGTATACATAGAGCTGATTCACTTTGCTGTACAGTAGAAACTAACACAACATTGTAAGGCAACTATACTCCAATAAAAATTAATTTTAAAAAGACAAAAAAAGAAAACGAACATGATTTGAGCCTTGTTATGGGAAGATGACTCTACTGCAGTGTAAGTCAAAGAGGCAAATGACTAGAAGTGGGGACATCAATTTACTAGCTATTATAATGGTCCAAATGAGAAATAACGAGGCTTGAATGAGAACAATAGCACTGGATGTGGAAAGGAGGGGGTATGACAACTGTAATCAGAGCTTTGCCACTTACTCTATGCATGTCCTTGGGCAAAGAAGTTAACCTCTCTGGGTCTGTTTCCCCCCTTTAAAAGGAGATTAATAATTACATGCTAGGTCTCCTTCCCAGGATTATCATGGGATATGTAATCACAGAAATCACATAAAGTGCTTTACAAGTATAAGGAGTTATTAACATTAATGATGATGATAAAGTCTCTACCTACTGAAGGGAAGGCACTCGGAGACAATTGTGAGACCAGAAGCACTGGAGGAGAGCAGGCTGACCTTGCCCTTTTCTTTTAAAACACTTTCACCTTTAAACCGTCTGAAGCTCTTATTAACTCCCCTAACACTCAACTCAGACAAATTCTAAATCAACCACCCCACATTTATTTTACTAATTTTGGACTATAAGCTACCCTTTTATGACACTCATGCATCTTAGCTCACATATTTTCCAAATGGGTACACAAATTCCAACAGCTGGGCATATTGAGAAAGTAAAGGAAAAACCTACATCTTACCTGAAGCTTAATGTCTTTAGGCAAATGAGAGAATGGTTTCCTTATTAAGCAAATGAGCTGTTTTTCCTGCCAGGAGAAAAGGAGATAATACAAAATGTAGGTCTTTGGAGACAAGACTTGGGCTATTATCGTGAATGTGTTTTTCATTATTTCCGGCAGACAAAGTTATATGTAGGAGGTGACACTGTTCAGCCTTTTCAATGATGTATTTGGCTTCAGTGTGAGACCCTAAGGAGCCTTAAGCAGAAGTCTCCGTGAAGTTTTCCACTTGCCTTCCATTCATCTTTTCTCCCTCATCTGCCCCAAGATCCCAACCAAATCTCTCTCCCAGGGTACAGTGCTGATTGTCTATAGCACAGAAATATCACAAAGAAAGGATATATCTCAGGTTCCGAACGCCCCAAACCATGATTTTTGGTCTCCAAATCTGCTCCTCCTCCTTTGTTGCCTCTCCAAAAAGCCCGTTGAAACCCACTGTCCCAGGTCAGAGTCCATTTCCATTCCTCCTTGTTCTTACTCCCAAATTCCACCTGGTCTTCAGGTCCTGTCAGTTCCCAAGCTGTCCCCAAGCCCACATGGGACTCAGCCAGGATGGAGGGGGCCTGACTTGCACCCCGTTGCTCTTTATCTACCACACAAGGGAATCCCTTGACTAACCTCAGCATGAAGACAGCCACTATAGAGAAAAGTATGGAGGTTCCTTAAAAAACTAAAAATAGAACTACCATACGACCCAGCAATCCTACTACTGGGCATATACCCAGAGAAAACCATAATTCAGAAAGAGTCATGTACCACAATGTTCATTGCAGCACTATTTACAATAGCCAGGACATGGAAGCAACCTAAGTGTCCATTGACAGATGAATGGATAAAGAAGATGTGGCACATATATACAAGGGAATATTACTCAGCCATAAACAGAAATGAAATTGAGTTATTTGTAGTGAGGTGGATGGACCTAGAGTCTGTCATACAGAGTGAAGTAAGTCAGAAAGAGAAAAACAAATACCGTATGCTAACACATATATATGGAATCTAAAAAAAATAATTGATTCTGATGGATCTAGGGGCAGGACAGGAATAAAGATGCAGACGTAGAGAATGGACTTGAGGACACGGGGAGGGGGAAGGGTAAGCTGGGATGAAGTGAGAGAGTAGCATTGACATATATACACTACCAAATGTAAAATAGATAGCTAGTGGGAAGCAGCTGCGTAGCAAAGAGAGATCAGCTCAGTGCCTTGTGACCACTTAGAGGGGTGGGATAAGGAAGGTGGGAGGGAGGCACAAGAGGGAGGGGATATGGGGATATATATATACATTTAGCTGACTCACTTTGTTATAAGGCAGAAACTAACACAACATTGTAAAGCAATTGTACTCCAATAAAGATGTTAAAAAAAAAAGAAAGAACAAAGTAGGCTCCAACTAGCCCTGAATCAGCCCCGACACTAAAACTGGGAATGCAAAGGAGCTGGCGATGGCCTCCTGATTTATGGAGAGACCAGAAAACCAGGATATTAATTAGGGTCATTATATTCCTTAATAACGAGATTCAATTGACTTATAACCAGTTATAAGCTCACTGTCTCGCACTACATTGTTAATTGTACTTACTCATTTTTACAGTTGCTAAATTATGAGATGTGCTATATAGTTGTGAAAGAAAAGGAAGGATTTATGCATGTTCTATGCTAGGCTGTGCAGTTGAAAGTGAAACTTAAAGTGTTGAAAGAGTTCTTCAGAAAGCCAATGTCAGTCATCCTCAGTCAGAGTCCCCAGCTTTCCAGAGAAGAGATTGTCGACAAAGAAGAAAGCCTGGACTGCCATTTCATTCTGCAGCCACTGTGACCTGGCTTCAGTTTGTGGACCAGGTTTCCTGGAGCGGTTTGTGATTCCAGGATTGGTTCAAAATTTGTTTCACTACCACTTGCAAGGAATCCCAGGCCTTCCTAGTTACTCAAAGTCTAGGATGAGAGAACTGTCTTCAAAGACCAAAATTTTCACCTTCATCATCATCATCATTATTTTTCTCCAACATGCTTTGTGACCTTGAGCAGGTTACTTATATCCTTGAGCTTAGCTTAACCAGGGAATTCTTTTGAATATAGAAATAAGAAATCATGCCAAACTTACATCAATTCTTCCCAGGAGTGAAAAAAAAAAGTGTGGTATCTCTTGTTATGATATTGGCACAACTCAACCCCAAAATCTGTCAATGAAATTACAAAGCAAAATATTACAGATCAATCCTAATGAATACACACACACACACAAGTGTCTGAAACAAAGTAATAGCAAATCAAATGGAATGATACCTAAAAGGACAATGCCTTGTAACAATGTAGGAATGTAGGGTTTATTCCAGCAATGCCAAGTTGGTTTAATATTTTTAAAAGTTAATCAGTGTTGTTCACCACATTAACAGAATGAATAAGAACTCCACATGAACATCTAAATTAGTATAGAGGAAGCATTTGATAAAATCCATCATGCATTCATGATTCTAAAAAAAGTACTCTAGAAAAGAAAAATAGAAGGAAACTTTTCTAATCTGATAAAGACTATCTGGTTTAAAAAAAAAAAAAAGGAACTTACAGTAAGAATAATATTTGTGATGGAATATTAGAAGCTCTTCCCCTAAGATTGGGAATGAAACAAGAATATGTGCAGACTGAGATTCTCTCTGCCGCCAAACGTTTAGTCAAGATCCTCTGCTCAACTAGCCCAAACTGTGACCTTCCATGTCTATCCTTGTAGAGTCCAGGTTTAGCAAGAATCCTGCTATCTGTTTAGTCAGAATCCCCACCCTCAAAATCTTATTACCCTGATATTTCATCAAAGTCCTCATCTTCCACCATCTCCCAGGTAATATCTGATCACCCTGCCTGCCTTCAGCAAGAATCCTATTAGGTCAATTTAGCAAAGAATTACCCTACCCTCAGAGTAATTTTTCATTCATCAACACCACCTCCCCTTGATCCTTGGCTATAAATCTTGACTTTTCCTTGTTGTATTCTTAGTCAAGCTGAATCTCTCTCCTGTATTGTAAAATCCTGTGACAGTCCCTACATCTACCATGATTATCTGTTACAATTTCAATAAAAGTCATGAATAATTATTTTCATTAACACTGCTATCACCTCTTCTATTCGTTATTACTATAGAGGGTCTAATGAGTGCAATAAGATACAAAAAGAAAGTAAATAAAGTTAAAAATTAAATAAAAGGAAGAAATAAGTAGTATTATTCATAGAACATGACAATATAAATATAAAATGCAAAAAAATCTACAAATAAATTCTGAAAATAAATAAGTAAATTTTACAAGATTTCTAATTACAAAGTCAATATAAAAAATGATTGTATTTCTATGTTCTAGAAACAATTAGAAATAAAATTTACAGATTTTAGTATACCTACCCTTAAAATACATCAATACCTAGGAATAAATCTAATTTTTAAAACGGGCAAGATTGCTACACAGAAAAACACAAATATTACTAAAAGAAAATTAAAGAATTAAATAAATGGAGGGTTACACCATGTTCATGGATTACAAGACTCAATATTCTAAAAGTATCAGTTCTTGTCAAATTAATGTATAGTTTGCTTCCAACCAAAACTTCACAGAAATTGATTAGATGATTATAAAATGAATATAAAGATGAAAAGGGTTAAGAATAGTGAATACAATTCTAAAGAAGACCAAAGCTTAATGACTTACATAACAAGATACCAAATCTTATAAAACTACAATTCTAAGTGTGGTAGTGGTGATAGGATATACAATAAAACAAAGAAATAGAAGAGACTCCAGAAACAGTTCCAACCATATACAGACTTCTGATTTATCACAAAGTTTGACCATGAAATGCAGTGAAAGAAGCATGGTCTTTTCAATAAATTATGCTAAATCAAATAACTTTACCCCTTTCCTCACATCATATACAAAAACAAATTTTAGATGCATCATAGATCTAATTGTGATAGATAAAACAGTAACACAGGAGATAAGATAACAGCTTCATTTGGGGTAGGCAAAAAATTCCTAAATAGAAAACAGGAAACACTAACAATAATACAAGAAAATACAAATAACTCAATTTCATTAAAAGATGACTTAAAGAGCAAAAAAGCAAAACACAGAGTGGGAGAAGATATTTGCAACACATACATCCAACTTACATTCAGAATTTATAAAAAACTCCTATAAATCAGTAAGAAAGAGGAAAACAACCCAATAAAATTAAGGCAAAAGACTTGTCCAGCCACTTCTCAAAAGAAATTGACCAACTGATTCATAAGGTGTTCAACCCTTAGTCATAAGGGAAATGTGAAATAGACAAAATAAATTACCACTAGAAAGCCACAAAATTGGCTGAAAGATAAATTTTTTAAAAAATGACCATACAAAGTGTTGACAAAGATGTAGAGCAACTAGAATCCTAATACAATGCCTATGGAAATAAAAATTCTTACACTCAAAAACTGTTGGCAGCAGCAACTAATGCTAAATATGCACATGACTTATGTCATAGCAATTTCACTTCTAGGTATGTGCCCAGGAAAAATGTATATATATTCATCAAAAGACATGTATAGGTATAAAGATAGGCATAAAGGTATTCACAATAGCCCTAAAACAACACAATCTAAAAGTTAATCAAAGAACAACAAATAGATTATGTTACAGTCATACAATACAATACTCTGCAGCAATAAAAATGAACTAACTACTACTCCATGCATTAGTGGAAAAATTTCACAACCATACAAGCAAAGGAATCCAGACTCAAAAAAATTAATGCTAAATGATTCAATTTATATTAATCTTAAGAAAAAGGAAAACTAATCTATGGTGATAGAATTCAGAAGAGTGATTACATTCAGTAATGTTGAGTAAAATGACTGGGAGGGATAAGAAAGAGAAATCAGGGATAGTGGTTATATTCTATATCTTAATTTAAGTGGTGACTATATGGATACATTCATTTAGGAAAATCATAAAGACCTACACTAAAATTCTGTGCATTTTACAGTATACCTTAATTTTTTAAAAGTTTACAAAACCACAATGAGATATCACCTCACACCTGTCAGAATGGTTGTCATCAAAAAGTCTACAAATAACAAATGTTGGTGAGAATGTAGAGAAAAAGGAGCCCTAGTACACTGTCGGTGGGAATGTAAATTGGTGCAGCCACTATGGAAAACAGTATGGAGCCTCCTCAGAAAACTAACAAATAGAACTACCATATAATCAAGCAATGCCACTCTTGGGTATATATCCAAGAAAATGAAAACACTAATTTGAAAAGATACATGCTCCCCAGTGTTCATAGCAGTACTATTTACAATAGCCAAGATATGGAAGTAACCTAAGTGTCCATCAACAGATGAGTGAATAAAGAAGATGTGAGATATATAGATAGATAGATAGATAGATAGATAGATAGATAGATAGATAGATAGATAATATATGTTTATATGTACACAATGGAATATTACTTAACCATAAAACAGAATGAAATTCTGTCATTTGCAACAGCATGGATGGACCTAGAGTGTACTATGCTTAATGAAATAAGTCAGACAGAGAAAGACAAATACTGTATGTTATCACTTATATGTGGAATCTAAAAAATAAAACAGATGAATAAATACAACAAAACAGAAACCAGCTCACAGATACAGAGAACAAACTAGTGGTTACCAAGGGGGAGAAGGGAGGGAGGAAGGGCAAGATAGGGGTAGGGGATTCAGAAGTACAAACTACCATGTATAAAATAAATAAGCTATAAGGATATATTGTACAGCAGAGGAAAATATATCCATTATTTTATAGTAACTTGAAATAGAGTATAATATACAAAAATATTGAATCAATATGTTGCACACCTGAAACTAATATAATATTGTAAATCAACTATACTTCAATTTAAAGTAATTAAATTAAATTAATAAATGTTTAAGTTTAGATCTGCATGTATAGACATAGAAAGATGCCCAAGCTATAATATTAAATGAAAACAGCAAGTTGTAGGACAGTCCCTATTGTATGAGCCTATGTTGGAATAGTAAACTTATAAAGCATAATGTGTGCAGATCTGAAAGAATACACTACGTACGGTGAAGGCTGTGTGTGATAATGAGACTTCCCTCCAAATCTATAGTCTTTATTATTTTAGTTTTTTCACAACAAACACAATTACTTTGCTGATTGGGATTTTTTTAAGCTTCTGAAAAGCTATTAGGCAAGTGACGGCTGGAAGTGAACTGAAATAAACACATGGCATCAAGAGACTTTTAATATTAAAAAATAATTTGAATTTGATTCTTTTGCCCTGAAGCATGCCTGAACACATGAAGTGAGAAAGGAGTCTAGATGTCTGCAATGTTTTAAGCAGGGACCATAACACCAGTATCAAAATTACATATTTATTTTAACCCAATGCCAAAAATTAAAGGATATATTCAGATCTTCTATCGCCCTTCTCCACCTTTCTTCCAACCCTTTTCTATATGCTATATTTTCACCAACTTCATTTCCCTCCAAAGTCTTCCGTATTTTCCCCCTCAGGAATAGAATGTATTCTGCCATATTACTTTCAATTACCGTTTAATAATTTATGAAATTACTCAGCATCATACCTGCAGTATTTCAGTCAGGCCCCATTACATTGTAATGAGGTTTGATTTAACATGGTCATTATAAATGCTGCTAAAGGTTAACAGGGAAAAAAAAGTTTCAATCCAATGCATTTTATTTCACTCATTTAGGAATAAAATAAGCATCTGTCACTAAGCATAGGACTTCCTTTTCCTGTAAGCAGCAGGGTATGATTACTCTGCTCACAAAAGTTTAGCAGAATATAAAGGACTACCATCTGGCAGAAAGCCAACTTGTGGGAGGCACAGTGTAAAACTGCTTTTTCCAAAGATTGTGCTATAGAGTTTGGGGGCAGGAAAGTTCTTTATTGTGCAGGACTGTCTTTCCCACGGCAGAACATTCAGCATTCCTGACCTTTGTCCATTAAGTACCTATAGCATCCCAGTTACTGTTACAGCCAAAAACAGCCCTGCGAATTTCCAAATGCCCTCTGGGGGGCAGCACTTCTCACAGTTTGGTACCACTGGTTTAAAAGGTTGAGCACTAGTTTTAAAGTTTAGAAAGTCTAGTTTTGAAAGTGTAATTTATGCTAAACAGTTCATTTGAATGTAATAAGAGAAAAAAAGTAACTATGATCTCAACCATCCTCTAAAGAGGGTGGAGCCTTTGTTTTGTGAGCCACTACTGTGACTGGAAGGGCCAGCTTATACCCCCAAGAGCTGGCCATGTGCATCTTTTCCCAACTCTACCTTCAATGGCTTCACGTTGGAACTTTGAAATCAGCCATGGTGGGAATTTTTGGAGATCCAGTTGTTAAACATTCACCAGTATACCAATGTTCTTAGGGGATGTGACTAAATATGTGAGCTAAGCAGATCTGAATTATTATGCATGATAGAGAGAAAAGAATCTGCAGCTCCTAGAGAAAAGGTACTTCAGTACATGGATAGAGTAAAGGAACAAAGAGCAGAAAGTTGCAGCCTTGCTGTGTTGTGACCATCAATCTTCAGTAAATTCTTCTCAACTTATAAAGTGCTTGAAGCAAGGGAGCAACCAAGACAGATGCTGAGTTTTGCCTGAATGTGGGTCTATTCTTTCATTCAACAAATATTTAGTAAGCACCTATCAAGTGCCAAGCATTGTTCTAGGCACTAATCTGATATAGCCATTCAAAGGCAACCCACATAACTGCAGAAACAGGAAACAGGAGAATCATGAAAAAGTAATTCCAAAGACTATGTAGAAACTTTATGGAGGATTTTGAACATTTCCTTGGAATCAGTGAAGTGCCAAGCAAATCATATCTGAATGTGAAAGGAGCAAGGAACTGAATTTCATATGGAAAATGGGAATTTAATAGAGGCTTAGCTGGAATGAAGCATCCAATTTCCTGGCATCCAAGACTGAATTGCTTCTCTTCCCGCAACCCTGAAAGTAGTATCCCTCAGCCATTCACTGAACTCTGGTACTTGGGAGAGGCTGAAATCAAGGGGACACCAGAATGGTGTGGAGTCTGGAGGCCATATAACAGGAAGACACCAGTCTTAGAGAAGCTCGTGGGCGGGGGTGGGGGGGACATGAGATCTGTCTTCAAATGCCTGAGGACCATCGGTTTAGGGAGAAATTACACGTTTCCTCACTAGCTCTAAGGGCAGGAGTAAAATCAATTTGACAGAGTAGGTGGGCAGATTTAATCTCAAAAAGAGAAAAAAAAACATACATATACACAACTACCTTATATAAAATAAGTAAACAACAAGGACCTACTGTATAGCACAGGGAACTATACTCAATATCTTGTAATAACCTATAATTGAATCACTTTGCTGTATACTTGAAACTAACACAACATTGTAAATTAACTATACTTCAATTAAAAAAAAGAGAGAGAGAAAAAACTTTTAGCAGTCACAGCTGACTGGCACTGGAGTGACTGTATCTCAACCTTACTCCATGTCAACAGGATAAAGTCCCAGTCCTTCCTGACAACTAAAGTTGTATTTCCCAGAAGAGGGTAATTATTTATGAAATGTCCTTAGCAGGATGTCCGTTGTTTAGAATCGCTTGTGGCAAACAAACCTAGAATCTATGGATTAAATGATTTCCCAGGGCACCTAACCTAAGTTGTACAATTATCTGGAGTATAAAATGGAGATAAGCCAAACACTCTCCTCTGTGTACAGTAACCTGCAAAGCCTCATGATAGGTAGAGACTTTACCTATCATGGTTGGCCAGAGATTTCATATCTGATGCAGGAAGAAAAGACCTGGGGAACCATACAGAATGTCCAAGACCTCTCCCTGCTTCGTCTATGCCACTTGATTGCTTTTATCCCTGAAATTACTAGTAAGTCTTGGTATGGGGTAAGATCTTTGAATATGTAAGTCAGATTGGACAATCCAGTCCTCTGTGTTAGCCCACTAGCATAGTGACTGCCTCAATAAATATTGGTTAAACCAAATACCCAAATAGAATGTGCCTTATTATAAGTCAGTTCTCATTTGTAGAATTACTACAACTGAAGCTGAAAGAATATTTCAAAGATACCATCTAGTGGGGTTCTATATTTGATGACAGCTTGTACTAGATTAAACTGTAAAGGCCTCCAATGTTAACATTCCATAATATAATGATCCATCTTTGAAAGCTTGAGTCTTATGCACTCAATCTCGCCTCAGACCTCAGTTAAATAATAAGCCAACCTGCAACAGCATAAAGTTCAACTTACATGGCTCCTGCTGTCACAGAGTGACTTGAGAGGCAAAGCCAAGAATGACTGACTTTTATCAAAGCCATTAAAAAAATCTTGAGAGAATTTTGATACATTATTTCTATGATCTTGGTAAGAACCTTGTAAGGTTATAAGGAGAAAAAGATACTCTTCTCTCTGATTAGGAAATAGACTCAGAGAGGAAAGTGATTTTTCCAAACTTACACAGCTAATATTTACCAGAGATGGTCCTAAAATACAAGTCTTTGACCTTCAGGAGCCAATGCTCTTTCCTTAATGTTACACGTAATGCCTCATTCTTACCAACTGTGGACAAAGAAGTAGCCACTAACCTCTCTGAATCTCAATTCTCTCTTCTGCAAAATGGCGACAACAATAAACCCTACCTCACATGCAACATTGTAAATGTTGTATGATAGCAAATGTGTGTTCAGTAATCTGACAAAATTCAGAGTACTGATGGAATATCATAATAATGATTCTATGTCTCCACCAAATTTTGTAATATCATATTCCTTTCACATTCATTATCACTTACTTCTCCCAACCATCTTGCAAGATGAACAGGGTAGATATTTTCCTTTTCTTTATGGAAAGGAAAGCATGACTTAAAAGGTTAAATGAACTGGCTAACCACACAGAACTGAGAGTAAAACCTCTTCTTGTCCAGTTCTCAAACTCTATGCTAGATGTTACAAAGATTTTATAAAACAGCAAGAAATTTTACTTCCTCTCCTCTTGAGAAACTTACAGCATGATGAACATGTAGGGCTATTTAATACGTGATGTATGTTATCTAGAAAATGTGACCCATCTTGAAAATAAGATATGTAACTATGGTTTCAAATAGTTTTCAGATATCAACAGTAAAGAGACTTTTATTGTTCATTCATATATGAAGAAATCACTCTTCAGTCAGAAAGCTAGTAGAACTATGACCACCACTGGATTCCAAGTATATAGAGACAGTGAACTAGGCACATTGTAGATATTCTATAAATCCTTGGTTTTATGAATAATTAACTTTTGGGATGGAATATAAATAGAGAGGTGATAAAATGATCTTGAAATTTTCCCAGATCCATGCATTGGTAGCCAAAATTTTCTCAAAGAATTCACTTAACAAGAGTTTCACTGACTTCTTCAGTAAAATAGAAATTATAGAGTACCTGTAAGACTTCCTACAAAAAGAATTCCAACTGTCCACTAAATCTCTTCTTCCTTTCTTCCTTAGTACAGAACTAAATTGCATTTTCCATTTAGTCACATGATGGGGTCATGCAATTTAGTCATGTGATGGGGTCTGAGCCAATGGGATGTGAGTAGAAGTGATGTGTGCCTTGTCAAGATCTCGGCCACAAAAACTTCCAGACTCTTCCGTGTTCTTCTCCTTTGTGTGGCCAGAGACCAAGAAGGTCATTGGGATAGCAGTGGAAGCCATGTGTTGAAGATGGCAGAGCCACTACCAACCTGAGTCCCTGAAAGACTGCATGGAGCAGAAATTTTCTCCCCCACACCAACCACCTCTGCTGACCTGGGATATCCCTGCTCAACTCTTAGGAGAGAAGAAATCAAGCCTTCATCGTGTTTGAGCTGCTACATTTTTAGCTTCTTTCTTGCAGCAATTTAACCCACATAAACTAATACAAATCATAATGTACTCTGCAACTGGAAAGGATTCTTTTTCTTCAGTATTATTATTCTAAGCTCAGCTCTCTACCAGTTTAATTTTTATGACATATGCCAACCTGTTCATTTTAATAATATGTTCACCATAATGAAAATATCTCTGTGTTGCCATTCTACAATTTCTATTAAACTGTAGCTTTTATCATGGCAATTCTAAATCAAGAAAATTCAGTGGTTTCTAACACCAACTATCCAAGCTTGGAATGATCTGATGCAAGAAACAAGCTAGTCACACCCTGTGAAAGAGGCAGTTTATGAAATAGGTAATTCTCATTTACAACCAAGGAAACAAACCCAGAGAGCTAAGTAATACGGCGTGATTTAGAAGCACCAGGGAGGCCCTTCTCTTTTAGCCTGTCTGCCATTTACAGAGCATCGCTGGTAAGGGTTTCTAGTCTCTCCTATTTGATCCATCCAAATATCACTTCCAATTAGGCTTTGTAAGGCACTACTTTATTCTTTTGTTCCCAAACTCAAAAACTTATAATGACTCCTTAATTGTATTTTACCCTGGCTTTCAAAACTCCCCTGAAGAACCTGGCCCTACTTTGCCCTCAATCTTATTTCCCACCAGACAGACAAAGACCTTTCCATGGAGTGAACACCCAGGCATGGCCCACAGGAAGTACCTCCAATCCAGGGACCACACATTCTCTCCTAGGAAAGGGTGAGGGGAGGCTGCAAATGTTCCTATGTTCCTACTCCCCTGTGATTGCAGGAGACAGGAAAAGAGTTCACTTGGAATAGTTCTCAATATCATTTCAAAAATGCAATATTAAGATTTAATCTCAAACAACAAATGCTGGAGAGGGTGTGGCGAAAAGGGAACCCTCTTGCACTGTTGGTGGGAATGTAAATTGATACAGCCACTATGGAGAACAATATGGAGGTTCCTTAAAAAACTAAAAATGGAATTACCATATGATCCAGCAATCCCACTACTGGGCATATACCCAGAGAAAACCGTAATTCAAAAAGACACATGCACCCCAATGTTCATTGCAGCACTATTTACAATAGCCAGGTCATGGAAGCAACCTAAATGCTCATTGACAGATGAATGGATAAAGAAGTTGTGGTACAGATATACAATGTAATATTACTCAGCCATAAAAAGGAACGAAATTGAGTCATTTGTTGAGACGTGGATGGATCTAGAGACTGTCATACAGAGTGAAGTAAGTCAGAAAGAAAAACAAATATCGTATATTAACGCATATATGTGGAACCTAGAAAAATGGTACAGATGAACCGGTTTGCAGGGCAGAAGTTGAGACACAGATGTAGAGAACAAACATATGGACACCAAGGGGGGAAAACCTTGGTGGGGTGGGGATGGTGGTGTGCTGAATTGGGCGATTGGGATTGACATGTATACACTGATGTGTATAAAATTGATGACTGATTAAAAAAAAAAAAAGAGAGATGTTAATAAAAAAAAAAAAAGATTTAATCTGCTGTGGCATCTAGCACAGCAGAGAGTTCTCCTAAGCTCTTGAAACCATCAAACCATCTGCATGCCCCACATATAAATGGGGCTCCATTACCACCCATGACTCTCTGATCTGGCCCCGAATGACTTACAGGATTCTCCTTTACAGACTACGTCCCCACCTGCCTGATTCTGTTATCATCCAAGATATGGTCTTACCCTTCTGGGTTCTATGTGCCTAACTCAAGGTTAATGCCTCTTCCTGAATACAGTTGAGTCCCCCCTCCAGCTCTGCCACCCCAGTCACCTCAGAAAATGCTCCTCTCCCAGTCCCAGCCCTCTCAGTTTTTACAAATTTTGCCCATCACCCTGTCCCATACCTGTGAGAGGACCCCAGGGTTCAAACCAGAACATGTAGGAGGAGCTCAGCAAAGGTCTGCTGATCTCATCATTTTGAATAGTTGAGCTGAGATATATATCAGTCTTTTTACCCCTCTTATTTTAATTCCTAATAATAATAATACAATCATTTATTAACTGAGCCCACCCTCAGATTTCCCCACTCAGTGGTCTGGGGTGGGGCCTGAGAATTAATATTTCTAACAAGTTTCCAGGTGATGCTGTTGATGGTTGGAGGACCACATTTTGAGAACAACCGTCCTCTGCTTACCCTTGCCCTAAGTGCCTCAGGTATACTCACAAGGTCATCTCCCTTAGGCGTCAAGAAGGACAACAGTGTGGGCTGGATTTCCACCACTATCAGCCATCCCAGGAACACCACAAACAAAGAAACAAAAAGAATGAGTCAGGAAACTGTCCTTTCTTTCTCAGAGAAGCTATTTGTCCCCTGTCCCAAGCTCCTGATGGGTTAATGTGAGGGTAGGGGTGCCAGGCTGAGAAGCCCTGGTGAGGGCTGAGCACAAAGGTGGATGAGACTTACAAGTCAAATTACAGCAGCCACCAAACAGACAGGCGACGGGAGTCATGGCAGCAATATCTGAGAAACAACATTATGACGGAACGGATCCCAAGGCCATTGACAGCTAGCTCTGAGACAGGCCCTTTTATCCACCAGAACAAAAGTACATGGCGTGCTCTGGGTAAGCCTCCAGGGAATGCTTTAGCCCAGATCTCCTGACTGACTAATAGGAGTTTTTCCTTTTCATGGCGAGGGAGCCATTCTTTCTTGATGCCTTTCTGAGTATGTCTGTGGCTGATAACAAACTAATTTCCCTCGGAAAATGCTCTTTCCTTCTCTCCCTCTCTCTTTCACCATTCTGTTTCCTACAGGAGAGAAAGGGAGAGAGAGAGAGAATGAATGAATGAATAGCAATTTTTCACAGTGTTCCTTAAGTCATCTCATGCTGATGGGTCCAGAATAAGAAAGTCAAGGCCAGGGCATAGCCTCTCACCTGCCCAAGTCGTGGAGGTGGGACTGCCTTCCCTGGCGAAGTGGGCACCTGGGCAACCTCATACACTCCCCTGTGGGTACCAAGCTGCCATCATCACGTGGGTCAATCCCTCCCTCCTCTGGGTTATCTGGTTAGGTTATCAGGAGCCAGTGGGGCTGCTGCTGAATGCCCCTAGGTCACCTGATAGCTGTGGCTGCCCCTGGAATCTCCGTGGGAAAGGGGAAGGGGCGGGGCCATTCACCCAGGATGCTTCTTGATTTCTGCCTTTAGAGTTCTCCCGGATATCCCACTACCCCCCTTGCCTGGGACTGTCTGGGCTCCTCAGATATGCAAGTGATTCATTTTCCATCCATCAGAGATGAGACTTAAATAAATAAAAAGGTACTTCGTAGGGCGACTGGGCCTAATGATAAGCAATTATAGGAAGCCAAATGAAGGCAGTGCTTTGTGCGGGGCCTGTGAAATTGGTTAAGCAAAAAGAATAATGGCCCGTTTCAGTGATTCATCCCTTTGCTCATTTCAGAGGGAGCATTATCTCAGTTAAGTGATGCAATTAATATGAAAATGAGGGAATCATTGTTTAAGGAGATGAGAGGAAAGCGGAGTGGGGGCCGGATGCCACAGTGGGAAGAATAAGGGCCACTGAGATGGAAATTTGCATAGGTCAGTAGCAATGTGACGCCTCTAGCACGTATTCAAAGCTTAGCTTGCATTGTAATACGTAGCCATTAAATTCTCATTACGGTGACCTGTGTCCAATACAATTCAATTTTTCAGAATCTTAATGATAAAAAGTTAATTACGTTAAGGTGAAAACCTTTTGTACTGAGCCCTAAAATAAAGCACAGAAAGGGCATTGTGAGTACCTCAGGACACTGCAGGTAGAGCCAGGGGGGCTTAAATTACTGTTTTATTAACCATAACATGATTTGCAAGTTGACTTTTTTGTGAGCTTTGCAGATCTTTTGTAATGAAGTCAAGAGTGATAAATAAGGTATTTGCCTCTCCTCTTCACTATTTTTTTTTCCTTGCCTGGTTCTCTGATGGTATTTTTCCACTCAGTAGCTGGAAGACCATATTCCAGGGACTGGTTCACATCTTTGGACGTAGAAAAGGAAGAGAAGAGGGATCGGAGTGGACCGTGTGGCAGAGAGCTCAGAGGGTCAGGAGTCATTGGACTCGGATCTGGTGCAGGGCTGCCACCAGCTCACTCTGTGCTTTGGGCATGGCATTTCACACCCAAAGGGCTCCAAGCAGAGAAGGAGAAAAGAGCATGACCTGTTTTTTACAGCAGAGGATAACTTGTAGCTTCTGCCACTTATCTGCTCTGTGTCTTTGAGCCAGTTACCTAACCTCTCAGAGTTTCATCATCCTCTTGGGAGCAAAAGATAATGTTACCTTTCTTGAAGGAATTGCTATGAGGATTTGGAATCAAGAATATACCATGTTTCATGCCAGGTAGGGGGAAGGGAAAGGAAGATCATCATCATCATCTTCATTGCGGTGTTAGACCCTACACCTCACATGCTACAGGAATGCAATAAACATCAGATCCCCTCCCACTGTGAGCTTCCATTTCTTCCTTTGTAAAACCAGAGGGCAAATCATGATTTTTATATCCTGACAAGATAGAAAAGTAGCAAAGATTGCTGGCTCCCTTCACATAATCTAACACTGGAAACTCCCAAAACAGAGAAAGAGAAGTTGACAGATCTATTAAACTAGCATAAGAAATGTGTGAATCCAAGAGAAGGTGGTTGGATCCCTTGGGAGGGGGGTGGTGGAGGGTGTAGGAAAGACAACAACCCAGAGGAGAAGATGTCCAGGGTAGACCACTGCAAGGCAATGGCAACAGGGTAACATCAGGTTGGCATATCGGCCAGCTGAAGTGGAAGCAGCTAACAACGTATGCAGGCCAACTAAAATCTTCCTCCTCCCACACCTCTGTACCCAAAAGCCAGGCATTTTCAACAGAAGGAGAAGAAAATCTTAAAGAGTATCAATGTCAGGGAAGTGGTAAGGTTGTAACTGTAAAATTTCTCTGTCTTGAGATGTAATACTCCTTCCCTTCCTCCCTATACTCACCAAGAGAAGCTGAAGCCAAGACCTGCAACTTAGCCTTCAGTGCTAACAGAACCAGGAAAATATCTGCTCCAAAGGGGAAATAACACAGTATTTGATCAGTTAAATGACTCTAGTAATACTAGCAAAAGCTTACCAGCACTAAGTGTGTGTGAGACATGGTACTATGTGCTACAAATATCAGTCTATTCAATCCTCACAACTGCTCTGTTAACCCAATTTTAAGTATCAAAAAGGAAGCACAGAGAGGTTAAGTTATTTGCCCATGATTACACAGCTGGGCATTGGCAGAGCTGGGTTTTGAATGTAGGCAGTCTGGCTCCCACTGAAGAACAAAATTCAACTGAGTAAATCTGAAGATCTAATTGGCTTTATTCAACAATTCATGAATCAGGCAGTGTCCCATCTAGCATACAGAAAGAAGCTCCAAAGACCTATACAAAATGGAAGACTTTTATAGGGAGAAGGGGTTGGGACAAGGAAGTTATTAGCAAGTGGACTGTCTGTGGCAAGGTCTCCTTCCTCTAGGAGGTGACAGGCAATGGCAGATTACCTCACTAGTGCTGAAGCTGAATCTGGCCTCTGCACACCAACACTGAATTAAATCTCAGAGACAGAGATTTGAGTGAAGTAGAAACTAATAGCTTTATTGCTTTGCCAGGCAAAGGGGGCCACAGTAAGCTAATGCCCTCAAAACTGTTTGTCCCGACCTGGAGGGGGTAGTGAGGAGTTTTATAGTAATGGTTCAAGGAGGGCGTGATCAGCTCATGGACATTCTTCTGATTGGTTAGTGGTGAGGTAATTGGGAGTCAGCATCATCAACCTTCTGGTTCCAACCAGTCTGGGGTCTATGTGCTTGTGGGCAGCACACAGTTAACTTCTCCCACCTGGTGGGGGTTTCAGTATCTACAAAACAGCTCAAAGATATTGTTATGTATATGCCTTGAGGGGGAACCAGCTCCCTGCCCCAAGGCTGCACTATTGTTTCTCTGACTGTTCCTCCCTTGTCTCCATATCCCCTCCTTTCCCTAATTAACAACTGTTTGAACCTGCCCTTGGAACTCAGGGAAAGTCATGGAGGCTGAATGAAGCCTATTTCCTGTAATCAAGAAAAGGAGGACACAGAAAGGCTTTTGTGCCCAGGTGCCCCACAGGGTCCTGCTCGGTATCAGTGATGACCAGGTAATTCAAGATTGACTGATTTAAGATTCTACTCCTCAGAGAGGTTAAAACTATAATTAAGTATTAAGTCTTGGTTTGGTGAATGGGCTTAGAACAGGTGACTCTATTGTGGGTCTGTTGTCTCTTTTTTAACACTCCAAAACTTATGCTTTTACCAGTACACTTTACTGCCTTTCTGGCAAAAATATGACAAACTGAATTATCTGCACCAGATAAAGAAAATTAATTGATCAGATAAAACATAAGTTAAAGATCAAATTATTAAATATCCCCAAAGAAATAAGGAGAATATCAGAAACATAAAGCAGGAACATGAAGAACAAAATAAAGACACTATGTTATGAAAAACATGATACTTATAGAATCCAATAAATGGATTGAAAATGAATATAGCTGCAAAACAAATCAATGACCTGAAAGATTAGATCAGAAATGCTATGAATGGCATTAAAAAGGGATAACTGATGAAAAGTATGAAAAAAGAAAATCTAGAAGATAGAATTATAAGCACCAATATATGCATAGTAAGACTCAGAGAAAAATAGAGAAAAATACCTATACAAGTAAATGACTAATTTCTCAAATTAGAAAAATATTGAAAAGGTTTATAGAATACAAACATGTAAGAAACCACCCATATTTTAACTCACTTTAGAGAAATTTATTAACATTAAAAACAAAGAGAAAAGTAACATCAATAAACACTTAAAAAATTCTTTAAAAACTTCCAAAGACGAAAGTCACCTACAATGAAATAAGGGTCCAGTTGATACCTGATTTCTCAGCAGCAAAAATAACATGCAAAAAACTTTGAAACTAAAATTTTATATCCATCAAAACTATTATTTGGATGCAAAAGTCTTTTTAGGTACACAAGATTTCACTTGGACTACCAGACAAGACTCTCTTTAAAATGTAATTGGAGAAGTATTTCTAAATGAAAATAAAATAAAATTTTATAAGATATAACTATAGTAAATTTAAAAACAAAACAAAAAAACAGGAAACATGGCCAAAGATGTTTAAAAACATATAATGACTACATTAAATATTAAGAGATTAAACTCATATCTCAAGAGGCAGAGACTCATGGGTTGGATCAAAACAAGATACAATAATTAGTTGTATACAACAGGTCCACATAAAGGACACTAAAAATGTTGAAAATAAATATGTCAGGAAAATATGAACCAAGAGAAAGTGAGAATAATAATGTAATACCACACAAAATAGAGTAGAAGGCAAAAAATAAAAATCAGGAGGGAAAAAGAAAAATGTGGTATGCTACTAAAATAAACAATAAATCAAGAAGCTATAAAAGTCATGAATGTATCTGTACCCAAGAAAATAGCATCTTAAAAATCTGCTGATTTGAATGTTATACATTTTTGTTCCTGCAGTCCTGAAAATAGTAATAAGACCCCCAAGTGCCTCCACACTCCATGTTGTTTTCTTAGTCTTGCCCACACTTCTGTAAGTTATTCTTTCATTAAAGTATCTTCAACTGAATCATCCAAGTTGAATTCTGTATCTTACACAGATTCTGGCTGATACAACTTTATAATAATAAAAATAAATAAACCCTAGAAACAAAATTCTATATTTATATGGAAAATAGCAAGGAAAAGGAGCAGTATATGGATTCTGGAGTTAGACAGACCAAGTTTGACTCTTAGCTCCACTGCTTACCATTTGTATGACCCTACACAAGATGCTCAAAGTCCTTGAGTTATGGTTTCCACAAATATAAACATTATGTAGTAATACCTGCCTCGTAGTGTTTTGTGAGTATTCCCAACATTGTAATCAATCAATAAATCTTGGTGGTGATAGGAATACTAGAATAGTAGCAGTGGTAATATAAATACTAACACTGATGCCAATACTAATAATTAAAAAAATGAATGTTAAAATTATTATTGGGCTTTTCATAGTGCAAATGATCCTTCATGGTCAATCATACTATGTACATAAAAGCAAGGGATATATTCTTTCTTCAATAGCAAGAAAACCCAATTTATAATTCCGGTATCTTGATGAGAGTGCAAAGCACTCATATATACCTACCCTGATGAATTGCTTAATCTACCTTGGAGATAAAATATCTAATATTATGAAGCAACACTCTCAGCAGATCTTACTCTGAATACATTCAGATGAGGTTGCATAGAGTCACCTACTCTATATTTGGATGTCAGGAAAAATGCCAGGACCTGGATAACAATGGATCAAAAAGAGAAGAGAGAAATATGCACCAGAGTGGAAAAAAAAAGGGGGGTTCTTTGTAGAGAAGGAAGGAGATATGTTCATCAGACTAGCTGTTCGGTGGCATTTTGAGGGTGATAAAGAAATGTACAAACATGACAAGCAGTGAAAAATCAACAAGACACAGGAAATCAAAAGGATGAGGTATCAGAAAATAAACTTAGGGACTTCCCTGGTGGTGCAGTGGTTAAGAATCCACCTGCCAATGCAGGGGACATGGGTTCAATCCCTGGTCCAGGAAGATCTCACATGTCATGGAGCAACTAAGCCTGTGCACCACAATTACTGAACCTGCACTCTAGAGCCCATGAGCCACAACTACTGAGCCCGCGTGCCACAGCTACTGAAGCCTGCATGCCTAGAGCCCATGCTCCACAACAAGAGAAGCCACCACAATGAGAAGCCTGTGCACCACAATGAAGAGTAGCCCCTGCTCACTGCAACTAGAGAAAGCCCACGCACAGCAACAAAGACCAAACGCAGCCAATAAATAAATAAATAAATTTATTAAAAAAAAAAGAAAGAAAGAGATTAAATCAAATTTGCAATAAGACTGAAATCAAAACATCTTTCTGCCCCTGTCAAGAAGCCATTTACATTCTTCCTGCTGGGACACAGAACACTCCAGAATCCATTTGTAAGACTCAGGGATTCATGACTAAGGAAAGTATTCAAAAATATTAGTCCCAGTCTCATGAACGTATTTAGCATATCTTCAGACAACTTGACTCATTTTATGGATCAAGGCATTCCTAAAGATTCATGGCATTCTACATCAGTAATTCCCAAGCATGGTTTAGCATACAGTCAACTGAACAATCTGGTAAAGCACATATTCCCAAACGGAAAGCTCTGGAATAAGAGCCCAGGAAGCAATATTTTCAACAAGTAATCCAGATCATTTTTATGCAGCCAGAGAGGAAGATAAGTATAGGACACAAGCAATTTGTGGAACCACTCTTTTGTAGAGCCCTAAATAGTCCATTTCTCTACAAGTCCAATACTAAATATCTCTCCTCGCTTATTGACTTTCCTGGGATATTGGCATGTCCTATTAACAAATTAATTCATTAGTGTTTACTGAGCATCTACTATGGCATGAGTTAAGAATGAGGCAATTCCTGACCTCCCTCAAAGAATTCAAAGTGCAGAGAAGTTCAGGTATGGGCACTATGAACCTAACACAAAGTAGAGTAAAACAAGTGCTGTAAGGAAGTACAATAACAGAGAAGAAAGGGGATATTGATCTTGATCAGGGTGATCAGAGAGTATTCCTTAAAAGAGGTGGCATTTGAACTGAACCTTAAACAAAGAGCAAGATTTAAGTTACAGGCAAAAGAAAGAAAAGTGTTTTGTGCTGAAGGAATACTACAAGCAAATGCTTAGAGAGGTAAGAAGGTAGAAGGCATATTTGGCTAATAATGAATAGTTCAATATTGCTAGAATATCTAGGGTACGTCACCTGGGACCACATTAAAAACGGTCTTGAGCACCTTGAAAGGATAGTGAACCTTTGTTGGTAAGCTGTGGGGAGACATTAAACGTTTTTAAAGATGAAAACAAACAAGAAGGAGAAGTTACAACTGACACCACCAAAATACAAAGGATCATAAAAGACTACTACAAGCAACTATATGCCAATAAAATGGACAACCTGGAAGAAATGGACAAATTCTTAGAAAAGTACAACCTTCCAAGACTGAACCAGGAAGAAATAGAAAATATGGACAGGCCAATCACAAGTAATGAAACTGAAACTGTGATTAAAAATCTTCCAACAACATAGAAGCTCGAAGATGGCGGAAGAGTAAGACGCGGAGATCACCTTCCTTCCCACAGATACATCAGAAATACATCTACACGGGGAACTGCTCCTACAGAAAACCCACTGAACGCTGGCAGAAGACGTCAGACCTCCCAAAAGGCCAGAAAATCCCCACGTACTTGGGTAGGGCAAAAGAAAAAAGAAATAACAGAGACAAAAGAATAGGGACGGGACCTGCACCAGTGGGAGGGAGCTGTGAAGGAGGAAAGGTTTCCACACACTAGGAAGCCCCTTCATGGGCGGAGACTGCAGGTGGCAGAGGGGGGAAGCTTCAGAGCCACGGAGGAGAGCGCATTCACAGGGGTGCGGAGGGCAAAGCGGAGAGATTCCCACACGGAGGATCGGTGCCGAGTAGCACTCACCAACCCGAGAGGCTTGTCTGCTCACCCGCCGGGGCGGGCGGGGGCTGGGAGCTGAGGCTCGGGCTTCAGAGGTCAGATCCCAGGGAGAGGACTGGGGTTGGCGGCGTGAACACAGCCTGAAGGGGTTAGCGTACCACAGCTAGCCGGGAGGGAGCCCGGGAAAAAGTCTGCAGCTGCCGAAGAGGCAAGAGACTTTTTCTTGGCTCTTCGTTTCGCGGCGCGCAAGGAGAGGGGATTCAGAGCGCCGCCTAAACGAACTCCAGAGACAGGCGCGAGCCATGGTTATCAGCGCGGACCCCACAGACGGGCATGAGACGCTAAGGCTGCTGCTGCCGCCACCAAGAAGCCTGTGTGCGAGCACAGGTCACTCTCCACACCGCCCCTCCCGGGAGCCGGTGCAGCCCGCCACGGCCAGGCTCCTGTGATCCGGGGACAACTTCCCCCAGGAGAACGCACAGCGCGCCTCAGGCTGCTGCAACGTCACGCCGCTTCTGCCGCCGCAGGCTCGCCCCGCCTCCTCCGTACCGCTCCCTCCCCCCGGCCTGACTGAGCCAGAGCCCCCGAAGCAGCTGCTCCTTTAACCCTGTTCTGTCTGGGCGGGGAACAGACGGCCTCAGGCGACCTACATGCAGAGGCGGGTCCAAATCCAAAGCTGAACCCCGGGAGCTGTACGAACAAAGAAGAGAAAGGGAAATCTCTCCCAGCAGCCTCAGAAGTAGCGGATTAAAGCTCCACAAACAACTTGATGTGCCTGCATCTGTTGAATACCTGAATAGACAACGAATCATCCCAAATTCAGGAGGTGGACTTTGGGAGCAGGATATATTAATTTTTCCCCTTTTCCAATTTTTGTGAGTGTATATGTGTATGCTTCTGGGTGAGATTTTGTCTGTATAACTTTGCTCTCACCGTTAGTCCTAGGGTTAGGTCCGTCCATTTTTTTTTTTTTTTTTTTTTACTTAAAAAAAATTTTTTTTCCCTAATAAATGTTTTCTTAATAATTTTTTCCTTATTTTCTATTTTTAAAAAATTAAAAAAAATTTTTTAATAAGTTTTTTCATATTTTTTATTTTAAAAAATTAAAAAAAATTTTTTCTTAATAAATTTTGTTCTTAATAACATTTTTTTAATTTTTTATTATAAAAAATGGATAAATCTATTTTTAAAAATTAAAAAAAAATTTTCTTAATAAATTTATTCTTAATAATTTTTTTCTTATTTTTTATTATAATAACTTTATTTTATTTTACTTTATCCTCTTTCTTTCTTTCTTTCTATTTTTTCTCCCTTTTATTCTGAGCCGTGTGGATGAAAGGCTCTTGGTGCTCCAGCCAGGCATCAGGGCTGTGCCTCTGAGGTGGGAGAGCCAACTTCAGGACACTGGTCCACAAGAGACCTCCCAGCTCCACGTAATACCAAACGGTGAAAATCTCTCAGAGATCTCCATCTCAACATCAAGACCCAGCTTCACTCAACGACCAGCAAGCTACAGTGCTGCACACCCTATGCCAAACAACTAACAAGACAGTTACACAGACCCATCCATTAGCAGAGAGGCTGCCTAAAATCATAATAAGGCCACAGACACCCCAAAACACACCACCAGACGTGGACGTGCCCACCAGAAAGACAAGATCCAGCCTCATCCACCAGAACACAGGCACTAGTCCCCTCCACCAGGAAGCCTACACAACCCACTGAACCAACCTTAGCCACTGGGGACAGATACCAAAAACAACGGGAACTACGAACCTGCAGCCTGTGAAAAGGAAACCCCAAACACAGTAAGATAAGCAAAATGAGAAGACAAAAAAAAAAACAGCAGGTGAAGGAGCAGGGTCAAAACACACCAGATCTAACAAATGAAGAGGAAATAGGCAGTCTACCTGAAAAAGAATTCAGAATAATGATAGTAAAGATGATCCAAAATCTTGGAAATAGAATAGACAAAATGCAAGAAACATTTAACCAAGACGTAGAAGAACTAAAGAGGAACCAAGCAACGATGACAAGCACAATAAATGAAATTAAAAATACTCTAGAAGGGATCAATAGCAGAATAACTGAGGCAGAAGAACGGATAAGTGACCTGGAAGATAAAATGGTGGAAATAACTATTGCAGAGCAGAATAAAGAAAAAAGAATGAAAAGAACTGAGGACAGTCTCAGAGACCTCTGGGACGACATTAAACGCTCCAACATTCGAATCATAGGGGTCCCAGAAGAAGAAGAGAAAAAGAAAGGGACTGAGAAAATATTTGAAGAGATTATAGTTGAAAACTTCCCTAATATGGGAAAGGAAATAGTTAATCAAGTCCTGGAAGCACAGAGAGTCCCATACAGGATAAATCCAAGGAGAAACACACCAAGACACATATTAATCAAACTATCAAAAATTAAATATAAAGAAAACATATTAAAAGCAGCAAGGGAAAAACAACAAATAACACACAGGGGAATCCCCATAAGGTTAACAGCTGATCTTTCAGCAGAAACTCTGCAAGCCAGAAGGGAGTGGCAGGATATACTTAAAGTGATGAAGGAGAAAAACCTACAACCAAGGTTACTCTACCCAGCAAGGATCTCATTCAGATTTGATGGAGAAATTAAAACCTTTACAGACAAGCAAAAGCTGAAAGAGTTCAGCACCACCAAACCAGCTTTACAACAAATGCTAAAGGAACTTCTCTAGGCAAGAAACACAAGAGAAGGAAAAGACCTACAATAACAAACCCAAAACATTTAAGAAAATGGGAATAGGAAAATACATATCGATAATTACCTTAAATGTAAATGGATTAAATGCTCCCACCAAAAGACACAGACTGGCTGAATGGATACAAAAACAAGACCCATATATATGCTGTCTACAAGAGACCCACTTCAGACCTGGAGACACATACAAACTGAAAGTGAAGGGATGGAAAAATATATTCCATGCAAATGGAAATCAAAAGAAAGCTGGAGTAGCAATTCTCATATCAGACAAAATAGACTTTAAAATAAAGACTATTACAAGAGACTAAGAAGGACACGATATAATGATCAAGGGATCGATCCAAGAGGAAGGTATAACAATTGTAAATATTTATGCACCCAACATAGGAGCACCTCAATACATAAGGCAAATACTAACAGCCATAAAAGGGGAAATCGACAGTAACACAATCATAGTAGGGGACTTTAACACCCCACTTTCACCAATGGACAGATCATCCAAAATGAAAATAAATAAGGAAACACAAGCTTTAAATGATACATTAAACAAGATGGACTTAATTGATATTTATAGGACATTCCACCCAAAAACAACAGAATACACATTTTTCTCAAGTGCTCATGGAACACTCTCCAGGATAGATCATATCTTGGGTCACAAATAAAGCCTTGGTAAATTTAAAAAAATTGAAATCGTATCAAGTATCTTTTCCGACCACAACGCTATGAGACTAGATATCAATTACAGGAAAAGATCTGTAAAAAATACAAACACATGGAGGCCACACAATACACTACCTAATAACGAAGTGATCACTGAAGAAATCAAAGGGGAAATCAAAAAATACCTAGAAACAAATGACAATGGAGACACCACGACCCAAAACCTATGGGATGCAGCAAAAGCAGTTCTAAGAGGGAAGTTTATAGCAATACAAGCCTACATCAAGAAACAGGAAACACCTCGAATAAACAACCTAATCTTGCACCTAAAGCAATTAGAGAAAGAAGAACAAAAAAACCCCAAAGCTAGCAGAAGGAAAGAAATCATAAAGATCAGATCAGAAATAAATGAAAAAGAAATGAAGGAAACAATAGCAAAAATCAATGAAACTAAAAGCTGGTTCTTTGAGAAGATAAACAAAATTGATAAACCATTAGCCAGACTCATCAAGAGAAAAAGGGAGAAGACTCAAATCAATAGAATTAGAAATGAAAAAGGAGAAGTAACCACTGACACTGCAGAAATACAAATGATCATGAGAGATTACTACAAGCAACTCTATGCCAATAAAATGGACAACCTGGAAGAAATGGACAGAATCTTAGAAATGCACAACCTGCCGAGACTGAACCAGGAAGAAATAGAAAATATGAACAGACCAATCACAAGCACTGAAATTGAAACTGTGATTAAAAATCTTCCAACACACAAAAGCCCAGGACCAGATGGCTTCACAGGCGAATTCTATCAAACATTTAGAGAAGAGCTAACACCTATCCTTCTCAAACTCTTCCAAAATATAGCAGAGGGAGGAACACTCCCCAACTCATTCTACGAGGCCACCATCACCCTGATACCAAAACCAGACAAAGATGTCACAAAGAAAGAAAGCTACAGGCCAATATCACTGATGAACATAGATACAAAAATCCTCAACGAAATACTAGCAAACAGAATCCAACAGCACATTAAAAGGATTATACACCATGATCAAGTGGGGTTTATTCCAGGAATGCAAGGATTCTTCAATATATGCAAATCAATCAACGTGATACATCATATTAACAAATTGAAGGAGAAAAACCATATGATCATCTCAATAGATGCAGAGAAAGCTTTCAACAAAATTCAACACCCATTTATGATAAAAGCCCTGCAGAAAGTAGGCATAGAGGGAACTTTCCTCAACATAATAAAGGCCATATATGACAAACCCACAGCCAACATTGTCCTCAATGGTGAAAAACTGAAACCATTTCCACTAAGATCAGGAACAAGACAAGGTTGCCCACTCTCACCACTATTATTCAACATAGTTTTGGAAGTGTTAGCCACAGCAATCAGAGAAGAAAAAGAAATAAAAGGAATCCAAATCGGAAAAGAAGAAGTAAAGCTGTCACTGTTTGCAGATGACATGATACTATACATAGAGAGTCCTAAAGATGCTACCAGAAAACTACTAGAGCTAATCAATGAATTTGGTAAAGTAGCAGGATACAAAATTAATGCACAGAAATCTCTTGCATTCCTATATACTAATGATGAAAAATCTGAAAGTGAAATTAAGAAAACACTCCCGTTTACCATTGCAACAAAAAGAATAAAATATCTAGGAATAAACCTACCTAAGGAGACAAAAGACCTGTATGCAGAAAATTATAGGACACTGATGAAAAAATTAAAGATATACAAATAGATGGAGAGATATACCATGTTCTTGGATTGGAAGAATTAACATTGTGAAAATGACTCTACTACCCAAAGCAATCTACAGATTCAGTACAATCCCTATCAAACTACCACTGGCATTTTTCACAGAACTAGAACAAAAAATTTCACAATTTGTATGGAAACACAAAAGACCCCGAATAGCCAAAGCAATCTTGAGAACGAAAAATGGAGCTGGAGGAATCAGGCTCCCTGACTTCAGACTATATTACAAAGTTACAGTAATCAAGACAGTTTGGTACTGGCACAAAAACAGAAAAATAGATCAATGGAACAGGATAGAAAACCCAGAGATAAACCCATGCACATATGGTCACCTTATCTTTGATAAAGGAGGCAAGCATATACAGTGGAGAAAAGACAGCCTCTTCAATAAGTGGTGCTGGGAAAATTGGACAGGTACATGTAAAAGTATGAAATTAGAACACTCCCTGACACCATACACAAAAATAAACACCAAACGGATTAAAGACCTAAATGTAAGGCCAGACACTATCAAACTCTTAGAGGAAAACATAGGCAGAACACTCTATGACATAAATCACAGCAAGATCCTTTTTGACCCAGGTCCTAGAGAAATGGAAATAAAAACACAAATAAACAAATGGGACCTAATGAAACTTAAAAGCTTTTGCACAGCAAAGGAAACCATAAACAAGACCAAAAGACAACCCTCAGAATGGGAGAAAATATTTGCAAATGAAGCAACTGACAAAGGATTAATCTCCAAGATTTACAAGCAGCTCATGCAGCTCAATAACAAAAAAACAAAAAACCCAATCCAAAAATGAGCAGAAGACCTAAATAGACATTTCTCCAAAGAAGATATACAGATTGCCAACAGACACATGAAAGAATGCTCAACATCATTAATCATTAGAGAAATGCAAATCAAAACTACAATGAGGTATCATCTCACACCGGTCAGAATGGCCATCATCAAAAAATCTAGAAACAATAAATGCTGGAGAGGGTGTGGAGAAAAGGGAACACTCTTGCACTGTTGGTGGGAATGTAAATTGATACAGCCACTATGGAGAACAGTATGGAGGTTCCTTAAAAAACTGAAAATAGAACTACCATACAACCCAGCAATCCCACTACTGGGCATATACCCTGAGAAAACCATAATTCAGAAAGAGTCATGTACCAAAATATTCATTGCAGCTCTGTTTACAATAGCCAGGACATGGAAGCAACCTAGGTGTCCATCATCGGATGAATGGATAAAGAAGATGTGGCACATATATACAATGGAATATTACTCAGCCATAAAAAGAAATGAAATGGAGGTATTTGTAATGAGGTGGATGGAGTTAGAGTCTGTCATACAGAGTGAAGTAAGTCAGAAAGAGAAAAAGAAATACAGTATGCTAACACATATATATGGAATCTAAGGGAAAAAAAAAAAAGGTCATGAAGAACCTAGTGGCAAGATGGGAATAAAGACACAGACCTACTAGAGAATGGACTTGAGGATATGGGGAGGGGGAGGGGTGAGATGTGACAGGGTGAGAGAGTGTCATGGACATATATACACTACCAAATGTAAAATAGATAGCTAGTGGGAAGCAGCCGCATAGCACAGGGAGATCAGCTCGGTGCTTTGTGACCACCTAGAGGGGTGGGATAGGGAGGGTGGGAGGGAGGGAGATGCAAGAGGGAAGAGATATGGGAACATATGTATATGTATAACTGATTCACTTTGTTATAAAGCAGAAACTAACACACCATTTTAAAGCAATTATACTTCAATAAAGATGTTTAAAAAAAAAAAAATCTTCCAACAAACAAAAGTCCAGGACCAGATGACTTCACAGGTGAATTCTATCAAACATGCAGGGAAGAGTTAATGCCTACACTTCTGAAACTCTTCCAAAAGAGTGGAGAATGAAGAACACTCCCAAGCTCGTTCTATGAGGCCACCATCACCCTGATACCAAAACCAGACAAAATATCACCAAAAAAAAGAAAATTACAGGCCAATATCACTGATGAACATAGACGCAAGAATCCAATAACAAATTAAAAGGATCATACACCATGTTCAAGTGAGATTTATCTCAGGGATGCAAGGATTCTTCAGTACACTCAAATCAACCAATGTGATACACCATATTAACAAATTGAAGAATAAAAACTGTATGATCATCTCAAAAAATGTAGAAAAATCTTTCAAGACAATTCAATACCAATCTATGATAAAAAATCTCCAGAAAGTGGGCATAAAGGGAACCTACTTCAACATAATAAAGGCCATATATGACAAACCCACAGCAAACATTATTCTCGATGGTGAAAAACTGCAAGCATTTCTTTGAAGATCGGGAATAAGACAAGAGTGTCCACTCTCGCCACTATTATTCTATATCATTTTGGAAGTCCTAGCCACGGCAATCAGAGAAGGAAAAGAAGAAGTAAAACTGTCACTATTTGCAAATGACATGATACTATACATAGATAATCCTAAAGATGCCACCAGAAAACTTCTACAGCTAATCAATGAATTAAGTAAACTTGCAGGATACAAAATTAATACACAGAAATCTCTTAAATTCCCATACACTAACAACAAAAGATCAGAAAGAGAATTAAGGAAACAATCTCATTTATCATTGCAACAAAAAGAATAAAATACCTAGTAATAAACCTACCTAAGGAGGTAAAAGACCTGTACTCAGAAAACTATATGATATTGATGAAAGACATTAAGGATGACACAAAGCAATGGAGAGATATACCATGTTCTTGGATTGGAAGAATTAATATTGTGAAAATGAATATACTACCCAAAGCAATCTACAGATGCAATGCAATCTTTATTAAACTAGCAATGGCATTTTTCACAGAATTAGAACAAAAAATTTCACAACTTGTATGGAAACACAAAAGACCCCAAAGAGCCAAAGCAATCTGGAGAAAGAAAAATGGAGCTGGAGGAATCAGGCTCCCTGACTTCAGACTATACTACAAAACTACAGTAATCAAGACAGTATGGTACTGGCACAAAAACAGAAATATAGACTAATGGAACAGGATAGAAAGCCCAGAGATAAACCCATGCACCTATGGTCACCTAATCTATGACAAACGAGGCAAGAATACACAATGGAGAAAAAACAGCCTCTTCAATAAGTGGTGCTTGGAAATTTGGACAGCTACATGTAAAAGAATGAAATTAGAACACTCCCTAACACTATACACAAAAATAAACTCAAAATGGATTAAAGACCTAAATGTAAGGCCAGACACTATAAAACTCTTAGAGGAAAATGTAGGCAGAACACTCTTTGACATAAATCGCAGGAAGATTTTTTTTGACCCACCTCTTATAGTAATGAAAATAAAAACAAAAAGAAACAAATGAGACCTAACTTAAAAGTTTTGCACAGCAAAGGAAGCCATAAACAAAATGAAAAGACAACCTCAGAATCAGAGAAAATATTTGCAAATGAAGCAACTGACAAGGGATTAATCTCCAAAATATACAAACAGCTCATGCAGCTCAATATCAAAAAAACAAACAACCCAATCAAAACACAGGTGGAAGACCTAAATAGACATTTCTCCAAAGAAGACATACAGATGGCCAAGAAACACATGAGAAGATGCTCAACATCACTATTTATTACAGAAATGCAAATCAAAACTACAGTAAGGTATCACCTCATACCAGTCAGAATGACCATCATCAAAAAATCTACAAACAATAAATGCTGGAGAGGGTGTGGAGAAAAGGGAACCCTCTTGCACGTTGGTGGGAATGTAAATTGATACAGCCACTATGGAGAACAGTATGGCGGTTCCTTTAAAAACTAAAAATAGAACTACCATCAACCCAGCAATCCCACTACTAGGCATATACCCTGAGAAAACCATAATTCAAAAAGAGTCATGTACCACAATGTTCATTGCAGCTCTATTTACAATAGCCAGGACATGGAAGCAACCTAAGTGTCCATCAACAGATGAATGGATAAAGAAGATGTGGCACATATATGCAATGGAATATTACTCAGCCATAAAAAGAAATGAAACTGAGTTATTTGTAGTGAGGTGGATGGACCTTGAGTCTGTCATACAGAGTGAAGTAAGTCAGAAATAGAAAAACAAATACCGTATGCTAACACATATACATGGAATCTAAAAAAAATGGTTATGAAGAACCTAGGGGCAGGACAGGAATAAAGACGAGGATGTAGAGAATGGGCTTGAGGACATGGGGAGGAGGAAGGGTAAGCTGGGACGAAGTGAGAGAGTAGCACTGACATATATACACTACCAAATGTAAAATAGATAGCTCGTGGGAAGCAGCTGCATAGCACAGGGAGATCAGCTCGGTGCTTTGTGACCACCTAGAGGGGTGACATAGGGAGGGTGGGAGGAAGATGCATGAGGGAGGAGATATGGGGATATAAGTATATATATAGCCGATTCACTTTGTTATAAAGCAGAAATTAACATACCATTGTAAAGCAATTATACTCCAATAAAGATGTTTATAAATAAATAAATAAATCCTTAAAAAACTAAAAATAGAACTACCATATGACCCAGCAATTCCACTACTAGGCATATACCCAGAGAAAACTGTAATTCAAAAAGACACATGCACCCCAATGTTCGTTGAAGCACTATTTACAATAGCCAGGACATGGAAGCAACCTAAATGTCCATCAACAGAGGAATGGATAGGGAAGATGTGGTATATATATACACTGGAATATTACTCAGCCATTAAAAGGAATGAAATTGGGTCATTTGCAGAGATGTGGATGGACATAGAGTCTGTCATACAGAGTGAAGTAAGTCAGAAAGAGAAAAACAAATATCATATATTAACACATATATGTGGAATCTAGAAAAACAGTATAGATCATCTTATTTGCAAAGCAGAAATAGAGACACAGACATAGAGAACAAATGTATGGTTACCAAGGGGGAAAAGGGGGGGGGTGGGTTGAATTGGGAGGTTGGGACTGACATATATATATTATTGATACTATGTATAAAATAGATAACTAATGAGAACATACTGTATAGCACAGGGAACTCTACTCAGTGCTCTGTGGTGACCTAAATGAGAAGGAAATCCAAAAAAGAGGGGATATATGTATACATAGAGCTGATTCACTTTGCTGTACAGTAGAAACTAACACAACATTGTAAAGCAACTATACTCCAATAAAAATTAATTTTAAAAAGACAAAAAAAGAAAACAAACATGATTTGAGCCTTGTTATGGGAAGATGACTCTACTGCAGCGTAAATCAAAGAGGCAAATGACTAGAAGTGGGGACATCAATTTACTAGCTATTATAATGGTCCAAATGAGAAATAACGAGGCTTGAATGAGAACAATAGCACTGGATGTGGAAAGGAGGGGGTATGACAACTGTGATCAGAGCTTTGCCACTTACTCTATGCATGTCCTTGGGCAAAGAAGTTAACCTCTCTGTGTCTGTTTCCCCCCTTTAAAAGGAGATTAATAATTACCTGCTAGGTCTCCTTCGCAGGATTATCACGGGATATGTAATCACAGAAATCACATAAGGTGCTTTACAAGTATAAGGAGTTATTAACATTAATGATGATGATAAAGTCTCTACCTACTGAAGGGAAGGCACTCGGAAACAATTGTGAGACCAGAAACACTGGAGGAGAGCAGGCTGACCTTGCCCTTTTCTTTTAAAACACTTGCACCTTTAAACAGTCTGAAGCTCTTATTAACTCCCTTAACACTCAACTCAGACAAATTCTAAATCAACCACCCCACATTTATTTTACTAATTTTGGACTATAAGCTACCCTTTTATGACACTCATGCATCTTAGCTCACATATTTTCCAAATGGGCACACAAATTCCAACAGCTGGGCATACTGAGAAAGTAAAGGAAAAACCTACATCTTACCTGAAGCTTAATGTCTTTAGGCAAATGAGAGAATGGTTTCCTTATTAAGCAAATGAGCTGTTTTTCCTGCCAGGAGAAAAGGAGATAATACAAAATGTAGGTCTTTGGAGACAAGACTTGGGCTATTATCGTGAATGTGTATTTCATTATTTCCGGCAGACAAAGGTGTATGTAGGAGGTGACACTGTTCAGCCTTTTCAGTGATGTATTTGGCTTCAGTGTGAGACCCTAAGGAGCCTTAAGCAGAAGTCTCCGTGAAGTTTTCCACTTGCCTTCCATTCATCTTTTCTCCCTCATCTGCCCCAAGATCCCTACCAAATCTCTCTCCCAGGGTACAGTGCTGATTGTCCATAGCACAGAAATATCACAAAGAAAGGATATATCTCAGGTTCCGAACGCCCCAAACCATGATTTTTGGTCTCCAAATCTGCTCCTCCTCCTTTGTTGCCTCTCCAAAAAGCCCGTTGAAACCCACTGTCCCAGGTCAGAGTCAATTTCCATTCCTCCTTGTTCTTACTCCCAAATTCCACCTGGTCTTCAGGTCCTGTCAGTTCCCAAGCTGTCCCCAAGTCCACATGGGACTCAGCCAGGATGGAGGGGGCCTGACTCACACCCCATTGCTCTCTATCTACCACACAAGGGAATCCCTTGACTAACCTCAGCATGAAGACAGCCACTATAGAGAAAAGTATGGAGGTTCCTTAAAAAACTAAAAATAGAACTACCATACGACCCAGCAATCCTACTACTGGGCATATACCCAGAGAAAACCATAATTCAGAAAGAGTCATGTACCACAATGTTCATTGCAGCTCTATTTACAATAGCCAGGACATGGAAGCAACCTAAGTGTCCATTGACAGATGAATGGATAAAGAAGATGTGGCACATATATACAAGGGAATATTACTCAGTCATAAACAGAAATGAAATTGAGTTATTTGTAGTGAGGTGGATGGACCTAGAGTCTGTCATACCAAGTGAAGTAAGTCAGAAAGAGAAAAACAAATACCGTATGCTAACACATATATATGTGGAATCTAAAAAAAATAATTGATTCTCATGGACCTAGGGGCAGGACAGGAAAAAAGATGCAGACGTAGAGAATGGACTTGAGGACACAGGGAGGGGGAAGGGTAAGCTGGGATGAAGTGAGAGAGTAGCATTGACATATATACACTACCAAATGTAAAATAGATAGCTAGTGGGAAGCAGCTGCGTACCACAGAGAGATCAGCTCAGTGCTTTGTGACCACTTAGAGGGGTGGGATAAGGAGGGTGGGAGGGAGGCACAAGAGGGAGGGGATATGGGGATATATATATACATTTAGCTGATTCACTTTGTTATAAGGCAGAAACTAACACAACATTGTAAAGCAATTGTACTCCAATAAAGATGTTAAAAAAAAAAGAAAGAACAAAGTAGGCTCCAACTAGCCCTGAATCAGCCCCGACACTAAAACTGGGAATGCAAAGGAGCTGGCGATGGCCTCCTGATTTATGGAGAGACCAGAAAACCAGGATATTAATTAGGGTCATTATATTCCTTAATAACGAGATTCAATTGACTTATAACCAGTTATAAGCTCACTGTCTCGCACTACGTTGTTAATTGTACTTACTCATTTTTACAGTTGCTAAATTATGAGATGTACTATATAGTTGTGAAAGAAAAGGAAGGATTTATGCATGTTCTATGCTAGGCTGTGCAGTTGAAAGTGAAACTTAAAGTGTTGAAAGAGTTCTTCAGAAAGCCAATGTCAGTCATCCTCACTCAGAGTCCCCAGCTTTCCAGAGAAGAGATCGTCGACAAAGAAGAAAGCCTGGACTGCCATTTCATTCTGCAGCCACTGTGACCTGGCTTCAGTTTGTGGACCAGGTTTCCTGGAGCAGTTTGTGATTCCAGGATTGGTTCAAAATTTGTTTCACAACCACTTGCAAGGAATCCCAGGCCTTCCTAGTTAGTCAAACTCTAGGATGAGAGAACTGTCTTCAAAGACCAAAATTTTCACCTTCATCATCATCATCATTATTTTTCTCCAAAATGCTTTGTGACCTTGAGCAGGTTACTTATATCCTTGAGCTTTATTTTCTGGTGTGTAACGTGAGTTAAAGTAGCTTCTTCCTCCATAATCCAGGGTTTCACACACACAAAGGGCTCAAGTCCTATTTACTGCTAGTGGTATTAATCACAGTAGTATGTCAAGCCAAAAATTACCCATATTCAAATCTACTGCCTGACCAAAGGACCTCACACTATAGTGTGGTTTCTGTCTTTCAAACAAGCCTCACTTACTTGGTTTAGGAGAAGAGGTTGAAACAATCAACCATGTTACTCCCCAGAACTGTCCCCACTACACGCCGGAAAGTAGCCCTATTTCACCAGCCCCAAGTGGATGATAGACTGCCTTTTGTTGATCATGGTCTTATACGCATATACATATAGCATTGTACACAGAGACAACGACATTGGAGAAAGATTATCTTAGCTGCTATTACAGGAATCTCCCTTGTGAAAGACCCTGAATTTCTGTATGAGAATAAATAGTAGACAAGACATTTCAGCTAAGGGGTGAGGCCCAAAGGAACATGCCTAACCAAAACTAGATGCTTACTTTGCTGCTTTCTAAAGAAGATAGGTTTTTCTGGCTGAGGGAACTTTGTTTCGTTAAACTCCTAGTTGTCTTTGCTCTATAAATCTAGGAACGTGACCTGGGAAGGAAGAACTTGCTCTGCTTAATATAAATAGATAAAGTATTTGGAGTTCCCCCAAAGGAAACCTAGGAAGAAAATTCCTAGAAGGGATGAGCCTTCACCTTGGATAGAGAAGAGAGAGGAGGAAATCCCAGAAGTGATGGGACTTCAGTGGATAAAACTTTCTCTAGTATTTAGATATCAACTAGGGAAGTCACAGCTTCTATCTGCCTGCAGCTTGAAGCAGGATGAAAAAAGTAGACCTAAGGGACTAAGGTAAAATCTACAAAATACATAGTAGAGCCAAATTAAAATAAGTTTAGTGAGGTCTTTTCACAGCTTAAGTAATCAACAACAATTTATGTGGATTAAGTTGTGGATCCATAAACTATAGTAGTTTACCCATTCTAAGATGCACATATTTTTTCATACTTTAATCTCTCTGCAGTCAGGTTTCATCTTACAGTTGATGATGTGTTAATATTACTTGGCAATATTTTTCTTTTTCTTTCTTTCTTAGAGGTAAGGAGAAGAATGGTGGATCTTACAAGCAGTGACATTTCAGATTTTTTTGATATATGGCAGTGGCTTCAATAGATGTGTCAATAACGTCAACTCTCCAAACCATGTTTCACAAATACTGGTATTAACTCAGTCCTTAGGGTGGCAGGGTTAGATTCCATGCCCACAAAAACAAGTTCTTCTAATTTTTTTTATTTCAATTGACATCTCTCAGAGTTCAGATGGTTCTTATCTGAGCTCTAACATGAGACAGGGCACAGAGCAGAGGCAAATTTAATTTCACCTGACACCTTTGCCCCAAGCTGATTAGCCAGCTAACAACATGCTTTGATTAACTCACTGCGTCATAAGTATTTTGAATCTTTCTGCTTTCTTATCAAGACAGTGAAGGGCAATTCAGAGCACTGCACTTCCATAAACGATTAAGTCCAATTAGTCTATGTCCTCTCTCTGCAAGACTCATTGGCCATTCCCATTCAGTGAAAGAAACTTACCAGATTCTTATTCCACATTTTTCTTCTCAAAGAAGAGACCTGAGCTTTCTAAATCTATCGTAGCCCAATGTGACTCTGGAGACCAAAAGCCTAATACAATGTCTTTAACAGAAGTGTGTCTTTCACACACACACACACACACACACACACACGATGCTTGGCATACTTGAATTTCTTGTTAAGGCCATAAGTTTTGTATCTAGATAGAGAGAGGGACAAAACAGTCAGCATGTGTGATTGAGGAAACAGCTGGCACCTGTAACGCACAAGCATTAACTAGAGTCATCCATGTACAAAGGTTTTAAAAGATGTGACAAACAGAAAAAGAAGGCTACACGAATTTTTGGTGGACCTTGTTGTTTGGGTGACCAAGACAAGATCAGCAATAGTTAAGCTCCACGGATCACTCACTATGTTCCAGACACTCGTACACAATATCACTAACACCCATGACGATACTGTAGAGGAGGTTCCATTGTCCGAGGCTATGTAATGAGCCTGAGGTCACAGAATCAGCAAACACTGGTGCTGAGATTCAAACTCAGGACCCTGTCCTGCCAAAGTTCTTGCTGTCTCTCTTCTGCCAAGTCGCCTGGCATTTTCAGGCTTTGTCTCGTTTTCCAGCCCTCAAAAGAATTCCCCACGCTTCTCCGAATGAAATTACAGCTGCATCTCCAGGTGGTGGGTGACCTTCTCACTTTGCATCTAACCTTGTGTTTCCCATTCAGGGCTGACAGGTAGCCATGGCCCTTCCTTTTTGAAAATGTCAGTGAGCCATCTTCAAGGGAAAAAGGCGATGCTGACATTCTACTTTTCCTGTGACTCCCTGGAGAACGTTTAATCCCCTTGACCTTATGGCTATTTAAAAAGAGTCAATCCCCAGACCTTGTCAGCTGGTGACAGCCAGCATTTTGTCTAATGGGCCCGAGGGTGGGCACGGTTTGCAATGGGGAAGGGTAACATCTGGCTAGTGTTTAAAAATCAAATGGGGTTTCTCAATGATTATTATTCATCAACAGTATTCAAAGGCATGTTTTGCCTGTATTGTTGTTTGTAGGCAAAAACAAATCCCAAGCACATACTCAAATTCTACATTGTTTTTATGATGAGCCAGCAAGATGCAGCTTTCTGCTGGAGAAGCAAAGATGCCTAATTTGATTTTTATGTCACCAAAAATTGAATATTACAGGATTATTAAGAAATATTAAAGCATAATATCTATAAGCATTAATAACTATCACTTATGAAGCCAGATAATGACTTTAGTAATTTACATTATGTACTTGTATTCTCATAATGACTCTCCCATATGTATTTCCCATTTTACAGATGAAAAACTGAGACTAAGTCAGAGACACAGGACTGGAGCTGCTCTGAGAAATATTTGTCATTTGCTTATGACAACATTAGTATAGAAATTGAGAGTGTTTAGGAACTTTTACAGGCATTTGACAACACCATGACAACCAAGCAACCTCTCATTTTGCTAGTGATTTATTTTTACTTTTTGTATTTTCCAAAAGTATCACAAATGGATTGGAAATTAAAAACCAATTTGTCTTTCACCACAGATGGTTTTAGAAACACTGTTCCAAAAAAACTCTTCTTCTGGACTGATGGTCAAAATGTAGGAAAAATTAGATTCAAATAATTCTAACTTGCCATTTAATGATTTGTCATCTTCATCAAAGTGGCTAGGCTGTCAGAGTGGCTGATGGGGTCCAGGCATCTATATTATTTAAAGCTCTAAAAAAGATGTAAGGTCTGGGAGGGTAACATCTTTAGTCTGTCTAATATCTCCCAAAGGAACGGATATAACCCAAAGGAACAGTGTCTGGTACTAAGGAGATGCTTATTGTTAAATATGTGAACAGATGAACAACTTCTGATGGACAGATGTGCTTGAGAACCATTCTTTTCCACACTCTCATCCACTCTCGAGATTTTACCTATGTCGACACGCTAAAGGTTCCCAAGAGCTTATATCCACTCCCTAACCTCAAAACCTGCGAATATGTTAGGTTACATGGCAAATGAGAAATAAGGCTGAAGACGGAATTAAGGTTGCTAATCAGTTGACCTTAAGATAGATTCACCTGGGATATCTAGGTAGTCCCAGTATAATCACAAGGGTCCTTAAAAGTGGAGGAAGGAGGCAGAAGAGGAGAGTCTGAGAAAAATGTGACTACACAAGAATGGCCAGAGATGCAATGTTGCTGGCTTTGAAGATGGAAGAAAGGAGTCATGAGTGGGTTCTATAAGCTGGAAAGGGCAAGGAAATGGATTCTTCCTTAGAAAAAGGAACACAGACCCACCAATACCTTGATTGTAGCCCAATGAGACCCATGTTGAACTTCCAACCTACTGTAAGATAATAAATTTGTATTATTTTCAGCAAGTTTGTAGAAATTTGTTACAGAAGCCATAGGAAATTAATACACTGAGCGACAATATAAAATGTAAGTAGAGAAGGCACTTTGAGGGGCCTCATGAACTTACAACAGTCCAGGGAAACACTAAAAAATAAAAGAGTCAGCCATAAAAACAGCTGGGGGAAGATTCCAGACTGAAGAATTGAGTACTGAGTCCCAGAGGGAGGACTCCCCTCGGCATATTCCAGGAGCAGAACGGAGGCCTGAGGGGCTGAGCTGAGGGAGTGAGAGGGAGTGTGAATGGGATAGAGCTGGACAGGTGGGCAGAGGTCCCATTCAGGGCCTGCGGGGCCACGGCAGGGAGGCTGAGGTTTACTCTAAGAGCAGTAGACTGCTGTCAAGGTTTCAACAAGGAGATAATACAATATGCCAATGATCTTGTGGTTATAATCTCCTGGGTACTTCACAAGCAGCCCAGACTGAACCAAGTTCAAAGCTGGTCAGTAGTACTGAGATTGACCAAGTCACCCAACCCAGAGGCCTGAGAGGCATCCTAGACCTCTCTTTCCCAATCCAGGCTCATTCATTTCCCCTCCTAAACAGCTCTCCATACACATACCCTGTGCTACATTCAAGCATCAGGAGAGAAGCTCTCACAGCTACCTCCCAGATGGGTCCCAGCCTCTGGCATTGCCCGTCGTCGCTAACCATCCTCCACACTGCAGCAAAGCCACATGTCCAGTAGGCAAACCTGACCATCCCCTGCTTTAAACACTTCAAAGTTTTCCTATAGAAAACAAGATGAAGTCTAACTCCCAGGACCTGCACTAGGGTGAGACAAGTGAGGTACTTTCCCCCCGGGACAAGATTTAAGGAGGTGCCAAAACACTCAGTAATCAAAATGAATAATATATTAACTTTATTGTGATTTAATTTACATACCAAAAAGTTCATCTGTTTGAAGTGTGCAATTCAATGGTTTGGTATATTTACAAAATTGTGCAACCATTACCATGTTCTAATTTTACAGCAGTTTTTAAAAATTTTTACTGGAGTATAGTTGATTTACAACTAATTTTATAACAGTTTTATCACCCCAAAAGTAACCTTGTACCTATTAACAGTCACTCTTCAGCACTCTTGCCACTCCCTCGAGCCCTAAGCAATCACCTAAACTACATTATACCTCTCTATATTTCCCTATTCTGGACATTTCATAGAAATGGGATCATATAATATGTAGTCTTTTGTGACTAGCTTCTTTCACTTAGCTTATGCTTTCAGGGGTCATCTATGTTTCAACATGTATCAGTACGTTGTTCTTTTTTCATGGCCAAATATTATTCCATTGTATGGATATGCCTCATTTGTTGATCCATTCAACAAAATGGATGGATGTTTGGGCTGTTTCTATCTTTTAGTTACTATGAATAATGCTGCTATCAACATGCATTACAAGTTTTGTGTGGACAGATGTTTTCATTTCTCTTGGGAGAATACCTAGGAATGGAATTGCTAGGTCATATGACATCTCTCTGTTTGACTCTTTGAGGGACTGCCAAGTTGTTTTCCAAAGCTGTTGCACACTATTTTACATTACCATGGGCCATGTAGGAGAGTTCCAATTTTTCCATATCCCTATCAGTATTTATCATGCTCTGTCTTTTTTATTATAGTCATTCTACTGAATGTGAAATATTATCTCATTGTGGCTTTGATTTCCATTTTGCTAATGACTAAAGATGTTGAGCAACTTTTCACATGCTTATTATATCCATTCATATATCTTCTTTTATGAAATGTCTACTCAAATCCTTTGCTCATTTTTTATTTGGGTATTTGTTCTTTTATTATTGAGTTGTAAGCATTCCTTATATATTCTGGATACAAGTCCCTTAACAAATATATGATTTGCACATATTTTGTCCCTGTCTTTGAGCTGTCTTTTCAATTTCTTGATGGTATCCTCAGGAGCACAAAAGTTTTTAAGCGTGATGAAGTCCAACTTATCAATCTTTTATTTTATCACTTGTGGTTTTGTTGTCATATCTAAGAAATTATTAATTAACTCATGATCATGAAGATTTATTCCCTGTGTTTCCTTCTGGGAGTTTTAGAGTTTTAGCTGTTACATTTAGGACTATGATATACTTTCAGCTAATCTTTGTGTATGATATGAGGCATGGGTCCAACTTCATTCTTTTGCATGTGGATATACAGTTGTTTGGGCAACGTCTGTTGAAGAGATAAATACGCTTTAATGCAATAAAGACAAGATCAGTAACAGTGTCATGCTGAGCCCTATTGGATCCTGAGGCAAAAGAAAAAAATCAGTGATACTGATTCGTCCTTATTTAAAATTTTGATATTTTTATCTTGATAGCTAAGTTTTTGGAGCCTCGTTAAATGTGACATTTGAAGCACATGCCTCACTCATCTTGCCCTAGTCACAGTCCTGATAACACCTAAGCTTAGCATAACACCAAGTCTTCCAAATCCTCACTCCTACCTGCCCTTCCAACCACCTGCATCTCAGCCCATCATACCTCAGCTTTATCACTAATAGTACAGATTTGTTCATATTTCCTGCACACATCATGCTGTGTCAGGCATCTGTCATTTTGATCATAGTCTTCACTTGGCTTGGAACACATTTCTCACTTTCCATTGCCTAGCTCATTGCCATCATACAAGGTCAGGTGCCAACCCCTCCAGAAAGACTTCCTGGAATCTCCAGGTTGGATGAGATGTTTTTCATCTGTGGTCCCACACTGCTCTGTGTTCCTGCAACATCACGTATCACACTGTGTAATAATGATCTATTGCTTGTCTTCTCTCCCTCTGGATTGCAACTCTTTGTCCTTATGTCCAACTATGTCATATCCACCTAGACAGTGCCTAGAACATGACAGACGAGGAAATCGATGTTTGTTTAACAGTTCATATAAATGGGAGTATGTCAGGGAGAAAGCAATTTCATCTGCCTAGAGTGAGCAGAAAAGGTTTCCTCAAGGAACCTTCCTGGTAGGAAGACAGGAGTTAAGCATCTGTCACAGAAAGCCTGCTTGCTGAAAAGAGAGAGAGCAGAGGCTATGCCTGAGGCAAGGGCTGCTTTTCAGCACTCCGGCGATGAAACAAAAATCCCAGAACCATACTAGAGGGGCAGCCCCAGGTACAGGAGGGTGATACAGAAATTCAACAGCAGAAACTGGTCCTAGGGGCCTGCAAGTGAGACCCGGAAAAGGCTGCCTCCAGAGACTGCAGCAGTGAACTAAAAATAAGCACAAGTCCCCACTGAGCTCACTGAGCTCATTCATTCATTCATTGACTCACTCACCAGTCATCCCACAAACACTTATGGAGCATCTTTTGGGCACTGGTTGAGCCCTGGAATATAGGAGTCAAAGATCAGACTCTCACCCTAGAGAAAGTCATAGTCAAACTATAGCAAAACTACTATGTGCAGGATGGGATACCAAGAAAATAAGGATATTCATAACAAAGTCTGGCTTTCAGTGGTTTGTTGGATTATTTCATTTGCCCCTCTAAATCCACTCTCCACTTTTATTCACTCTGCTATACCCTGGGAGGCTGAATTCCTCAGAGTACACCATTGAGCTCCTTTGCCCACTCACTTGCAACAGAGTTTGGCCGGTGTTGCACACCAACATGAGAAGGAAGAGAGAGAGCAGTTAAGAGTGTGGCATTTATTACCATTGCTGTGGGGTTGCCGTGGGCTGGTTTTGCCCAAGGCCAGGGATCTTGTTGAAAGGTCCATTTAACACAGGCCTCTCTGTCTCCTGATTCTCTTTTTCCTCTCTCCACTACTTCGGACCTATGATGGCCAATAGATTTCATAGCCCCATAGTACTGGGCTATTCTTTGTGGTTTCCCTAAACCCTGCCCCAGCTTTGTAAATAGTCCTTTATTAAATTCCTCCCAGATTACCCTAATGTGAGTGTGCCCTCTGCTTCTCACTGGGACGTCCTAAGGGAGATATGACAAGAACATCAATAAACAGAAGATGGAAGGAGGAATCCCTTTGGACAGGTAAATGAATGCATATGGCCACGCACTGGGAACTAAGAGCACGGGGAAGAGTCAAAATCAATGCCTTGGGATTGTTTGCATTTGTGCCCAGGAGGCTGGAATTGCGCAGGGCAGTGATTGAGTGTGTCTGGGAGTCTGCCCCTAAAGGATAGCAGATTTGGAGGACAGGGAATTTTTTTTTTCTCCAGAGAAATGCCCAGGGGTAGACAGCAATGAAGGATTAATGAGCTTAACCCTTCAAGGTCAGTCCTTCTTCCCAGGTCACCCTGGGACCTCAGAGCAAAAGAAAGGGCAAGCTGATGCACCTCAAGGTCTAGAGAAAAAAAGAAATATGGTTGTTTCCTAAGACCTATAGTATATATCAACAATAAAAGGACAAAACAGAACTCTGCCAAGTTATCTTAAAGGACAAAATGATTTCCAAGGCCTATAAAAGTTGCCTGCAACCTGACATATCTAGAGGCTCTCTATGTTTCCAGCGTGGGAACATCCACATTAGAAAGAAGCATTCATCAGGCTCTTTTAACACGATGTCATCAAGCATTCAAATCACACTACTCACATCCCTCTTTTCAATTCCATCTTCCTCAAAAAACCTTAGGAGTATTATTTGTCTCCTTAATTGTTTTCCTACAAAGGGGGAAAAATTATATATATATATATATCAGATATAGAGTACCTAACAAAAATATTTCATGTTGAAAATCAATGTATTTTGCATTAGTTATTATTATTCCTCAGTCTTCTGTAAGCATTGTTAGCATGGGTCCACATCCCCAAGTCCAGTAGGCTCTGGAATACTTGGAGTATGTGAATCCCCAAAGCTGGGGAAAAGTCACGAATGTCAATACTGGCCAGAGGCCCCTTGGCAGCCACCACTCAGTGGCCCCTGGACACACTAAGACACAATAGTACCTCAGCAGACCCTCTTTCCCTCATCCCCTTCTTGCCTAGTTGATTGCTTGACCAAAATTCAGAACCTTACCTTAATCTATTTTCAGTTTCATAGGATGACTTTTGTCCATTGTTCTTCTTGACTGATTCTGTCAGTCACAGTATCTGCTGACTCTGTCAGACTAGAGTAATCCACAAATTTGACAAGCAGGCATGACCCAAGTGATTGATAAAAATGTTAAACAGACAGGCAGAGAAGCTCTTCAATCATACCCTGGTTGCTCTTCTTTTAAGACTGGTCTATCTTTTTCCCCTGAAGTACAGAGCCCAGAACCAAAATCAAGGTTACAGGTGCGGTCTAATCTGTGCATAACAGAGCATGACCCTCACCTCCCTCACCAATTCTGTGCTCCTACTGACCACGGTGAAGAACAAAATATCTCCCAACTCCATCATGGCTCAAGTTGCTGCCAATGAAACACCTCAATGATTCTGCTGGTATTAAGTCACATCAGTCTATCTTGTTGGTTTTCTTTGGGACTCAAGTGTAGGCTATTTGATTCTTGTTCGTTTCTGTCTTATTATCCTCAGACTGCTGCTTCAACCTGTTGAGATCTATTGGGAAACTGGGACAATGGATCAGACACTTGGTACCTCTCATTCCTCTGCTTTGGTCTAACTCCCTAGCACCATCCTGTCCCTACTTTTGTCTCTGTATTTTAGTTCTAAACTAAAGAGGCATAAACTGCTCTGGGTCTCTGCAATGCCCTCTAGACTGTGAATATGCTGCAAACTCTTCAACACAGAAAAGATCTCAGATTAACACAAAGGTCCACACCCCAGGCTCTGACCCACTCCCCTCAAGCACTGGTCCATGCCACAGAAGATCCAGTAGCAAAAGGATATGGGAAGTCTCCAAAACCCGTGGCCAGGAGGCTGGGGTTTACCTCTCTCTCCACACTTAGAAGGCTATCACAGGGTGGTGAGCAGCATATAGTACAGCAGACTGAGGATACGTCGGGAATTTTTCTGCTACTCTCCAGCTGCGGCAGAGGTTGTTCTTTGCTCTACAATATCATTCCCTTCTTCTCTAAAGAACAAAACTCCATTTTTAGCAAAGCACATATGACCATCTGGAATCAAAACATTTCCAGCTCCTTTACAGCTGACAGTGGTCATGAGACAAAGTTCTGACCAATGAGATGCAAGAGATTGTGTCATAAAGGACTCTGAGGAAGGATTCTTAAAGGGGTGGGTTGGGGGGAGTGATCTTTTGTCCTTACCTGCTGATGCTTGCTGCTTTCCTGGAATGTGAATGTGGTGACTGGCCGTCCATCCACTGGCTTTTCCTGCAACCATCTTGGGACCGTGCCGTAAACCTGAAAGTAGAAGTGGGCTGTAGAGGATTATGGAGGAGAAAGATTGAAGCCTGGTCTCCAGGCCATCATACCAGACCTAGATTACCTCAACACCGGCTTCTTTTATAGAAGTAGCAAATAAGCCTCCATTAACTTAAGCCACCCTGGGACTTCCCTGGTGGTGCAGTGGTTAAGACTCCGCCTGCCAATGCAGGGGACATGGGTTTAAGCCCTGGTCCGGGAAGATCCCACATGCCGTGGAGCAACTGAACTCATGTGCCACAACTACTGAGCCTGCGCTCTAGAGTCCGCAAGCCGCAACTACTGAAGCCCACGCATCTAGAGCCTGTGGTCCACAACAAAGAGAAGCCGCCACAATGAGAAGCCTGCACACCACAACAAAGAGTAGCCCCCACTCACCGCAGTTAGAGAAAGCCCGCACGCAGCAACGAAGACCCAATGCAGCCAAAAAATAAATAAATAAATAAAAATTATTTAATTAAAAAAAAAAAAAAACTTAAGCCACCTTCCAGGATCTGCTCTGATGTATTCAAGTAAAGTTATCCCTAGCTGCTTGACTTTGGAAAAGGCTCTTGCTGTCTAACCCTATTTCTCCAGCTGCAAATTGAGACTAACAATGTGATATGGAGGGAAAAAACACACTGGATACCCCATTCTTCCTTATTCACTTAGCACACTTTTACTCAGCACCTGTCATAGGTCAAGCATTACAAGATGCTAATAATATGACAGCAAAGATACAAGGAATTCAGTCTGCAGGTTTTGTTTTATGACGATTTTTCATTTCTTTATTTCTCTCTTTCTTCCTTTCTTTCATTCCTTCTTTCTTTCAACAAAAACTTATTAAGTATCAACAGAGGTGACAGCCTTGGGCCAAGCCCTGGGACTAGGGTTACCATATTTAGCAAATAAAAATACAAAGACAACAAATAATTTTTTCAGTATAAGCCTGCCCTTTGCAATTGTTTTATACTAAAAGTGTATTTGTTGTTTAACTGAAGTTCAAACTTAAATTCTAATTGTCCTATATTTTATCTGACAGTCTTCCCTTGGGCTACCATGGTAAGTAAGACTAAAAGATTTGGTCTTCAAAGAGCTCCCTTCCTAGTGGAGGGGACAGCTAGTAAACCAGTGGGGAGCTGAGCATCATCACTGAAGGTAGGGATGAGCAACATGAAGAAAATAAACCAGCTATGGTGACAGGAGAGGCTGTTTTTCCAGATATCTGGATGTTGACATGGAGCCAACCAAGCCAGAGGAGGCCAAGTCCAGGCAGAGGAGGCAGCAAGAGCAAAAGCAAAAGCCCTCAGGTGGGAACATGTTTGGAGTGTCCTGAAATTCCAAGGCCAGGGTGGTCAGTATCAAGGAGGAAAATGTAGACCCGAGTCAAGTCATGTAGAGTCTGTAGGTGAAAGAAAGGAATGGACTTTATTTTAAGAGTAAGGGGCAGCCATTAGAGGGTTATTATCAGGGGAGTGGTAAGATCCAGTTTATTTATTTTTATTTAGTTTTTTAAATTGTGGTAAGAACATTTAACAAAAGATCTGCCCTTTTAATAGATTTTTAAGTGCACAATACAGTGTTATCTAAAACACACAATGTACAGCAGATCTGTAGCACTGATTCATCTTTCACAACTGAAACTTTACACCGTTAATTAGCAACTCCCCACTTCTCCCCTTCCCCAGCTCCTGGCAGCCACCTTTCTATTCTTCACTTCTACGAGTTTCTCATTTTAAATACCTCATGTAAATGAAATCATGCAGTGTTTTTCCTCCTGTGACTGGCTTATTTCACATAGCATAATGTCCTCCAGATTCATCCATGTTGTCACAAATGGCAGGATTTCCTTTTAGTTTTAAAAGACCTTCCTGACTGCTGGGTGGGGATGATATAGAGCTGGAGGGGTGAAGGCAGCAGCAGAGAAAAGAATGAGGAGGCTTTTCAATAACTCAACTGAACTGATGGAGGCTTCAGCTGGGGAATAATAGAGTTGCTGGTGAGGATGATCCAATAGGGGATGCATTTTGGAGGTAGAACAGAAAGGACTAGTAAATAGAGTAACAATGGGGGCTGCAGGAGAGATGGGAATCATATATGACTTCTAGGACTTAGTCCTGAGTAGCTGAGAAAAGGGGTTCTAATTTCCCAAGATGGGGAACACCACTCCAGTGGGTGGGGTGGAGTAGGACATCAAGTAGTCTGTCTTGGCCAAGTACCTTCCATTAAATAATCAAATGGAGATATTAACTATTCAAAGTTTTTTTATTACCCCTAATTTATAAAAGAAAACTGATGTCCAGAAAAGTTTAAAAAGCAAAATTCACACCCAAATCTGTCCAGATCCAGCTTATTTCACTAGACCACATTATTTCAACCCCCACCCCATGCAGAAATAAGCTGAGTACCGAATGAGGTGATAGATTTTCAACTATAATGACTATGAATGTGGGATGCTGTCTGAAGATGAACCAGGACATGGAATCCACAGGACTGAAGGAACAGGTGAAATGTGCCCAGCTCTGCCTGGGAGTTGGGTCCACCATATGCCAGAGTCAATCACACTTCCCAAGACAGGCTGTTCCAAAACCAGGAACACCATCACACTATCACCTGTGAATCATTTACACTGCCGTCACTAAATAATTGACCTCCTCACAGCAAAATGGGTCCACAAGCTCCCCAAACATCAAGGGGCTGGTGCATAATTTGCAGAGCAATGCTCGACCTCTCCATGCAGGGAGAATGAAGCTTGGACAGCTGCCAAAGTTGACAAGGGCGTCAGCTGGAATGGAGAGGAGCAGCAGCTCCAAGGCAGACTGTGTCTGAGAAGCAAAAGCAACTACTGAATCCTAGATTCCCAAGGCAAAAGCAAGGCAGGGAAATATGAGAGTCAGACTACCTCTGTGCAGGAATTGGAGCCAGGAAGAGGGAGCATATTGTTAGCATGTGTTTTGGAAGTCTAGGAAAATACTATTGATGCCACACTCTTCCTGATTCCTGAGAATCTGAGACTCAATCAATCAATCCTGTCCTTTGCAAATCATCATTGCCTCTGGCAAGAAGCATATTTAGTAAATAACCAAGCATTTTGAGATGATGGGATATAACAACGTGGGTTTGGGGAAAGAATATTGGAAGTGCGGTTTTCTGTGCCTGGAATTCTTTCTTCTCTCCCCCTTATGCACTTGAAAACTTCCTGCTCCTTTTTCAAGAATCATCTCAAGGATCACTTCCTCCAAGAAGCCTTCCTTCACACACTCAGGCAGACCAAATTTCCCTTCTCATGAAAAACTACATTTTGTAAATGTTGGTCTCCTACAGTGGACTGCGAGATTCTTGGTGACAGGTAACATGCTGAAATCTGTAGTCATAATAAACAATAGATATATAGAAGGTATATGGATAAATGTTTGTAGAACAAATGAATGAAACAAACAAGACAAGTACTGTGACTTACAAGATATTTTCCCAGCCATTTCATGGAGTATTGCTGCTTTAAGAATCAACAGTAATATCAGCAGAGCATGTCAAAATGAGTATGAAAGAAGCAAACACAGTTTACTCGACATCTTCAAGAATCTTTCTGCACCTTGATCTACATGAACGAATACTTGCCATTTCTGACCCCATGTCGGCTTCAACCCTTTGAGTTTGGCATCTGGTTGATGCTATAATGACCTGACTCTTAATTGGGTGATTGAATTCTTGAATCGACACACATATTTTCAGAGTGAGTTTCCAGCCCTGTCACTTGGAAGCTGTGTGACCTTGGTTTAGTAAGTTAACTTCTCTGAACTTCAGCATTCTTATTTGTAAAGCAAGTACATTACTAGTATATTATCAATATACCTATCTCTTTGTGATACTGTGAATATTAAATGAGATAGTGCATGTAAAGATCTTAGCATAAGTATCTAGCACTTAGTAAGCATTGAATAAAAGTTGGCTATTACTATGTTTTTGCTTTACTCCAAGATGTATGGTTTACTCTGTCTCTGTACTTGTCTTCTATTTTCTCTACCAGCACCACACGTCTTCAGCTTGGCTCTGGGACTTGCTGTCTGAATACACAATACCCAGTGGGCAGTCCCAGAATGTGTTTGGCAACCACAGGCTCCATCCTTTTAATGGTAACCTATTTCCATTCTCTGGACACTTCTGAAGATCAGAATTAAAGAACTGAATGATCTTAAATTATTTTTAAGTTAGCAGTCTGTGCTACTTTGAAAGCAACTCCCACAAAAACTGGGTCATATAAAGTCCTGGTTTACATTTGGGTTACTTGATCTTAAAGCTATAGTAACAGGTAAAATTTAAATAGCATTAACTATATGCTTGGCACTTTTCTAAGTATTTTACATTTTTCTTATGATAAACTGAGGCACAGAAAAGTATCCTGTGTATGAAGATAGGGCTTGTTATACTGTGTTTAGGAGAGCTTGCTATTTGGGGGTAGATAATAAGTTCATATACATGAGGAAATAAATACATTATCACTACTAAAGTGTCCAATATTTCCCAGTTTTAGACATCAAGGAAGAGACAGGTTCTGGTACAGAAAACCAAGCCTTGTAAGGTGTAGATGGGCAAGAAAAAGGGTGCTCATCTTCTTCTGAACCCACTCTCTTTAGCTAAGATTTTGATGTATCTCAACATACTTGAAGGAAGGTGGGAGAAATTGGAAATAGCCTCAGAAAAGTGTGTGAATGGGAGCAAAGCTGGGAGACAGCCTGTGAAGAGCTCAAGGCTGCTGTTAGATAGCAAGTATCCTATAAACCAAAATATCAGGTGGTGCACTGCTCTCTGGGGTTAAGTCTCTTCTGTGACCTCAGAGCCCTGCCAGCCATTCTTGCCTGATTCTGTTGTACCATGGAAAATGAAGGAATGGATTTAGGTCTACCTTGGATACATGTGAAAGTAAGTCTCTGAAAATAACTTTGTTGGCAGCAACAATAATAAGAGGCCAAAGGGATGGGTGTGTCTCTGGGATGAGAAAGAACCCTTCCCTACTATGGGGAGCTTCCCCATCCATTGTTGTCCAAGGTGGATGAAGATTAAATTTTATTAAAGGCTCTGGTACATTTCTTTACCTGTCCGAAGGTGAGCGAAACCCATAGGAAAATGAAAAAGGAGGCTTCTTTCAGCCAAATCTGGAGGCTGCTCTAGGTCAGGTAATAGGGGTCCCAGGGAAAGAAAGAAAAATAAATTAAATTCCTTCATCTGGAAAATAAATACCAAATGGAAAGTTAGTGTATGCACCGCATGAGTGAGTAAGGGAGGTTTAATTCTCTAATCATTGCCTCTAGTTTTCCCATGGAGATAAGCAGCAAGTTGGTGGGGAGAGATAATCAGGGCATAAATACTGTGCCTCCCTGGCTTCTCTTACCTACTTAAATAATAAAAATATTTCCCCTTAACTACTTAGTTCTGTTTAAAAAAATTTTAAGGCAATATTTTAATCTTATGCTTGATTTGAAACAAAACCACAGATTTACTTAGCAAACTCCAGTGACACTGAATTCAGTGTTGGGACTTCAATATGATAAGATCTAAATATGATGAGCTCCCCCAGAAAGCACCACTTCTGACCCCCCTGGACACTTCTCACAACACACTTCCACACACTTCTATGACATTTTAGATCTCAAATGGTGTTTTTTCACCATTTCAGCATCCATTTACAAAATTCACCACCAAGAGTCTATGATTTCACTAATATTCACCTATGTTCTTTTGAAATATTCTGTCTATCAAGCGAACTATATATATTAAGTAATAATTAGTTTGTTTCCCCCATTTTGTATTTAAATTTTCCAAAAAGCATTTCTTTCAAGTGATCGACTTGAAATTGATCAATAGAATCCCAGCCAAAATGTATGTATTCATTCAAAGATCATGAATAGAGTGAGTGCCTACTATGTGCCAGGTATTGTTTGGGATATTTGGAATAAGACAGTGAACAAAATGTTTTTAAAAATTCCAGGTCCTTGATTAGCACAAATTCTAGTGGAAAAGTAAAGTCAAGACAAATGTACAAGAAAATAATAAGTAAATTATATTGTATACTATAAGGTCATAAGTGTTATTAGAAAAAGGAAAGCAAGGTCAGCGCAATATCCATGAATATGTATGGGGGTGACATGACGAATGTTGGTGGGGGTGGTTAGGGGGTAACTTAAAATAGACTGGTCAGCCCAGAATTCATGGAGAAAGTGCCAGTTAAAGGAAGTATGAGTGAGCCATATGTATATTGGGGTTGAGTATTCTAAGCAAAGCCAGGAACATCAAAACATGCTAGTGTCAGGGGCACAGCCAGCCCTGGTACAGCTGGGCAGAATCCAAGGAGAGAGTTGTAGATGACGCAAAGAGATAGCTGAAGAAAACATGGTGGAGAACTGCATTGGACATTGGAAAGACAATGCCTTCACTCCAAGGAATGGAGAGGCTTGGAGGATTTTAAAGCAAGGAATGACATGGTAAGAAAAGTATCATTTTTCCTAGGCTGTGCACTTCTATTTCATCTACCTATAAGATATCCAGCAGGCTTCCTGGAGTATTGAAAATACCTGAAGCATCTTCCAGGATCACCTCTGGTCTACAGGAAAAGTTCAAGAACCCAGGCTTGCTGCCAATATTTGTGTTACAGAGGAGAAAATGGAAACCCAGAGTGGGCAGTGGACTAGCCTATGGTCAGCCCCTGAGCTGAGACTTAAACTCACAAGTTTTGGAAAAAATTCTAGTGAGGAAGTAAGCTCATTATATAATATTTGTCAGACTGAAATCAATCAAGTACCTTCCAGCTAATGGGAAAGATAGCTTTTCAAGAATAAGAACTTGTCTTTCATTGCTCAGACCAAGGCAACCCCTTCTAAGAAGCTTTGTCTACTCCCATCCCCAAGTGGGAAATGAGTGAGTGCTGCCAGTTCCAGACCTCCATAGCTGTTGGTGCACATTCATGACAACTGTCCTGTATAGAGCCTTTACTGTGGGCCAGGCATTTAACCTCCATAATCTCTAAACTTCTCAGCAACCTCTGAGGCAGGTACAATTATGTTTATTTTACAAATGAATACATGGAGCCTCAAGGAAGTTCAGTAATTTTCTCAGAATCACACAGCTAGCAAGTTGCAGAGGTCTACTGCACACAGCCTTGGAAACCCATCCTGTTGCAGATTTGGATTCAAGTCCATTTTCAGCTGTGAATAAGTGCCAGCGAAGGCTGGGAGCTCATCTCTTTCAGTCACACTGGATCCCCAGCAACTAGACTAGTACCGGACCCAAAGGGGAAGCTCAGTGGATATTTGCTGAATGATGTTCTCTCTGAGGCTCAAATTCCTAATACATAAAATTCTGATTCCATATAAAAATTGAACTAGATAATAAAGAGAAAGTGTTTTATAAGTCACAAAGACCTATATAATGGTTATTCCAAACCTGAGATGCTATGATTTGACCTTTAGTTGCTGTTATGTCGGTACCTTTCCTCTCTTAATAGCCTGTAAATAAGCTACGATGTATGATGGAACATTGTGCTACCATGTAGTCTGATGAATAAATAATCAGGAAGAGGACTTTGTTTGGGGGATGATACAAAAGGCATACAAGAATTAAATCAAAATAACTATGCATCCCTCAAACAGTATCTGTGCACTGTATCCTATAGGACCTGGCCCTTTAAAAACCGACAACCAAAGTTGTCACTCTTAAGAGTCTGAACTCCTCTCTCAAGTTCAGGACTTCTGAGTTGCGGGTCATTCTCCTTCAGTGCCTATATCAACTTGCATAAACAACTACAGAAATCAATGGATGCTGCAGTTGGATGGGGAGAGACTGCAAAACAGATGATTTTCCTCCCTAAGGAAGAGAAGAGGTAAAGGGGAATTGATTGAAGGTGTCAGGCCAGTCCTTTCATTTTGGGGGTGGGGGGCAGCGCTTAGAGCCCTCAGGAGGGCAGGTTGCCACTCTAGCAGCACAGAGATGCCTTCTTTTGACAGATAAGGCTGCCAGAACTGCTTAGAGGGCCCGAACTGGCTTCCTGTTACTCTCCAAGGACTTGGCCTGGTTTTCTCTCCAAAATCGTACTGTCAGCCTCCACATTCTCTCTGAGTTATTGCCCTAAAAACCTGCTGGTGGAGAGGGACCCTGGCTTCTCAGCCACAACCCACCCACCCCTTATTGCTGTCACAAAAGATGTGCACAAGGGCCCTATGTGCCTCGTGTGGAGAAACACAGATGTCCACAGCAGTCATGGCTCCACACAGGGCTGATTCACAGCCTAGGTGTCTGGTTCATCACCCCAGGTTCTGTCTATAGAGCTTCCCAGTGGCCCGATGGTCTCTGGCTATCTTCTCTCATCCCTGCCATATCAGGGATCTGATCCCTGATTATCCCTGCAGCCTCCCCTCTCACCAAATCTGCTCTCCCCTCAGACCCCATCTTTTCTGAATTCCAGGCATTCCCCAACCCCTCTTTTTTAATGGGTACACAGGATTTTTTTTGACCAGATATGGCAAAACACACCAACACAGAAATGACTGTCATGAAGGAGGAAGTTTACTCACCATTCTCATGCACCCACACAGGACCATGCAGGGAAGCACCACAGCCAATCAGGAGGCAGAGGGGAGAGGGGGACTGTGGGCAAGTGCCTCTATTGTGCTTTCCACAGGAAAGAACCAGTGAGGCAGAGTGAGCAGGTTTAGGACTGGCTAGTTTGAAGAATTCCAGTGGGTTCTGGGGCATGGGAGCTCTCCATAGTAATCTGGTACCTGATCTGGGGTGATAAGGACAGGGAAAGTGGCCTGGAGTGTGAGAGCCCGATAAAGGGGATGGTTGGTGGTCTAGCCTGTGGATTGGCTGGTTTGCATAGGAAAGACTCACTCACAGGCCAGTTATCTCCAGGAATTAGCTGTCTCTGGGAAGGGCAGTCCCACAAGAGTCAGCAGAGCCCCAGGATGTCAAAACATCAAACATATAGAACAAATATATAAAATTGCATTTGTTAATTACTTCTCAACAAAGTTGGAAAAAATATAGAATGAAAAGACATGATTATTACACCCCCCACACTCTCCCAGGTATCCTAGAAGGGCTGGTTTCAGACCTATGGGCACCCGGAGGGAGGAAGCTAATTGTTTGGCATCCCTAGGTATTGGGGAACCCATCACTCCTAATTCCCAGCTCACCTCAATCAGCAGTCAAGGAGAACTCATGATTGAACCAGCTCACTGAACCGAGTGCTCCACTGTGCTTTGAAAGAGGGTCCTGGGGGTGAGAAAGATAAATCCCTGCCCCTAAGGAATGTCCCTTACCTGTTTAGTCAACATCTCTAGAGGACCGTGAGTCAGGCACTGTGCAAGGCTTGGGGGGATAAACATAGTGAAATGGACACAGCCTTTCTGTGTTAGTTTCCTGGGGCTGCCATTAAACTGTACCACAAACTGGGAGACTTTAAACAACAGAAATTTATTATCTCCATTCTGGAGGCTAGACATCTTGAAATCAAGGTGTTGGAGGGACATGCTTCTTTGAAGTCTCTGGGGAAGAAACCTTCTTGCTTCTTCCACCTTCTGGTGTTGTTGGCAAACCTTGGTGTTTCTGGGCTTCTGGCTGCATTACTCTGATCTCTGGCCCCATCTTCACATGGTTGTCTTCCTGCTGTGTCTGTGTCTCTGTCTTCACATTGTATTCTCCTCTCTGAATGTCTGTATCCAAATTTCTCTCTTCTTATAAGGACACCAGTCATTGGGTTATGTACAGCCCACCCTACTCCAATATGACCTCATCTTAATTACATCTACAAAGACCTTATTTCCAAATAAGATCACATTCACAGATATTAGGTGTTGGGGGAGGCATAATTTAACCCACAATACTCCCCATGATGTATTCTCCACCTAGCCAGAAGAGAAAGACACATCCAGAAATGACCTGTGATATTTTGTGGGGGAGGTATTTTGAAAAGATCCCAACACTTGTACCTTGATAACGTGTAAAGTTCTTTATTCACTCTATCTATCTCGTTACTTCCCTCTCAAAATCCTCTCTGATGGCAGATGTAATTTTTGTCATGACTAGACAGCACCTCTGTGTCCTCAAAGAATGCCAACCAAGGTCACTGTAGAATCCAAAGCAAAGAAAACCTGATCACATCTCACTTCTTGCCAATGCTGCCCTGAGAGAGTATCAGTGAATTTTGTGGTTTGGGAAAGTATATGTCTTAGTCTGTCAGGTGCTTTAACAAAATACCAGACACTGGATGGTTTATAAATAAGAGAAATTAATTTCTTATGGTTCTGGTGACTAAGTCCAGTATCACGGTGCTAGCAGATTCAGCGTCTTCCAGGTTGCAGACTGCTAACATCTGGTTGTGTCCTCACATGGAAGGGGAAGGGGCAAGGAAGCTCTGTGGGGTCTCTTTTAAAAGAACACTTACCCATGGCAGAGGAGTAAGACATGGAGATCACCTTCTTCCCCACAGATACGTCAGAAATACATCTACATGTGGAACAACTCCTACAGAACACCTACTGAACGCTGGCAGAAGACCTCAGACTTCTCAAAAGGCAAGAAACTACCCATGTACCTGGGTAGGGCAAAACAAAAAAGAAAAAGCAGAGATAAAAGAATAGGGACAGGACCTGCACCTCTGGGAGGGATCTGTGAAGGAGGAAAATTTCCACACACTAGGAAGCTCCTTCACTGGCAGAGACAGGGGGTGGCAGGGGGAAGCTTTGGAGCCACAGAGGAGAGCTCAGCAACAGGGGTGCAGGGGGCAAAGCAGAGAGATTCCCACACAGAGGATTGGTGCCAACCAGCATTCACCACCCTGAGAGGCTTGTATGATTACCCACTGGGATGGGTGGGGGCTAGGAGCTGAGGCTCCGGCTTCAGAGGTCAGATCCCAGGGAGAGGACTGGGGTTGGCTGCGTGAACACAGCCTGAAGGGGGCTAGTGCACCACAGCCAGCCAGGAAGGAGTCCAGGAAAAAGTCTGGACCTGCCTAAGAGGCAAGAAACCATTGTTTCAGGGTGCGCAAGGAGAGGGGATTCAGAGCACTGCCTAAACAAGCTCCAGAGATGGGCACGAGCCACTGCTATCACCGCGGACCCCAGAGACAGGCATGAAACACTAAGGCTGCTGCTGCAGCCACCAAGAAGCCTGTGTGCAAGCACAGGTCACTATCCACACTTCCCCTCCTGGGAGCCTGTGCAGCCTGCCACTGCCAGGGTCCCATGATCCAGGGACAATTTTGGCGTGCCTCAGGCTGTTGCAATGTCATGCCAGCCTCTGCCCCTGCAGGCTCACCCCGCATTCCGTACCCCTCCCTCCCCCAGCCTGAGTGAGCCAGAGCACCCTAATCAGCTGCTACTTTAACCCCATCCTGTCTGAGTGAAGAACAGATGCCCTCAGGTGACCTACATGCAGAGGTGGGGCCAAATCCAAATCTGAACCCCAGGAGCTGTGCAAACAAAGAAGAGAAAGGGAAATTACTCCCAGCAGTAACGTCTCCACAATCAACTTGATGTACCCTGCATCTGTGGAACACCTGAATAGACAACGAATCATCCCAAAATTGAGGCGGTGGACTTTGGGAGCAACTGTAGATTTGGGGATTGCTTTCTGCATCTAATTTGTTGCTGGCTTTATGTTTATCTTAGTTTAGTATTTAGAGTTTATTATCACTGGTAGATTTGTTAATTGATATGTTAGTTCTCTTCCTCCTTTCTTTTTTTTTTATATAGATATATATTTATTTTCCTTTTCCTCTTTTTGTGAGTGTGTATGTGTATGTTTCTTTTTGTGATTTTGTCTGTATACCTTTGCTTTTACCATTTGACCTAGGGTTCTGACTGGCCTTTTTGTTTGTTTTTTGTTTTGTTTATTTTCTTTAGTATAGTTTTTAATGCTTGCTATCATTGGTTGATTTGTTTTTTGGTTTGGTTGCTCTCTTCTTTCTTTCTTTCATTTTTTTTTCTTTTCTTTATACTTTTTAATTTTTTCAATTTAATAATTATGTTTTATTTTTTATTTTAATAACTTTATTTTATTTTTTCTTTCTTCCTTTCTTTATTTTCCGCTTTTCTTCTGAGCCGTGGGGCTGACAGGGTCTTGGTGCTCTGACCGGACATCAGGACTGTGCCTCTGAGATGGAAGAGCCAAGTTCAGGACATTGGTCCACCAGAGACCACCTGGCTGCATGTAATAACAAACAGCAAATGATCTCGCAGAGATATCCTTCTCAATGCTAAGACCCAGCTCCACTCAACGACCAGCAAGCTACAGTGCTGGACACCCTATGCCAAACAAAAAGCAAGACCGGAACACAACCCCACCCATTAGCAGAGAAGCTCCCTAAAATCATAATAAGGTCACAGACACCCCAAAACACACCACCAGATGTGGTCCTGCCACCAGAAAGACAAGATCCAGCCTCATCCACCAGAACACAGGAACCAGTTCCCTCCACCAAGAAGCTTACACAACCCACTGAACCAACCTTAGCCACTGGGGGCAGACACCAAAAACAGTGGGAACTATGAACCTGCAGCCTATGAAAAGGAGACCCCAAACACAGTAAGTTAAGCAAAATGACAAGACAGAGAAACACACAGCAGATGAGGGAGCAAGGTAAAAACACACGAGACCTAACAAATGAAGAGGAAATAGGCAGTCTACCTGAAAAAGAATTCAGAGTAATGATAGTAAAGATGATCCAAAACCTTGGAAATAGAATGGAGAAACTACAAGAAACTTTTAACAAGGACCTAGAAGAACTAAAGAGCAAACAAACAATAATGAACAACACAATAAATGAAATTAAAAATTCTCTAGAAGGAATCAATAGCAGAATAACTGAGGCAGAAGAATGGATAAGTGACCTGGAAGATAAAAGAGTGGAAATAACTACCGCAGAGCAGACTAAAGAAAAAAGAATGACAAGAAATGAGGACAGTCTCAGAGACCTCTGGGACAACATTAAATGCACCAATATTCGAATTATAGGGGTCCCAGTAAAAGAAGAGAAAACGAAAGGAACAGAAAATATTTGAAGAGACTATAGTTCAAAATTTTCCTAATATGGGAAAGGAAATAGTCAATCAAGTCCAGGAAACGTAGAAAATCCCATACAGGATAAATCTAAGGAGAAACACACTAATATACATATTAATCAAACTATCAAAAATTAAATATAAAGAAAAAATATTAAAAGCAGCAGGGAAAAACAACAAATAACATACAAGGGAATCCTCATAAGGTTAACAGCTGATCTTTCAGCAGAAATTCTGCAAGCCAGAAGGGATGGGCAAGACATATTTAAAGTCATGATAGGGAAAAAACTACAACCAAGATTACTCTACCCAGCAAGGATATCATTCAGATTTGATGGAGAAATTAAAACCTTTACAGACAAGCAAAAGCTAAGAGAACTCAGCACCACCAAACCAGCTTTACAACAAATGCTAAAGGAACTTCTCTAGGCAAGAAACACAAGAGAAGGAAAAGACCTACAATAACAAACCCAAAACAACTAAGAAAATGGTAATTCGAACATACTTATCAATAATTACCCAAAATGTAAATGGACTAAATGTTCCAACCAAAAGACACAGACTGGCTGAATGGATACAAAAACAAGACCCGTATATATGCCGTCTACAAGAGACACACTTCAGACCTAGGGACACAAACAGACTGAAAGTGTGGGGATGGAAAAAGACACTCCATGCAAATGGAAATCAAAAGAAAGCTGGAGTAGCAATTCTCATATCAGACAAAGTAGACTTTAAAATAAAGACTGTTACAAGAGACAAAGAAGGACACTACATAATTATCAAGGGATCAATCCAAGAAGCAGATATAACTATTGCAAATACTTATGCACCCAAATAGGAGCACCTCAATATATAAGACAAATGCTAACAGCCATAAAAGGGGAAACCGACAGTAACACAGTCATAGTAGGGGACTTTAACACCCCACTTTTACCAATGGACAGATCACCCAAAATGAAAATAAATAAGGAAACACAAGCTTTAAATGATAAATTAAACAAGATGAACTTAATTGATATTTATAGGACATTCCATCCAAAAACAACAGAATACACTTTCTTCTTTAGTGCTCATGGAACATTCTCCAGGATAAAACATATCTTGGGTCACAAATCAAGCCTTGGTAAATTTAAGAAAATTGAAAGCTTATCAAGTATATTTTCTGACCACAACGCTATGAGACTAGATATCAATTAGAGGGAAAAATCTGTAAAAAATACAAACACATGGAGACTAAACAATACACTACTAAATAACCAAGAGATCACTGAAGAAATCAGAGAGGAAATCAAAAAAACCTAGAAAAAAATGATAATGAAAACATGACGACCCAAAACCTATGGGATGCAGCAAAAGCAGTTCTAAGAGGGAAGTTTATACCAATACAATCCTATCTCAAGAAACAAGAAACAGCTCAAATAAACAATCTAACCTTACACCTAAACCAATTAGAGAAAGAAGGAAGAAAACCCCTCAAAGTTAGCAGAAGGAAAGAAATCATAAAGACCAGATCAGAAATAAATGAAAAAGAAATGAAGGAAACAATAGCAAAGATCAATAAAACTAAAAGCTGATTCTTTGAGAAGATAAAAAAATTCATAAACCATTAGCCAGACTCATAAAGAAAAAAAGGGAGAAGACTCAAATCAGTAGAATTAGAAATGAAAAAGGAAAAATAAAAACTGACACTGCAGAAATACAAAGGATCATGAGTGATCACTACAAGAAACTCTATGCCAATAAAATGGACAACCTGGAAGAAATGAACAAATTCTTAGAAAAACACAACCTTCTGAGATTGAACCAGGAAGAAACAGAAAATATAAACAAACCAATCAAAAGCACTGAAATTGAAACTGTGATTTAAAATCTTCCAACAAACAAAAGCCCAGGGCCAGATGGTTTCAGAGGCGAATTCTATCAAACATTTAGAGAAGAGCTAACACCTATCCTCCTGAAATTCTTCCAAAATATAGCAGAGGGAGGAACACTCCCAAACTCATTCTACGAGGCCACCATCACCCTGATATCAAAACCAAAGATCTCACAAAGAAAAAAAACTACAGGCCAATATCACTGATGAATATAGATGCAGAAGTCCTCAACAAAATACTAGTAAACACAATCCAACAGCACATTAAAAGGATCATACACAATGACCAAGTGGGGTTTAACCTAAGAATGCAAGGATTCTTCAATATACGCAAAACAATCAATGTGATACCCCATATTAAGAAATTGAAGAATAAAAACCATATGATTATCTCAATAGATGCAGGAAAAGCTTTTGACAAAATCCAACACACATTTACGATAAAAACTCTCCAGAAAGTAGGCATAGAGGGAACTTACCTCAACATAATAAAGGCCATATATGACAAACACACAGCCAACATTGTCCACAATGGTGAAACACTGAAACCATTTCCACTAAGATCAGGAAGAAGACAAGGTTTCCCACTCTCACCGCTATTATTCAACATTGTTTTGGAAGTTTTAGCCACAGCAGTCAGAGAAGAAAAAGAAATAACAGGAATCCAAACTGGAAAAGAAGTAAAACTGTCACTGTTTGCAGGTGACATGATACTATACATAGAGAATCCTAAAGATGCTACCAGAAAACTACTAGAGCTAAGCAATGAATTTGGTAAAGTAGCAGGATACAAAATTAATGCACAGAAATCTCTTGCATTCCTATACACTAATGATGAAAAATCTGAAAGAGAAATTAAGGAAACACTCCCATTTACCATTGCAACAAAAAGAATAAAATATCTAGGAATAAACCTACCTAAGGAGACAAAAGACCTGTATGCAGAAAATTATAAGACACTGATGATAGAAATTAAGATGATACAAACAGATGGAGAGATATACCATGTTCTTGGATTGGAAGAATCAATATTGTGAAAATGACTCTACTATCCAAAACAATCTACAGATTCAATGCAATCCCTATCAAACTACCACTGGCATTTTTCACAGAACTGGAACAAAAAATTTCACAATTTGTATGGAAACACACCCCAAATAGCCAAAGCAATCTTGAGAAAGAAAAATGGAGCTGGAGGAATCACGCTCCCTGACTTCAGACTATACTACAAAGCTACAGTCATCAAGATAGTATGATACTGGCACAAAAACAGAAATATAGATCCATGGAACAGGATAGAAAACCCAGAGATACACCCATGCACATATGGTTACCTTATGTTTGATAAAGGAGTCAAGAATACGCAGTGGAGAAAAGACATCCTCTTCAACAAGTGGTGCTGGGAAAACTGGACAGCTACATGTAAAGGAATGAATTTAGAACACTGCCTAACACCATACACAAATATAAACTCAAAATGGATTAAAGACCTAAATGTAAGGTCAGATACTATAAAACTCTTAGAGGAAAATATAGGTAGAACATGTTATGACATAAATCACAGCAAGATCCTTTTTGACCCACCTCCTAGAGAAACGGAAATAAAAACAAAAATAAACAAATGGGACCTAATGAAACTTAAAAGCTTATGAACATCAAAGGAAACCATAAACAAGACAGAAACTCAACCTTCAGAATGGGAGAAAATATTTACAAATGCAGCAACTGACAAAGGAATAATCTCCAAAATTTACAAGCAGCTCATGCAACTCAATATCAAAAAAAAAAAAAACCCCAATCCAAAAAGGGCAGAAGACTTAAATAGACATTTCTCCAAAGAAGATATACAGATTGCCAACAAAGACATGGAAGAAGGCTCAACATAGTTAATCATTAGAGAAATGCAAATCAAAACTACAATGAGGTATCACCTCACACCAGTCAGAATGGCCATCATCAAAAAATCTACAAACAATAAATGTTGGAGAGGGTGTGGAGAAAAGGGAACCCTCTTGCACTGTTTGTGAGAATGTAAATTGATACAGCCACTAGAGAACAGTATGGAGGTTCCTTGCAAAAGTAAAAATAGAACTACCATATGACCCAGCAATCCCACTACTGGGCATATACCCTGAGTAAACCATAATTCAAAAAAATCATGTACCACAATGTTCGTTGCAGCTCTATTTACAATAGCCAGGACATGGAAGCAACCTAAGTGTCCATCGACAGATGAATGGATAAAGAAGATTTGGTATATATATGCAATGGAATATTATTCACCCATAAAAGGAAACAAAATTGAGTTATTTGTAGTGAGGTGGATGGACCTAGAGTCTGTCATACAGAGTGAAGTAAGTCAGAAATAGGAAAACAAATACCATATGCTAACACATATATATGGAATCTAAAAAAAAAAAAAAACCAAATGAAGAACCTAGGGGCAGAACAGGAATAAAGACGCAGACGTAGAGAATGGACTTGAGGACACGGGGAGGGGTAAGGGTAAGCTGGGACGAAGTGAGAGAGTGGCCTGGATTTATATATACTACCAAATGTAAAATAGATAGCTAGTGAGAAGAAGCCGCATAGCACAGGGAGATCAGCTCGTTGCTTTTTGACCAACTAGAGGGGTGGGATAGGGAGTGTGGGAGGGAGACACAAGAGGGAGGGGATATGAGGATGTATGTATGTATAGCTGATTCACTTTGTTATAAAGCAGAAACTAACACACCATTGTAAAGCAATTATACTCCAATAAAGATGTTTTAAAAAAAAAAAAGAACACTTACCCCATTCATGAGCGTGAAACCGAACAGGGCCCTATGGGGCTCCTCAGCATGAAAGCCTTTCTGTGTCCCCCGTTTCTTGACCTTCCCTGAATTCCAAAGCGCAGGTTCAAACAGTTGTTGATCTGGGAACAGAAAGGATGTAGAGACAAAGGAAGAGCAGTCAAAGAGACAATAGTCCAGCCTTGGGACAGGATCCTGTTTCCACCTCAAGAGATACACATAACAGTATCTTTGAACTCTTCTGCAGAACTAAAATCCCCAACAAATGGAAGATGAACTACTTGATGAGACATTCTTCATTCCAGAGAGAAGGTCATAGTTTGATCACATTGAGTACCACAGCTCATCAAGAGACCACCTGAGGCTAGATTAAAGGAATGCAGGCCCTGCACACACCCTGATCCTTATTAGCAACCCCACCCTTGAACAATTGCCTTAAAACTCCTCACCATATCCCTCCGGGTGCGGACACACAGTTTTCAAAGGCACAAGCTCACAATGTACCCCTTTGCCTGGCAAAGCAATAGAGCTATTCCTTTCTACTTTACCCAAAACTCTGTCTCCAAGATTCAATTCAGCACCAGTGCACAGAGACCAAGTTTTTGGCATCAAGGGCTCCACCCTCATGTTCTAAGAACCTCCCAAAGGCCCCAAGTCCTAATACCATCACATTGGGAATTAGGATTTCAACATATAAATTTTGAGGGGACACATTCAGACCATAGCAGCACTGATGCCGAAAGCTCAGCTTCTCTGTGCACCAGTGCTGAATCGAATCTCAGAGAGTTTTGGGTGAAGTAGAAAAGGATAGCTTTATTGCTTTGCCAAGCAAAGGGGGACACAGCAGGCTCCTGCCTTGAAAAACATTGTTTCACAACCTGGGATGATTTGAAGAGGAGTTTTATAGCAATAGTTCAAGGGTAGGGTTGCTGATAAGATTAGGGTGTTCGCAGAGTCTCAGGTGGTCAGTCTCCTAATCTTGATGAGTTTCTTTGGTCCCTTTAATCTTGCCTCAGGTGGTTTCTTGGTTGCTCTTCCCTTGATTAGCAACTGTTCGAATCTGCCCTTTGGAACTCATGGAAGGTCATGAAGGCCGGAGTCTTGTCTACAAGAAATGGGAGAAAAGAATGCTTCCATGCCCAGGAGCCCCACAGAGTCCTCCTTGGTTTCATAAGGAAGAAGGTGAGCCCTAAATAACTGCTGGGGCACAGGGACCCCACACTTGTAGATAGAGACCTACATTAGGTTGTGACAGCAGTGAGATAAGAACCTCTGAGGGCTAACCCACTGAGATAGGGGGACTGCTTTGGTCATAGATAAGCATGCCCTAAACAAGTGTGCAGTTCACAGAAAAGTCAATGGTGTCAGCTGAAATCAAAGGATGAAGTTAACTAGAGTCGACAAGACCAGCATTGTAGAGTTCAGATTTACATAATCACACAGGAGAAGGCAAAGAGCCTGTACTCAGGCTGGGGCAGCATCTGCAAATGTGGTGAGACTGGAAAGTTGAAAGCATATGTCAGGGGATAAAAGGGGGAAAGGGTTCAATCAAATGGGGAGGTGGTAAAGGTGGAGTGCGTGCGGGTGAATAGTGATAAGTATCCTTAGCTAGTTAAGGTCTGGGCAACTTTGAGTCTCAGAAGATTGGGAAAGAGGGCAGAGAAGTCAGGGCTAATGCAACAGATGAAGGGAAACATTAAAGGTGATTGAATAGATAAACAACTTGATAAAAGCAGTGCGCCCAGAAGACGGCAGGGCAGGCCATGTGCCAGAGAGATTTGAGGCAGGTGGAGGCAAGGAACCGAGCTAAGAGGCTATTGCAACAGTACAGGTGAAGGATGAGGAGGGCTTCACCTGAGGCAGGGGTGCGGGGGTGAAGAGGAAGGCACAGGGGAGGTTACAGTGATAACAGTTTTGTTTTGGGGGCACATACTTTGTGCCAGGTGATTTATATACATCATACAATTTTTTTTAAATCAGAAAATTTTGTAGCTTTTATTTCAAATAATAAATTTAATTGAAGTATGGTTGATTTACAGTGTTGTGTTAGTTTCAGGTGTATAGCAAAGCAATTCAGTTATATATTTTTTTCAGATTGTTTTTCATTACAGGTTATTACAAGGTACTGAACATTGTTCCCTGTGCTATATGGTAAATACTTGTTGCTTCTTTATTTTATGTATAGTAGTTTGTATTTTTTCATCCCATACTCCTAATTTATCCCTCTCCTCACCCCTTTCCTCTTTGGTAACCATAAGTTTGTCTTCTATGTCTGTGAGTCTGTTTCTGTTCTGTAGATAAGTTCATTTGTGTCATATTTTAGATTCCACATATAAGTGATATCATATGATATTTGTCTTTGCCTGACTTACTTCACTTAGTATGATAACCTCTAGGCCCATCCATGTTGCTGCAAATGGCAATATTTCACTCTTTTTTATGGCTTATGTATCATATCATTTAATCCTCAAAATTGTATGTGGCAGGGCTATGGCTCCACGTAACAGTTGAGGAAACTGAGTCACAAATAAGTTCCAAGGTTACTAAGTCAGTAAATGCCTGAGCTGGGGCTTAAATTTGGGTATATGACTCCAGAGGCTTCTCTCTTAACTACCATGTGGGGATAAAGGTAGTTTGAAAGGAAGAAACTCAGGTACACTGATAAGCTGATCTCGCTTAAACGCTTCCCAGCCCACCACCCACCTACACCCTCCTTCCCACTCCCGAAGAACAATGTGAGCTTGAATGACAAATTCTGGATCATTTTTATTATCTTCTAAGCATCTGCCCATGATTACATAATACATCCTTTTCAAGAAAAGGTGAAAATGCAGTAAAAATGTAAATTCTTTCCTGGCCAGGCTGCTCAAGGCCATAAAACCAGGTGCACCATTAAATCCAAGTAGTGCTTGGACAGGAGCAAGGATTCCATGCACAAAGCTGCCCAAAGGAATGAGCTGCTCTCAGTTTAGAGAGAAGAGGACAGCCCTGCGTCTCTGGCCAGATGTGGAGCAAATAAACTAGAAACTTTGTGACGTTATCCCTAAGGTGGTGTTTCTCAGCCCTAGCAGCACAGCAAAATTATCTGAAGAGATCCTAAGAAAAATACCGACACTCTGGGCTCACAGCAGAATAGCTTCATCAGAATTTCTGGAGTTGAGGCCCAGGCACTGTATTCTTTTTTTTTTTTTTTAATTTTTTTTATTGAAGTATAGTTGATTTACAATGTTGTGTTAATGTCTGCTGCACAACAAAGTGATTCAGTTATATATATATATATGCACACACACATTCTTTTTTTTTTAACATCTTTATTGGAGTAAAGTTAGAAAGAGGAAAAAAAATACAGTATGCTAACACATATATATATATATATGGAATCTAAAAAAAAAAATGGTTCTGATGAACCTAGGGGTCGGACAGGAATAAAGATGCAGACGTAGAGAATGGACTTGAGGACATGGGGAGGGAGGAAGGGTAAGCTGGGATAAAGTGAGAGAGTAGCATTGACATATATACACTACCAGGCACTGTATTCTTGAAACTCTCCCAGGTGCTTCTCAGGCAGGAGGAGGATTGCAGGGGAGGGGCACCACCCTCGGGTAATGTTGAGCAAAGCAGCTGTTCATGTACCATTTGGGGACCCTCATTCAAGATCACTCATTTGGTCCAAAGTGTATTTATCTGGCATCGCTTTATGCTGGAGATGCAGAGATGAATGACATGATCTTGTCTGCAAGGATTTTACCATGAAGTGAGTGAATGGTGAGGCTAGTTAAGTGTTAGAACAGAGCTGGGCACGGAACACAGTGGAGGAACAAAAGGGGACTCAGTCTTGGGGGTCAGAAAGGACCTTGAATAGGAGTCAACACCCAAATTGAATGTTATAAGAGGAATGAAAATAAGCCAGGGGAATACAAGAGTGGGGAATGTATTCACAATCTGTGCAAAAGAAGACAGGTAGGAGGAACAGCACGGAGCACTGTGGGACTTAAAGAAATTCAGACCAGAGGAAGTGGGGCTGGAGAACATGAAAGAAAGGGTAGACCCTACAGGGGCTGGTAGGCCATGCAAAAAGTGCCGGACTTTTGCTAGAGGGCAGGTAGCACATTTGAGAAGATGTCTGGGATCAAAGAATGAAAGTATGAAAAAAATGTTGAGACACATAAATGCAAAATATTTATCTTGGTAATAGGTGTATATATATTGTACCAGTAGCTAGCATATACTGCATACTCACCATGCATCAGGCCCAGCTCTAAGCATTCACCGTTATTCATTCAATCATTCAACAAATATTTCTTGGCCATCTCCTGCTATGGGCCAAGCAGCATTGGAGGTGCAGAGAATACAACAGCGAACAGCCAAATATCTCTCCTTGTGGGGTTTACATTTTGGTAGGGGAAGAAGACAACTGGTAAAATAGTGAACTAGATGCTGACGTGCTATGGCAAAAAAACAGAAGAGAGAAAGAGAATAGGGAGTATTTGAGGTGTGATTGTCCTTTGATATGTCAGTTTGTCTAGGCCACACCCACCTTATTGCATCAAGCACTAATCTAGATGTTACTGGGAAGATATTTTGTAGATGTGATTAGAGTCCATAATCAGTTGCTTTTAATTAAGAGAGATTGTCCTAAATAGTCTGGGTGGGCCTGATTCAAATAGTTGAAAGGCCCTAAGAGCAGAGCTGAGGTTTTCTGAAGAAGTTCTACCTCAGGACTGCAACATCAGCTCTGCCTGAGAGCCCCAGCCTGCCCTCCCTCATGGCCTTATGGATTCAGACTTGCCTAGCCAGCCCACAATTACATAAACCCATTCCTTGTGATACATCTTTAATATATATCTCCTACTGCTTCTGTTTCTCTGGTTGAGCCCTGATTGACATAGGTGAAGTTGTCATTTTAAGTAGGGGAGCTCAGACCTCACTATGAAGGTAATATCTAAGAAAAAACCTAAAGATCGTGAGTGAATGAGTGAGCAAATATCACATGGCAATCAGGGTTGGGGGAAGGAGCATTCCAGACAAAGTAACAGCAAGTACAAAGGCGTTATTCCATTTAATCCTCGTAATGACATTATGGAGTAGGAATTAATAATATTATCGAGAACTGTGAAGAGTCTGAGATTTTTCCCTGCTTGCCAGCTAACAAGGCAGCCTGTCACATGTAGAAGCTGTCAAAAGATATGAGACTCCTGGCTCAGAAACTAAGGATGTTATTACTCACAGCACTTCAGGTGGCATGAGCTTCATGTGTGTGTCAGTTACCCTTGCTCTCCCCCAAGTCCCACAGGGATGAGGCGGGTGGATCCATGTGGATGCTGTGTACGCTGGGACCCTGTATGACATTTATAGAACCTGAGCTTAGGAAACCCTCAATCTTATAATGAGGGCACTGTCAAACCTGCCTAAACTTTTCCTCAGAGGGAGACATTATTTTCCTTATGATGGTCAGGAAAGAACTCTGTCCTCTCCATGAAGGAAGATGCTATTCCTTCCAAGACTGTTTGCTACACAGGTATACTTGAAAACTTGGTCAAAAACAAAGGCTGTTAGCAAAAGGTACAAAAACATGAGAGATGCATGGAGAATTATCTCTCATCTTGCAGATCAGGAAGTTGAGGCACAGACGGGTTAAATAATTTGCCCAAAATCACACAGCTAGTAAATGGAAGAACAGGGATGTGTGATCATCTGTCTTCCCCCACTGGAATGAAACACCACAAGCCAGAGACTTTATTAGATGGCCAGATACGCAGAGCTTAGAAAAGCGTTTGGCACTTAAATGAACACCCAAAAAATAAATATAGCATGAATAGACACATATTTGTAGGTGCTCACATACAACAGAGAGCAGAGCAAGAATGGTTCTTGCTTACATAAAGCTTAGAGTTCAGATAGAAAGTCAGGCATTAGATATATATTTAAATAAATTACTATATAATTACAATTATGATAAGTGCTGCAATGGAACGTGTATGCTATAGACTGAATATTTGTTTCCCCCCTAAAATTCATATGTTAAAACCTAACCCCCAAGGTGATGGTGTTAGGAGGTGGGGCCTTTGGGAGGTGATCAAGACAAGAAGGTGGAGCCCTCATGAATACAATTAATGTCCTTATAAAAGAGACTTCAGAGAACTCCCTACTCTTTCTGCCGTGGGAGGCTACTGTGAGATGATGCCCATCTATGAGATAGTGGGTCCTCACCAGACACTGAATCTGATGGTGTCTTGATCTTGGATTTCCTGGCCTCAGAACTCTGAGCAGTAAATTTGTATTGTTTATAAGCCACTCAGTCTCTAGTACTTGGTTACAGCAGCCCAAACAGTCTAAGATCACACATGTGTTTACATGTTTGTGTGTGTGTGTTTGTGTGTATGTACGTGCAGGTGTGTGTCTATACATGCATATTCCTCAGGGCCCTCACTTACAGGGAAGAGATATAATTAGCTACATAATTTGACCAAGGAAGCAAGAAAGCAAAACGGGCAAAATAAAAGATGTTTGGTGCCATCAAATATATTTCTTACTTATTTTTCGCCATATTTTGTGGCATAAACACACTTATAAGATGAACATCATCTTTTTGTTCCACATATGGGGAAACTGAGGCTTAGGGAAAAACCATCCTGATTCTTTGCATTCACCACCAGCTTGATACTTGGATATCCTGTGAATGATAGGATTTTAGGTACAAGAGGAAAAGGCTTCTGGATTCCTCTAACTGGAAAGTGTATTCCTTCACTATGCCTAAAGTTTCTTAAAGAAAGAAAGCTTCTTTTATTTTCATTGAAGAATGAGATTTAAACTATAAGTGGTGTTTTTACAATACCCTTCCTTATACTTATTCAGAGGAGCACACAAATGACAGTTTTTTCCATGATAAGAGCAGTGAAGCATTTGAAGACCAAAAGATAACTTTAGCATAAGAAAGGTGAATTTGGTCCACTCAAAGTTACACCTAATACAAAAGCTATTTACATTATATGAAACTTAACAAGCTCTGTGATCTCATGAAGTCATTTCACTTCTCTGAACCTCTGTCTCTTCATCTTCCAAAGCAAGATGTTGAATTAGATGATCTCTAGGCTCCCTTCCAGCTCTACTATTTTATCACAAATGAAAAGAAGCCCTTGAAAATTTCATTTGTCAATGTTTGTTAAACGTTCTCCTTTCTCCCCAAATCTTCCTGGGATCCACATATAAAAATACTTTCTACAAAAGTTAAAAGAAAAGAGACTTCTTACTTTCTGGCATCACAACTCTGAATTCTTTATACTGCTTTGGCCTTGGCAACACAGGAAAATTTTAAGCTCTAGATTTCCAAGGCAAAAATGATTGGCAGTGAATAAGACAATCAGTGATGAGTGAGATGAGGTTAGAGGGAGACAGGCAAAGGTCAGATCATGTAGAACCTTACAGATTGTCATAAAAATGTTGGATATCCTAGTAAGCACCATTGGAAGCCCCATTAAAGGATTTTAATTGGAGAATGGCATAAAAACTTTGCTTTTTTGGAATATCATTTTTTTTTTAATATCTCCACTCATTGCTGTGTGAAGAATAGAATCAAGGACAACAGAAAAAGTGGGGAAAACTGTGTGGAAATCAGCACCCTAGTGCAGGTGAGAAACGACGGTGACTTGAACTAGAGTGACATCAGTAGGCCAACACAAAAGTGTTTTGAAAGATGAATTAACAGGACTAGGTATTGAATTTAATGTGAGCAGTGAAGGAGAGGAGGTATCAAGAATAACTCCCAGGTTTCAGACATGAGCAACTGGTCATTTATGGAGCTGGAGAAGCTTGAGAGAAAAGTATATCTGGAAGAAAACCACAGGTTCCACTTTGAACATGTTCATTTTAAGATGTCTGGGTGATATTCAAGTAGAATTGCTGAGATGGCATGGAAATGTGATCCTGGATGAGAGAGAGGCTGGAAGAGGGATGAACTGGAAAGCGTTTGGTACATAGAAGGTTTCTGATGCCTGGAGGGGAGTGTGGACAGAGAAGAGTCCCAGCACTGTTACCAAAGATATTCCAACATACAGAGTTTGGGAGGAAGAGAATAAGCCATAAAAGGAGCTTCTAGAGAGCTAGCAAAAACACCTGGAGAGTTTGAAATCACAGAAGCCCCAACAAAAGAGTATTTCAAGAAGGAAGGGGTGACCAATAGTGTGGAATGCAAAAAAGTCACGTTAGATGACATCAAAAACTGTCCATTGGACTCTGACCTATGGAGATCATTTGGCGAACTTGGGAAAGACAATTTTTAGGGGGGTGGTAGAGGAGTGGGAAGTGGTAGTAGCCATGTTAGAATTGGTTGAGAAGAGTTTTAGAGGTGAATACATGAAGGCAGTTTGTGTATATGTATTTTTCAAGCATCCTACATATGGAATGGTGCCCAGAGACAACTAGAAGATCAAAGGATATTTAAAGTCTCCTAAAAAGGATCTAAAAATGAACAACCAATTGAAAGCATAGAGAAGAGCAGAAATAAACAATAGAGTGAAAATCAACAGAAGGAGATGGAATCTAGGCATGAGATCTAGAGCAACGTGGAAAGATTTGCCTGTGGTCAGAGGAGCAACACAGGCCAATTAAGGGAAAGGACGGGTAACAAGCAGATAAGGATTGTGCGTCACGATTAGGGCAGTAGGGGTTAACAATCTTCACATTTGCTTCACCCTTTACAGCTTCAGAATTGTTCACATTCACCACCTTAATTAATCCTACCCTGTGAGAATTCAGGAATCCTTATTCCTGTTATACATATGAGGAAACTGAGGTTCAGACTGGTTCAAGTGATCTGCTAGAAATTTTATAAGATGTTAATAGCAGAACCAGAATTCAAACCCAAGTCTTTAATTTTTAAATACAGCCCTCACTCCCCTCTACCCCTCTCCTCTCCTCTTTTCCCTCCCTCTCTCTCCCTCCTTCTCTCTCTCCCTCCCTTCCTTCATCTCTGTAACTCTCTCAATCTCTATCCTTCTGACTCTCTCTCTCTCTCTCTCTCTCTCTCTCGCTCATTCTCCCTCCTGCCTTACTTTTCGTCTTTGAATGCCAGTCAGTTCCTTTAGCAAAATCAGTCTTGGAATTAGTGCCCTGAAACCCTTAGGCACACTTTTCTCAGCCTGGGTTTTACATACTATCAGAAGATAGATTCATCAGCAGAGTAAAGCTGTTTGAAGCCTTCTTGAGTTTTATGCCTCAGTTGTTTAGAGCTATGGATCTCTCAAGTTCTGGATTTTAAGATACACTTTCTTTTTTTTCTTTTCAATTTTGTTGACAACTTCCATTAGAGCTGTGTTATCCCTCTGGATTGCTCCAATATAACTGCTTTAGAGGTTAAAGAATGCATTTGCCAAGGTTGGAAGCCGACTAGAGCCTCCCGAGTTCAATGCTTCACCCTAAATTCCAAACTTCTTTATGGTTCAAATTCATTTACACTTGGCATCAAAATCAACACATTCTGTTTTAAAAAGACAATTCAAATGGCCTTTAAAGAAGAACATAAGCAGTGGACATTAAATAATTCATCCAGACAGCTTTTATGAGAGCAAATGTGTAAATGAATAAGAATCATATAGGTTACATTTTATTTGAAACCCACCAGAAAATAAATAAAATGTTTGGAAGCTCGTCTGAAATTTCATAAACCTTAAATACATCGAGTTCCAACCACCTCATTAGTATAAAATAATACATTAGCCCAAGTCACTTCATGTGCTCAAGTGGAAAACTTTGGTACAAATAAATTATTTGTATGAAAAGATATCTGCTTCATTGTGCTAAATGGTACTCTTGTGGCCCAAAGTGTTAATGATGCTTCCAGTTGCCTCTAATGACATGCACTAAAATCACACTGTTGTTTAAATAAAGATAGAGGGCTATTACCAGTGCTGGGAATCACACAGCAGAAGGGAAAGAGAGTGCATAAATTTAGAGTTAGATGTGGGCTCCAATCCTGGATCTGCCATATTTTAGCTGTGTGTTTTGTGCACATTGTTTGACCTCAATGAATCCCTGTTTCCTTGTTTTATAAATAAGGATGGCAAAAATAGTTTAAAACTCTCTCTTAGGCTTGTTGTAAGCATTACTTACGTGAAAGTGGCCAGCATGGTGATTGGCATCTGGTAAGCACAAGATGTTATTTTCTGAAACCCTTAACTTCTCAGCACCCCTATGTCGCTACTCAGTCAACATTGGACTCCTAACTGGTTTTCAGAGTGAAGCAGCTGGCTCAGTAAGGCAGCTATTCCATTGTCAACCCTTTGCCAGTTCCCCATTTCCTTCTCCAAGTACCTACATCCTACATCTGAAGTAAGAGTCTTATACTGCATGGATAGAAATCAGAGATAACACTGTCTTCCCTCTTTTCTTTACAGATGAGCAAACTTGTTTCCAAATAAAGGAAGTAACTAGCGCCATGTCCCATGGCTAATTAACATAATTTCTTAACACTATATTTCCCTGACCAAATATGAGGTGAAGGGGACATGTGAAATGCATAGGACGTCCTCTCCAATTTAGACAAGTTCTCAGGGACAGACCAGGGAATGGTTAGAGAGCTCATTTTGTGGAAATCAACCAATACCTGATCATCATTCAATGCTTATTAAATTTCCCTCCAGCACAAACCACTGCTGGAGTTGCTGAACAGAGGGGCTTAAAATAAACACAGGCATATAGTCTGGGAGATCTGACAAATATCTAATTACTAAAATGCCAACGATGATATATGACACAGCAAAGTCAACATGACCTACCTGAAGAACAAAATTAGAATGTTACTATAAATTGCATGTACTTGTTTTCTCCTAAAAAGGGAGAAGTCATTTTAATAATCAGCAAAACAAGTATTTATGTATACCTAATTGTATATGGGGTATTGTAGGAAAATAAAAGAAAAATATAGTTATATAACACTACAGGTGACTTCAGGGACTTTATGACTAACTGAAAAGATAAAACGCAGGCTTGAAATCTGGTTAACAATACGAAGTAGATTACTGAAGCGAACTGAAGGGGATGCTGCATGGGTTATTCCGTCAACAAAAAATATATTTTTTAGCAGCTATAGTATGCAAGTAACTGTATTAAGCCCTGGAAAAATAAAGAATTAAAAAGCATTACCTTTGTCTTTAAGATGATCATACTTTGTTTGGGAGATGGCAAATAAATGGACAATTGTAATAGAACACAGGGCTACAAATAGGACTGTTGGCAAGGCATTGTGAGAGTACAGAAGAAGAGAGATAAGCGAAGGCTTCATGGTAGAGGTGACATACTAAATGCTGAGCATTAATATTTTGAGAGATGTCGGCCAGGAGCAAAAGTCTTCTATATTGCATGAGCCTCATGGGGAGGGGACAGAGCTGAAAACACAGAGTCAAATTCTTAGATTTGAAAAGTCACCCTTCCAGGGAGAAAACTTTGAGGATTTGGTTGGCTGATTGTGTTCGAGGGAATTTCAAAAACTTGCCTGTTCATTTCTAGAGAATAACTGAATGATGCAAAGCAGACATTATACCATAATCCAGAGAGCAGGAAAGAACGAATAATGACAGGACAGCTTTTCACCCCAAAGAAGATAAAAGTCTAACCAGCTGGGGAGAGAGGAAAGGTGTGTCATGTGTAGACCCTGGAATCAAGAACAGGATCACAGACAGCAACAGATGCAGCCTCAAAAGAAGGAAGCAGCCACCAAAAGAAATGAGGCACAGGGTCCAGCAAATGCTCTCCTATGATGCCGAGGAGATACATCATCCCCTTGGCAACTCCAATCACCCTGGAGGACAGGGCATGAGGAAGAGTCTTAAACTGACCACACTGGCATTCTGAGTTAACCATGTTTAAATCCAGAAATGACTGAGTTGCTATAAAGTGGCAGGAGAAATTTTTCCACCATGAGCAGAAATGGCAATTTCTGAGTAAACTAGAAATAAGGAACCGGGGTTCATAAAGAACATAGAAAAAGGAGGAGAGTTGCATCCTTGCACATCTGAGTGGTGCAAGTTGAAATCACACCCCAATCAGAGTTATCCAGGTGATTAAGAACCCAGGGCATGAGTACGATGTATGCCAAAAGCACTTTGGTGTTACTAGGACAGCAGGTCTTAGTTGAGGAGAATCAAGGAGGGCAGTCAGAGCTTGCAAGCTTTACTGTGTTGGGTGAGAAGCTCAGATTTTATCTTACAGATAATGGGAAGCTGCTGGAGAGTGCCAATCAGGGAAAGTCATGTCAGACTTGCTTTTGGAACACCTCTTAGCTTGCTGCGTATGGCGGGTGGAGTTCAGGGGGATTAAAACCAGGCAGAGAGGTCCTTTGGGGAGGAAGTGAAACGTGCAAGGGGTATGAGAAAGGAGCATAGGCAATGATGAAGGTGACTGGGAGAACGTAAGTAAAGGCACAGAGTGGGACTTCACACACAATATCCCAGAGGGAAGGCAGACAGAGGATGACCACAGTTATGAACTCAAAGAAGGAAGTAAAGGACTCAGGGATGCAGTGTTTGCCACAGGTTTCCCTTTCCCCAGAACCCTGAACGCCAGAAAATTCAAATACCGTATCTTCAGAGTCTTGCTTTGTTAAGATTCAGAACTGGAAAACTTCTGTTTCTGTAAATGAAGTTTTGTTAACAGAGCCACGTTCATCCTTTTCTGTGCCATCTGTGGCTGATCTCTCTACAGGGGCAGAGTTGAGCAGCTACAACAGAGACTCAATAGCCTGCAAAGCTGAAAATACTTACAATCCATCCCTTTATAGAAAAAGTTGGCAAACTCCTGCTTTAGATCCGCAATTTTGATTATCACATGTCAACTTTGTTACCAGATCATCAGGTCGCTAAAGCATGTGGTATCTTTCAACCATGAAATGGAAACCCAGCATTGGGAGACTAGAATCCTGGGAACCTACGTATACAGGTGAGCAGATTTGGGCTAGAGTTCCACATCACTTATTAGCTGTGTGATATTGGGCACCTCTCTGAACCTCAGTCTTCTCATCTGTACAATGGGTAAAATAATAGTATTTACCATATAGGCTGTTGTGAGGAGGAAATGAGGTAACATATGAGGTTACATAACCTCTTTAGCGAAGTGTGTGACACATGGTGATTGTTCTTCTTCTCTCTATCTATCTCTATCTGGACATGATCATGGAAGAATGTAATGACCTTAAAGGGAGCCAGCTATGAAAAAAACAAAAAAGAAACAAATGAAAAACACCATCACACACAAGGAGGGAAAATCTAAGAGAATCACAGAGAAGAGACAGATGCCTCACATTCCATACCCAGGACCCACCTTAACCCTGACCTTCCTGTCTAAATGATATAATCTTTTGTTGTTTAAGCCATGTTGAGTTGGAGTTTCTGTAATAAGAGCCATCAGCACTCAACTTGGCACACAGATTTCCAATACACCTCTGTCATGTAAACAAATGTCATTAGATGTTGCTAAAATCTGTCCTCAGACAGAGATCTTCTGAGGATCCCCTGGGACAGAGGTTCATATGGAATGTGCTTTCATCATAACCAATTCCTCATTCCTGTCCAGAGCTCATTTGAACCATTTTCTGAAGTTCTAAGAGGAGCTATGTTGGTAGATTAAGTGCATACTTGGTATGAGCCAAAAGGAGCCAAAATCATCTTTTCTCCCAACTGAAAATACCTCCTTTATTGACCTGGATGTGGTGCTAAAAATTCCCACATGACACACACTCTTCAATCAAACTAAAGAATGTTTCTGTGAAAAGAGCAATGCAAGCACTCACCAGTCAGTGAAGAGGCACCACGACCTGGGGTATTTCCAACCCCCTCATAGAGGGTTGGGCTGACCTGCTACTGTTCCCCACCTCAATCCACACTAGCTCCAAGATGAAGTGAGAGCCAGGATGCCAGGAGACGGGGTGGGCCTTGTGGACTAAAATGATAGAGGAAAGGGGCAAAAATCCAGACTACTTCCATTTGAAAGATAATCCATGTTTCAGGGTCAGAGTGGCAGTGTGGCAAAATCTGTGCTCACACAACCAGACAGACCTTTTTGTCCTGGGTCTCAGCTGGGGGCTTTGCATTGGCTGGATCTCTGCTGAGGGAGGAAAAGGAGGAGAAAAGCAAGTCTAGAGGAGCCACTCTGACAAGGAGCCTTTGGAAGTCTTGGGAATGGAGTCCCCCAAATCAGGGGCAAAGACCCAGGAAAGGAGAGAATTACCATAAAAGGCAGCCCTGTTGTAGGGGGAAGAGAACTGTCCTTAGGTTCAGAATATTTAACTCTAAATTCTGGACCTGCCATTTAGTAGCCTTGTGATCTTGGACAAGTGTCCTTAACCACTTCTCTAAGCCTCAGTTTCCTCATCTGTAAAAACCATAGGGTTATTCTTGGGATTTAATGATGCATGTGATCTTTCTTAGTGATTTAAGGCATGCTATGTAAATATTGCAGATTCAATGCAAAACCAGCCATCTGCCCAATCTTTCCTGGGCCTGAGGGCAGACAGGTAAAATGTAACACCTGGGATCTTTATTTTTTTCAAGTTTTAAAGGCCCTTCTCCAGCTTTCAGATGAGATATAGAGCTAGGAAACACTGCTTTCCAAGAAGCACTGCACCTATTCCAGCAGGCCCCGAGCCCCATGAATTGTCTGAACCAATAAATACAGCAGGTGTCCTCTCTAGTGTGTAGGTCAGGTAGTAAATTCACTTCCTTGTACTAGAGACACTTGGCTGCATGGTAAAATAATGCAATGCTGTGATTCCCACACCTGCACATGAGGTTGGTCCAGTAAATTCTGCTCAATTCCAGGTGGCTTGTGCTCAGTGGTAGTGCTGTCTGTTCAGGCTCCCCAGCTGACTGTTTGGATGGCTGGAGCCACCTAGATCTGGACAGAAGGAGGTGTAATGGTGAGGGGCATGGACTCTGGAGCCAAATTCTGCCCTGATCTAGGTGAGTCTAGGCAATGCATTTTAAGTTGTCTGTGCTTCTGTCCCTGTATTACTTTCCTACAACTCCCATAAACTGGGTGATTTAAAACAAAAATAATAATAATTTTCTCACAGTTCTAGAAGCTAGAGGTCTGAAATCAAGGTGTCAGAGAGGCTGCCTTCCCTCCCAAGACTGGTAATGAATCCTTACTTGCCCCTTCCAGCTTCTAGTAGCTCCTGGTGTTCCTTGGCTGCATAGCTATAATCTTGGCTTCCATATTTTCACACAGCCTTTTTCCTGTGTGTCTCTCTGTGTCTTCTCTTCTTTTCATAAGGATACCAGTCATTGGATTTAGGGTCTACCCAAAATCAAGTATGATTTCATCTCCAGATCCTTAACTAAATACATCTACAAAAACCCCTATTTTCAAGTAAAGTCACATTCTGAAGTCCTGGATGGACATGAATTTAGAGAGCCCACTATGATCCCCTCATTTGTAAAATGGAAAAAAACTCTAGGCACCTACCTTACCAGATGTTGTAATACATGAGACAATACACATAAGAGAGTGTTTACTGTAGTGCCCAGCATACAGAAAGCACTCAATCAACATGACCTATTGACAGTATTAGGGCTAGATCCTCCAATAACTGACTTTCTCACCTTGGTTAAGTCATGTCACCTCTCATTTTTCCATTTCCTCATTAGTTAAAAGGGAATGCTGATGCTTCAACATTCCTGGGGTCCAGAGTTCTAGTCCAAGACTTAGACAACATTTTTTGTAGATGGCCAAGTAGTAAATATTTTAGGTTTCATGGACCATATATGGTCTTGAAGGCAACTGTCAACCAAGTCCAAGCTCGCTCTGCTCGCCACACGACAGGCCAGTGAATCGGAGACAAGGTGTTGAGGCAAGAAATACGACTTTATTCGGAAAGCCGGCAAACCGAGAAGATGGCAGACTGAAGTCTCAAAATAACCATCTTATCGGGATTTGGATGCCAGTTTCTTTTATAGCATAGAGAGGGGGAGGAGATGAGAAGTAAAGTACAAAGGCCATAATTTTTGCAAATATCCCCTGGAATAGCCAGACTCGGGGAGGGGATGTGTTAATTACTTCTTTCTTGCAGCCATCCACAGGTGGAACAGAGTCCGGATGTGTCCCTGAACGAATGCACTTCGGTTTAACATTCAGGCAGAGGGGCAGGGTTCCCCAAGGCAGGCCTTTATGTATAGACAGTATCCTTTTAGTGAACAAAAGCAGCAGAAAGCAACAGTTAAAGTAAAAGAAACAGATCCAACATGTAGTCGGATTTGGCTCTTCCCTGTTACACAACCACTTAATTCTTCCATCACAGTGAGAAAGCAGCCATGGACAATACATAAGCAAAAGGGCATGACAGTAACATTTTATTTACAAAAACAAATGGTGAGCTGGATTTGGCCCCTCTTCCAGTCTCTCTCCCCTCCAGCTAGCCCTCCCAGACCTTCACAGAACATCATCTCTCAGTGTTTTTTGCCTCTCCTTTGCATCTGAACTTGTCACACTTAAGTTAGCCCCTTTATTAGGACACCAACCACTTTCTAACTTACTATTTATGAATACATGTTATCTCCTATCCTAGACTGTGAGCTCCCTGAGGGAGGCCCATGTGTGATCTGCCCTGCATCATCCACATGCTTTGCACACAGTGGGTTCTTGTTAATGAACTTGGACAATGGTAAGGCTCCAAGGGCTGCCTTTCCTCTGTTGGCTTCCAGAACTTACCCTGAGAGAATATTGAACTTCAACTTTATTTAAGGAGTTTGACTATTATTCCAGGAGCAATAAGGAGCAATGGCAGGTATCAGAAATGAGAAGAACTCATCCATGTTGGGAGTCCTAATGAGTAAATACCCAGAAGATTAAACTTAGCCTAAGGAAACTCAGAGTTGCTTTAGTTACCAAATGGTCATATTTCCAGCAATCAATAACTGTCCAAAAAGTCACTGTTTTATTTCCCACTGAGATGAAAAAGTCTTAGGGAAGCAGTTAATCAAGTGGTTTGGGTTCTAATATCAGAGCTGATCTAATATCTAATATCTAATATCTAATATCCATGTCAGGTAGTATCATTATTAGCAGTATCACTTCTATAACTATTAATAATGCCAGGCAGCAGGCTTTCTACAGAGCCTTTAATGTTTAATTAGCAGTTTTACCTTTCTCCCCCAGTTTCCTACCTGCAGGATAATCCCAGGAATCACTGTGTGCGCATCATCACCTCTGCTAATGATACTGAATCTACACATACTTTCCCAGCCTCCTAGAACACTGAGGTCAGCTGTGGAATTCATTAATGTCTCAGGCAGACGTTTTCTCCTCAACCCATAGTAACTTCCTGAATCAAAATTTGAATAAGCCTGAGGTCTTCTGACCCAGAGTTGATGGCCACTGCCCCCTTTTCAGATTTCATTTTATTAGGGTCAGTTCTGCATAGTTTTTGCTTTTTTTATCAAATTATGAGCACAAGGACAATAACACTCACCCAACATCTTTATCCCAAAGCGATGTAAAGGCCTTCAAGTCCATCTGCCTATTCAGTGAATTTTCCATCCTTAATAAAAACAAGTTTCAGGCGCCAACTTCAAACCCTGATGCAGGTGAACCTGCCTCTCGGGGAGCAGGTGCCCTACATGCATATTAATGTGCAAAAATCAGAACGGGGAGGCAGGGCGGAAACTTCAAAGGCACGGGATGTGGAGTAGGAAGATAAGGATTCTCTTTAGAGATTTCCGACTTTGGGCAAGTCATTTAACCTCAGAGTCTCAGTTGCCTTGTACGTAAAAATGGGGATAATACTTATGCCTCACCCATATCACGGTTTGTTGCAAGAAATATGTGAGACTATCACCGCGGAAATGATGGGTGGATGGTATGCTTTCATCATTACTTCTCAAAGGGGTCATTCTATCCAAATGTTGGGCCCCTCTAAATAAAGCTAGACGTTTGCCTCAAAATGTTTCAAAGGTCCCTTCTACTCTAACGAAAAAGCAGAAGGAAAAACTGTTTGTTGTATTCACTAGGGAGTAATATTAACTGACATTGAGTACTTGCTAAGTTCCACATGTTATTCTAAGAGAACTTATATAACCTCAGAGCAGTCCTATGAAATAGGCAGTATTATTAACTTTATTTTACAGATAACATAACTGAGGCACAAACTCCTCAGTTAATACCTTTGCCCATGTTTACTCAGGAGAGGAAAAGCCTATTTTCCTTTTTTTTTTTTATATTTTTATTGGAGTATAGTTGATTTACAATGTTATGTTAGTTTCAGGTGACAACAAAGTGAATCAGATATATATATATATATTTCTCTATTCTTTTTCAGACTATTTTCCCATACAGATTATTACAGAATTTTGAGTAGAGTTCCCTGTGCTCTACAGTAAATCCTTGTTAGTTATCCATTTTATATATAGTAGTGTGTATATGTTAATCCCAATCTCCTATTTTATCACTTCCCCCCCTAGATTGCCCTTTGATCAATAGTTTTCAATATTTGTCCAGTGACCACCCCCCAGAGATACTTTCAAGGGAGTCTGTGAGATCAAAACTATTTTCATAATAATACTAAAACATTATTTGACATTTTCACTCTCATTCTCTCACAAGTGTAAAATGGAGTTTTCCACCAGACCCTACATGTCACGTGATATGACAACAGATTGAATGAAGAAATGAATAGGAAAATTCTGTTGTCTTCTAGTAAACCAGATTTGCAAAAATGTAATACAATGTCAGTCTTTTCACTTTTATTTTAGTTTTGGAAAATATAGTTATTTTTCATTTAAAATGTTATTTATTTTAACATGCAATGCATTTTATTGTTATGTTTAATGAATTAATAAATGCATATTTTTAAGTTCTGTTTTAATTTTTAATGTGGTAAAGATCAATAGCTATAACAAATATAAACAAAAGCTCTTTGAAGTCCTCAATAGTTTTTAAGGGTGTAAATTGGCCCTGACACCTAAGTCTTTGAGAACTGCTACTTTTAGCTAGATAAGTATCTCTCCTAATCCCCCACAAAAGCTGTATTTCTAGTTTTTGATGAAGAAATTGAAACATAGAGAGGTTAAGTTATTCAATAAAATAAATAACAGCTCACAATAAAAACTTTCGAGAAACAGGATTTTGCCAGTCTCATTTTGTTTTTCAGTTTACTGTGACTCTCCATACCCTGTGTGCCACCAGACACTTCAGCTAGTACACAACTCTGCCATTCAATTGCCTCTATGTGCATAAAAGACCCCAGAATCTAAACAGTTCCAAAAAGTCTTATAATTTCCTTCTGAATCTCTACTTGTTTGAATCTTGATAACATTAGAGACTACACACATTACTCTTGCCTCTCTTCTCTCCCACCAAATTTCCTACCAGATCAGATCAAATGCCATTCTGATAGTGAACTTGACATTTTGCCACCACAGAGCATGGGCAACACTGTCTTTTCCCCACATTTCATCTCCCTGCTATCAGAGCCTCAATTAGTTTAGTCCAATTAGTTAGGAGTCCAAGAAGAAGATTTATCATTGGCTTGAACCAGTTGTGGTAATTTTGTTTGAGTTGACAAGTGGTTAGTCTAGAAGAGGTCATGTGACTCAGTCCTGGCCAATAATGTGGAAAATCACTTGGTTGAATTTCTAGAAAACCACTACTTTCAGGAAAAAAATATAGATTTGAAGCATGATGTTTTTCCTACTTGGAATACAACTGTGATGTCTGGAGGTTTTTAGTTTTCTTGGAACAATGAGATTACCAACATAAGTAAAACAACTAAAAGAATAACAATAATCCTTACATTATTGAGCTGTTGAATTAGTACCAGATATCTTATGAGACAAATAAGCCTCTATTTATTTAAGTTGCACTTAGTCCATTTTTCAGTTACTTGAAGCTAAATGCATTTCTAACTGATACAAAGAGCAAACTGCAGAGATATTTCTATGCACAAGAATTTCTTTGCCAATAAAATTAGATCCAGAAATGACATAGATAATGAAGGCATTTTAAAGTTATATTTATATATGAGAATTTACAAGAAAACATGAAAATGATGAGAAGAGAAATAGGAGAAATATAAAAGAACCAGTGGGGCCTTCTAGACCTGAAAAAATACAATATCTGAAATGGAAAACTCACTTCATGGTATTAACAACTGATTAGACATCAACAGGGGAAAAAAATCAGTATGATCTGAAAACATAGCGATAGGAACTATTCAAACTTAAGCACAAAGAGAAAAAAAAGGCAGAAAATATTAACAGAGCCCCAATAACAATAAGGGGTGATATAAAGAAGTCTAATATAAATGCACCTGTAGTCTGAAAAAAAAGAAAAAGGAAAAAAAAATATTTACAAAAATAATGGCTGGAATTTTATGCAAATTTGATGAAAACTATAAACACACACAGCTGAAAAGTTCAACAAGCTCCAAGCAAAATAAAAACAAAGAAATCCACACCAAGGTTCCTCATAATCAAATTGCTATACACCAGTGATAAAGAAAAAAATCTTCAAAGAATCCATAAGTAAGAATGACACATTACATTCAGAAAAACAAAGATAAGAATGACTACAGATTTCATAGCACAAACAATAAAAGACAGAGGACAATAAAACATTTTTAATGTGCTGAAAGGGAGAAAAATGTCATTCTAAATCCAGTGAAACATCTTTCAAAAGTGAAGAGTGATTTTAAATATTTTCAGATAAGTTAAAACTAGAAGAATTTACTGAGGACATCTCCACTACAAGTAATGTTAAAGAAATTTCTTGGGGCAAAAAGAAAATCATACCATATAGAAATGTGGATCTATTCAAAGGAATTCAGAACAGTTTAAATGATAACTATCTGTATAAAATAAAAATTTCCCTCATGTTTTAATTCTTTAAAAGGAAATTGCTTAAAGAAAAAAGTAAAAACAATGCATATCATAGAATTTATAACATGTAGAAGTAAATTGTATCATAATAATAGTAGAGTACCTGGGGAGAACAGAAGTAGACTGTTACAAGGGTCTTATATTATAAAATTAAAAGGATACAAAATGATATACACTGGAAACACTGATAATAAGAAAACTGTCTATGTTAACATCAGACAAAGTAGGCTTTAGGACAAAAAACAGTGATAAAGAGGGGCAATTCAATATAATGAAAAGTTTAATTTATCAAGAAGACTTCACAATCCTAAATGTGTGGGTACGTAAGTAACACAGTTTCAAAATACATGAAGTAAAAACTGATATAACCAAAGGAGAAATGAATAGATTTCAATTATATTTTGAGATTTCAACACTCTTCTTCCAGTAGTTGATAGATAAATTAAATTGAATAGCCTCTAATAGAAGACAAACAACATTTACCTCCAACTTGATCTAATTGACATTTATAGCACAAGTAACCAAACAACAGATTACAGATACTTTTCAAGTGTGCATGGAAAATTCACTGAGATTATATCACATGCAGGGCCATTAAAAAGTCTCAATACATTTTAAAGGATGGAAATCATAAAATCTATCTTCTCTGACTACAGGAGAATTAAACTAAAATTTAAAAATGAAAAAATATCAGGAAAATCCCAAATATCTGGGAAAACAATCACTTCAAAATAAACAATTTTTCAAAGAAAAACTGAAGCAAGGAATATTAGAAAATATTACAAAATGAATGAAACATACTATATCAAAATTTGTGAGATGGGGACTTCTCTGGTGGCACAGTGGTTAAGAATCCCCCTGCCAATCAAGGGACACAGGTTCGAGCCCTGGTCTGGGAAGATCCCACATGCCACGAAGCAACTAAGCCTGTGCGCCACAACTACTGAGCCTGCGCTCTAGAGCCCACGAGCCACAACTACTGAGCCCGCATGCCACAACTACTGAAGCCCACACGCCAAGAGCCCGTGCTCCGCAACAAGAGAAGCCACTGCAATGAGAAGCCCATGCACCGCAACAAAGAGTAGCACCTGCTCTCCACAACTAGAGAAAGCTTGCACACAGCAACAAAGACCCAATGCAGCCAAAAATAAATAAATAAATATATTTATTAAAAAAATTTTTGTGAGATGCAAACAAAGCAGCGCTTACACAAAAGTGTATAGCTTCAAATTCTTATATTGTCAAATTTTTTACATGTCCAAGATCAGTTATCTTAACTAATAAATAAAAAATAAGAACTGAAATCCAAAGTACAAGAAAGGAAGTAATAAAAAGTTTAAATCAATGAAACTAAAAAACAAAAAATAGAGAAAAATCAAGGAAACCATGGGTTGCTTGTTTAAAAAGATCAATATAAATGATAAACCTCTAGCTAAACTGATCAAGAAAAAAAGACAAAAACATTTATATCAAAAATATAATAGGCTGTCAACATCCTATTGACATTCCAAGAGCATTCTCTCGAAATTAAACAAACGATAATAGAATGTTACGAGCAACTCTATGCCAACAAATTTGACAACTTGAGTGAAATGGACAAATTTATTGAAAGACACAAATTACCAAACCTGACACAAGAAGAAGAGAAAATTAAAACAGCTGTATAGCTCTTAAAGGCATTAAATTTTTAATTAAAAACCTTTACAGGAAAGAAAAATCTCCAAATTCAGATGACTGCTTTCACAAATAGAGATGCAACAGTCCTTTATAAAACAGGAACATATTAAGTCTAACAATAATCAGAAAGGATAATTCAACATGAACAAGTGGGATTTATCTTATGAATGAAAGATTGGTATAACACTCAAAAATCAATAAGTGTAATTCCCCATATACACAGAATAAAGACAGAAAATGATCAACTCAATACCTATAGAAAACATACAAATATGTTGAATGTTTAAAAAGTGGGGGAAAAAAGATATACCATGAATGCAGTAACCAAAAGAGCATTGTAGTGACTATGCTGAGATCACACAAAATAGACCATAAGACAAATATTTTTATTAGAGATAAAAAAGAACATAAAAGAACATTTTATAATAATAAAAATGGTCAACTCATAAGGAAGCCAAACAATTTGTCATCATATATGCACCTAACAAGAGAATTACAAAACTAATGAAGGAAAACTGACAGAATTAAGTAGAGAATAGACCATTCAAAAACAATAGGTAATGGTGGCATAGTGGTTAAGAATCCGCCTGCCAATGCAGGGGACACTGTTTCGAGCCTTGGTCCGGGAAGATCCCACATGCCGTGGAGCAACTAAGCCCGTGCACCACAACTACTGAGCCTGCATTCCAGAGCCCATGAGCCACAACTACTGAGCCCACGTGCCACAACTACTGAAACCCGTGTGCCTACAGCCCATGCTCCACAACAAGAGAAGCCACCACAATGAGAAGCCCACGCACCGCAACGAAGAGTAGCCCCTGCTCACCGCAACTAGAGAAAGCCCACATGCAGCAACAAAGACCCAAGGCAGCCAAAAATAAATGAATAAATTAATTAATTAAAAAAAAAACAAACAGGTAAGGCCTTTAATACCTCAGTTTCAATAATGGATAGAACAAATAGGCAGAAGATCAGGGAAATAGAAAACTTGAACAGCTCTAACTACACCTAACAGACATCTAAAGAGTGCTCCACCCAACAATATCAGAATACACATTCTTGTCAAGCATACAGTGAAACATTTTCCAGAATAGACCATAAGCCAATCTACAAAACAAGCCTCAATAAATTTGAAATTATAAATAGTATGATTCCTGAACACAATGAAGTGAAACTAGAAATCAATCACAAAAACACTCCTGATGAATTCACAAATATGTGGAAATTAATCAACACATTCCAAATAACCAATGGGTCAAAGAAGAAATCACAAGGGATACTAGAAAGTACTTTAAGATGAAAGTAAACAAAAACACAACATATCAAAATTTATTTTTCTAAATGCTTAGAGAAAGATTAATAGCTGTGAATACCTATACTTTTAAAAAATATATATTTCAAATAGGTAAACCAACTTTCCATCATAAGAAACAAAAAAGAAGAGCAAACTGAAACCAAAGCAAACAGGGGAAGGAAATAATAAAGACTAGAGAGAAAATAAAGGAAATAGAGAATGGGAAAACAGTAGAGAAAATCAACAAAAGCAAAAATTGTTTCTTTAAAAAGACCAACAAAATTGACAAACCTTTAGTTAGACTGACAAAAAGAGACAGGGGAGACTCAAATTACTAATATCAGGAATGGAAGATGGGACATCACTACCTACCTTACAAAAATAAAAAAGATCATAAGGGAATATACTATGAACAACTATGCCAACAAAGTAGAAAATCAAGAAGAATTGGACAAAATCCTAAAAATATACAAACTACTAAAGCTGATTCAAGAAGAAAATAGAAAATAATAATAGATTTATAACAAATTAAGAGATTAAATTAGTTATTTTAAACCTTCCTACAAAAAAAATTCTGCACCCAGAAGTCTTCTTGATCAATTTGACAAATGCTTAAATATGAATTAATATCAACCCTCAATCTTTCACAAACTCTTTCAAAACATAGAAGATAAAACATTCCCCAACTTACTCTGTGAAGCCAATTTTATCCTATATTAGGATAAAATAACACACAAAACCAAAGGTATATCACAAGGTTATATCATAAAACTATGGACCAATGTCTCTTATGGATATAGATGCAAAAATACTCAACAAAGTACTAGCAAACTGAATCCAGCAACATATAAAAAGGATTATACATCATGACTTATCCCAGAAATGCAAAGTTTGTTCAATATAACACACCATATTAACAGAATAAGGACATAACCACATGACCAGCTCAAAAGATAGGAAAAAATTATGACAAAATTTAAATATTTTCATGATTTTAAAAAACTCAACAAACTAGAAATAGAAGGAAATGTCCTCAACCTGATAAAGGCATCTATAAAAAACCTACAGCTAACATGACACTTAATGGTGAAAGACAAAGCTTTTTCCCTAAAAGGAGGAACAACACAAGGATGTCCACTCTTGCCACTTACATTTCAATATTGTACCAAAGGTTCTAGCCAGAGCAGTTGGGCAAAGAAAAGAAATAAAGGCATCCAGATTGGAAAAGAAGTAGTAAATCTATGTCTACTCACAAATAATTTAGTTGTGTGTATAGAAAATCCTAAGGAATCCACTAAAAACTATTTGAACTAATAAATGAGTTCCGCAACATTGCATGACATAAAGACATTCATTAACAAGGCCTATGATACATAGAAATATCATCTAACCTTAGTTAAATTATCCAATGTAAATTATCCTCATGGTGCCTTTGCATCTTCATAGCAAAGTGGAAATAACCTTACCCACTTCCCTGATTTAGATGGATTCAACAATGCATCTATGGATTGCATAGTCCCTAATATATACAGTGCCTGATACGATATATGCAGAAGTCCCTGATACTTAATACATGCTCAGAAATGCGAGTTTCTTGTTTCCTTCATCATTTAACTCACTATTTTGCCAGTTAAAGATGGTGGTTAATAGCAATACTTTTTTAACATCCTAGCGTAGTTGCATTACCTGACATTTATACATCAGAATAAAATAAGCTAACTCTAAAAGAGTTTGCCTCCTCATATCTAGCTGAGCTCAGCCAGGATTGGCATGGATATTATATTACCAGTTCTATCTTCTTTCCCCTACTCCTTCCTCCATGTGGTCCTTGTCACATTCTATTTCCAGAATCAATCATACCTGAGGACTAAACACCCTCAGTCCCTCCAGTTGAGGAGAACAAGGTGAAAGAAAAGGGATAAACATTAGAGTAAGAAGGAAAATTTAGACTTCTCTCCTGCTCCCCATTAAATTACACTCACCACACTCTATTCCCTAAGAGAAGAATATGACTTCTTCCTTCCACTATACCTCCTCTTCCCCCACCAAAAAACAAAAAGAAAGAAGGAAGGAAGGAAAGGAGGGAGGGAGGAAGGAAGGAAGGAAGGAAGGAAAGAAAGAAGAGAGAGGGAGGGAGGGAGGGAAGGAGGAAGGAGGGAAAGACCTAATTTTTAAAGAGAAAGCGCTATGATATGGACCAAAAAGAATAAGGAGTTTCAAGCTCACACAAAGGGGACAGAAGACTAGAAGACGACATTGATGAGGAAAGATAGAAAAATTATACATAAAACTATCTCTGATCTTTTCCCTATGTTTTCTCCCAGTGCTGCCAGATCCTAGTGGTCTTATGTTTTTTTCACTCACTAATACCCAAAGGGTAACACAGGACAAGAGGAAGGGACAAAGGGAACTGTTCAAGCTAGCCTCCCAAGTCTTACATTCAAGGGATACAGCAACCCATTGATCTCACATGGTCCAGCCCAACCTACAAAGGAGTTTGGGACCAAAGGCCCAGCTAATAATGATTTTGTCTTTTGCTGGGATGCCCCCTGTGAATGTGACCTTATGTGGAAATAGGGTTTTGCAGATGATAAGGATAAAATGAGGTCATTAGGTTAGGCCTTAATCCAAAATGCTTGGTGTCCTTATAAAAAGGGAAAATTTGAACACAGAGACAGACATGCCCAAAGGGAGACCATCATGTGAAGATGAAGTCGGAGATCAGGGTTATTACATAAGCCAAAGGACACCTAAGATTGCCAGCAAAGCACCAGTAGCTAGGGGAAAGGCCTGGAACAGGTTCTCTCTTCTGACACTTTGATCTTGAACTTCCAGCCTCTACAACTGTGAAACAATAAATTTCTGCTGTTTAAGTCACCCAGTGTATGGTACTTTGTTACAGCAGCCGTAGCAAACTAATACACCCTATGCTGTAGGAAATGGGACAGGATTCAGGGACTCAGGATCTTAGCCATGTCTTCCTTGGAAGGTATATAAACCAGAAATCCCTTGCTCAGCTTCAGCATATGTAACCAAAGACCTCTTCCTCTCCTTTCTGGCTCCACCCCTGGGAGAATGAGTAATTTTCTGATTCACTTTGTCCTGGTCTTTTAATATAGGCCAGCCCTCCCAGATCCCAACCCCAGAAGCATGTTCTGTTCCAACAGAAGTACAGACCTCAGCAGTTCGTATCTGAGCTCTGCGGTCAGACAGACTGAGTTCTCATCCTTGCTCTTCTGCATTCAAGCTGTGTGACTTTGAACAAGTACCTCAACCACTCTCTGCCTCCATTTCTGGGATGGTAGAGCGTGCCACCTGGGGTTGTTCTGAGAAGCACAGTGTCTGGTACATACCTAATGCCCATTAAATGTAGTTTTACAAATAATACCTCAAAGGACAGCTACTGTTATGCACAATCACCCCGAGATTCCTCCCCCTATCCAAGAGTATAGCTCAACATCTCAGTTTTGGAAAAACCTTTGGCCTGCTCTTCTGATTTTGAGTTCTGGCCGTCCACACTATTCCTCCCTGAGGAATTGCTCCTATTCCTCCTGTTGCTTCTTCTGAGGTTTTGGTTTCTCCTATAGTCCAGACCCAACTTCAAAACTCCTCCTCCTGGGTCCTGCTTCAAAGGGAGAGATACTGATAATATAGATAAACCACCAAAACCTACTCTGGAAAGCCCTAGTCACCATGCAAAATGCCTTGAAGAGGGTTATATAAGTAAGTGTTGTCTGTGGAGGTGGGACCAGGAACTAAAAAGATGAATAGACGTATATGCTGGTAGGCTTGTAGCAAATGGAATATGTAATCAATTTTACTATTCAGTCTAGGGTTCAGAACTTGTGATGCTGGTCAGAGCAAAACAGGCCTTGGATCAAAGTGTTCCAATTGTTATGCTTTGGCAAGCACAACGCAGAGATGTAATTGTGCATCAGGGAGGCTTTGATGAGTCTGATGCCACACCTCCCTCAAACACAGGAAGGGCCTCGTCAGAACATATGACCAACTAACTCCCACAGACAGGGGCTGTGCGAGTCACCCTGGGGAAATCAAGAACTCAGCTGCTGAGATGAACAATTTCAAAGCTGAGAGTTTGCCAGAGACAATTTTGTGCAGAGCAGAAGAATTTCTGCTGGCTTCCGCTCTGCTTGTTCTGAGCAGCAAACCAGTGCCTTGTGTGAGCTTGCTTACAACAGTGGTCCCCACCTAGAGGAGATTTTGCCTCTCTGGGGATGTTTAGAAACGTCAGGAGGCATTTTTGGTTTTCACAACTGGAGGAGAGAGTACCACTAGCATCTAGTACATAGAGACTAGTGATGCTTCTGAATGTCCCATAGTGCACAGGATAGCCCTACACAATGAAGAATTATTCAGGCTAAAATATCAATAGTGCCTCTCAGTTGAGAAGCTCTGTCCTACAAGGAAGGACCAGGATTATTTCCATGACTTTCACAGAGCATTGTGCCATAATCAGGCCCTGATCTGGTTGACCAGCCTTATGATGGCCATTGGTGAAGAGCATAAACATCTGAGTTCAAATTCAAACTACCACACTTACCAGCTTGAGCAAGATACTTCACTCTAAGTGTTCTGTTTCCTCATCTATAAAATAGGGATTTAAGTAAAATTTGTCTCACAGGGTTGTTTAAGGACTAAATAAACTCTGTGAAATAATTCATGTAAAGTGCTTCATTAAGTACATAGCACTGAAGAAGCAGTATTAACTATGATTTTTCTTTACTACTGCTTTATTTTACTTATTGTTATTTTTGAGGACACTATGTTTTTGCCATGCCACCAGCTGAGAAGCACTTTGTCCTTCTACCATCCCACCTGTGATCATTCTTGTCCTTCCTCAAAGATAAGTTCAAATGTTTCCTCCCAGAAACCTTCTCAGACCTGCACTAGGGATCAATCAGTTCCTGCTCTGAGCTCCCTGGCATGTTGTTTACTCCTGTGTCCACCCTGATTACCTACCATTTGCCAGCTCCTAAATGGCAGGGAACACATGTCACCACCCTGTGTATCCTGGTTCAGGCTACAATAAATATCCATTAAATTGAACCTCAATTTTCCTTTATCACAGTTGTCCGCATTTCTTTTGACCCTTACCATCCTGAAAGTGCTTCCTTACTCATTTTGCTGCATGAATAATGATATCTCCAGTCTCCACTGTCTCTTGGGAGCTGACTATGGGTCTGAGGATTTGCAAGACTTTCTCTGAGATGTGATTGGGGGCAGAGAGGGTAGAGCTCTAACATAGACATTGATGGGGGGGAATGAAGGTGGAATGAAGACTCTCTCCCCTCTTAGTAACCAGGGGACAGAAATAGTAGTCATTGCTCATGGTCAAGGATCTCTATTGGTTAAGCATTGTGTGAGTCTTTTCTATGAACTATCTTCTTAATAGTTCCCATGAGGGAGATATCAAAATTATCCTTATTGTTATAATTACTTGACCAATGTCACATGGCAAGGATGACTCCCAGGTAGGTCTAGGTGACCCAATGTTTGTGTTTCTAATCACTCTGATTTACTTATTTTTTTAATTGGAGTATAATTGCTTTACAATGTTGTGTTAGTTTCTGCTGAAGCTAATTAATGAAGTGAATCAGCTATATGTATACATATATCCCCTCCCTCTTGGACCTCCCTCCCACCCCACCCCCATCACACCCATCTAGGTCATCACAGAGCACTGAGCTGAGCTCCGTGTGCTATACAGCAGGCTCCCACTAGCTATCTATTTTACACATGGTAGTGTACTTATGTGAATCCTAATCTCCCGATTCATCCCACTCTTCCCTTCCCGCACTGTGTCCACAAGTCCACTCTCTATGTCTGTATCTCTATTCCTGCCCTGGAAATAGGTTCATCTGTACCATTAACTCAATTGGCATCATTCCAAGGAGAGTACAAAAATCTGGTGACAAATTCATAAAACTCTTTAGACCCACAACAGCAGTTATAAATGACAGTTGGATGGTTTTTCAATCTTTTGTTTCCCTAATAGCAGAAAACATTCTTCAAAAGAAAACCTAAAAACAAGTCTGTTTTGACTCACAGATATAGAAAACAAACTTGTGGTTACCAAAGGGGACAGGAAAGGGGGAAGGAACAAATTAGAGATATGGGATTAACAGATACAAACTACCCTATATAAAATAGATAAGCAACAATGATATACTGTATAGCACAGGGAATTATACCAATTATCTTGTAATAACCTATAATGGAATATAATCTGCAAAAATACTGAATCACTGTGTTGAACACCTGAAATTAACACAATATATTAAATCAACTATACCTCAATTTTTTAAAAACAAATGAAAAAACAAGTCTGTTGTGTAGAAGATAAAACACTGAACTGTTCTCGGTTGAAGGAGGTGGGGAGACCTCTCAAGCCACAACCACCTGTCACCCCCTCCCAGTTTAGGCGCTCTTAAAGGGGTTCTAAGGAACCAACTGATCTCACCTTTATATTTTGAATTTGAGTTTATATATCGAGAGAATGTTTGGTTTTCTGAATTTTGATAGAAGACACGTCTATCAGTTTCTCCTTTTGTCCTTCAACACTCTACTTTCTAAGATACTAGTTCTAATCTGTTTTTTGGATTAAAGTCTCTTTGGAATCTGATTAAAGTTACAGAAACTCTAGCTAGAAAAATGTGCATATGCACTGGCACAGTTTGAGACACAGTGTGATGGTCCCCTGAAGTCATTGCATGGAAACCATACATTTTACTCTGTATTAATAACTCCCATTTCTGGACCTCATATATTCCCTATTTATTCTGTCCCTATGGAAAGGAAGAAGGAGTCTGCTATCCAATCTTACAAACACAGAATTAGCTTCTGTGCCAAAGGATGGGAGTTTTTTTTAACAGATTTACTGAGGTATAATTTATATTAAAAAAACAGTGTAGGGAATTCCCTGGCGGTCCAGTGGTTAGGACTTCGTGCTCTCACTGCCGAGGGTGCAGGATCAATCCCTGTTTGGGGAACTAAGATCCTGCAAGCCGCGTGGCACGGCCAAAATAAATTATTTTTAATTAAAAAGAAACTGTGCATAATTAATGTATATAATTTGATGAGTTTGGACATAGGCAACCATCCATGAAACCATCACCACAACCAAGGTAACAGACATATCCATCACCTCCAAAAGTTTATGTGTATCTTTTTGTGTTTGTTTTGGTAGTAAGAACATTTAACATGAGATCTGCCCTCTTAATAAACTTTAAGTGTACAATACAGTATTATTTACGATACAGTATTATTATCTATAAACACAATGTTGTACAGCAGATCTGCAGCACTTATTCATCTTGAATAACTGAATTGTTATCCCTGTTAATTAGCAACTCCTCATTTTCCTCTCCCCCCAGTCCCTAGTAAACACTATTCTATTCTTTGCTTCTATTTGTTTGACTACTTTAAATACCTCATATGAGTGGAATCATGCAATATTTATCCTCTGGATATTTCACTTCTCATTATACCTTCAAATTCCATCCATGTTGTCACAAATGGCAGGATTTCTGTCCTTTTTAAGGATGAATAATATTATATTGTATGTATATACCACATTTTCATTATCCATTTATCTGTTGATGGACATTGTGTTGTTTCCATATCTCGGCTATTGTAAATAGTGCTGCAATGAAAGTGAGAGTAGAGATATCTCTTAAAGATCCTGATTTCAATTCTTTTGGAGAATTGAAATATATAAATCTATATAGATATAGATACAAATAAATAAATATCTCTAGAAGTGGAATTGCTGGATCATGTGGTATTTCTTTTTTTAACTTTTTGAGGTACTTCCATATTCTTTTCCATAGTGGCTGCACCATTTTTTATTCCCACTAAAGGATGGCACCTTTGGATGGAGGGGCAAAGGAATCAAAGTTCCATTCTGGCCAAGCTAACTGTTTCCCAGCCACCATTGTCATAACTAAACGTTCTTAAATTTAAAAAATGAGAAATCCTAAAAATCAAAAAGCAAAATAAAGCAAGTAAAGCTAATTATGCTTAGAGTTAGTGGTTTAACCACTCAGAAAATAATTTCAACTGACTTTTAGAATACAGTAATTTGTACATCCATCTAAAGACAAAAACAACTATAAAGGAATATTAAACTCTTTTCAGTAATTATATTGTTAGTGGTAATACTGATATTGTTATTTTGAAACTGTAAGACCTCAGTCAAGTTATTGGAGATTTTATTTGCCTGGGTTTCTGTTAGTTTTAAAGTAGAAAACCATAGAAGATGGTCTCATGAGTTGGAAACACAGTGGGGAAAGACAGTGGGTATTCTGAATCTAGGCCAATCTTCCCATCAGCTTTGGCTCTGGCAAACATATTATCACTGCAACAATTATTAATTTTCTCCTGAAGAAAACAGACATCTCCAATGATAAAAAAAAATTTCTCCACCCACATGACTTGACCTGTACTCCTTTTAAGAAATGAAATCTGGATCTTACTATCAGTTGACTAACTTGTCCTGATTTGTCTGATATTTTCCTGTTTTTAGCTGGAAATTCAGTGTCCTGGGAGACCCCTCAGTCCTGGGCAAACTGGGACAGTCTGTCACCCTACTGTACAAATGATTCATTCACCTTTTCACTGGGCTGGCTTTCTTTTTAAAGCCCTCTGTATCAGCTGAGAATGATTCTGGCCAACCCCCCTAGAAAAGATGACACCATGCCAAATACCTCTTTTCCAACCCCCATATTTCTCTTTTGACAGAAGAGGGGACAGAGAGTTGGGGATGGGGTAGGATGGAGATGCTACCCCATGTGTGTATTATTCCCCCATGTGTTTCTTCCCTAGCACCTTATGTTCTTCACTGCTCTTAAAAGTTCTACTTGCCTTCCCAAACATGTCATACCTCCACAGCTCCATTTTACTGGCTACATGGAAGGGAAGGAAAGGAAAGAAACAATTTCCAAACCCAGCTGAGTGGATACCTGGGGCAAAGGAGACAGTTGGGAACATGTTACTGGAAGTGTGGGATCTATATGTGTGTGAATGTATTTTGAGGCAAGGCAAGGCCTGGGATGAGGGTGGAGGCTGGCTTCCAAAAAAGACAGAGAGACACCTTTCAGTGGCAAAAGGGAAATTAAAGTCAGCTTGTCCAATAGATAACTAATAAGAACCTACTGTATAGCACAGGGAACTCTACTCAATACTCTGTAATGACCTATATGGGAAAACAATCTAAAAAAGAGTGGCTATAAGTACACGTATAATTGATTCACTTTGCTGTATAGCAGAAAGTAACACAACATTGTAAATCAACTATACTTCAATACAAATTAATTGTTTTAAAAAAGTCAGTTTGTCCAAGTCATCTACCTTTAGGGCATGAATAGAGAGGACATGACCAGTAAATGGCAGGAAGGAGTAAAAGGGTTTAAGGAGGAGCTTGGGAAGCAGACTGTGGAGAAATTCAATGAAAAGAGAATATGCTCACCACTGCTTTTTTGTCTGGTTTTAAAATATTTATTAGGAAAAATTACAAACATACAAGAGTAGAGAGAAGAATATAATGACACCCCATGTATCCATTTCAAGCTTTCAACATTTATCAATTCATGGTAAATCTTATTTCATTTATATCTACCCCACTCTCTAACACCTGATAATTTCAAAGCATTTTTCAGATAGTGTATTATTTCATCTAGAAATATTTTAGTATGTATCTCTCAAAAACAAGGCCTCTTTTTCAATGTATGTTCACAATTCCATTATCATGTCTAAAAAATTAACACTAATGCCATAGTATCATCAGATTTCCAATCTGTTCACAATTCCTCCATTTCCTGATTACATTGATTAATATGTACCTATGGGCTGTTTCTACCTCTTTTTTTTTTGCTTACAATTTATTTGTTGAAGTAAGGTATAATTTTGCCAGTAGAGTTTCCCACATTCTAGATTTTGTCAAGTGCATGCCTGTGGTGGTGCTTAATATGTTCCCCTATCCCCTGTTTTTCCTGAAAACTATCAGTTACATTTAGAGGTTTGACCGCATTCAGGTTCAATTTTATCACTTTTTATGGCATGATGAGGCTCCATCAGGGGGCATCTAACGTCTCATTACCTCTTTTCACATGATGTTAAGATTGATCAGTGGGTTTCAGTGTTATCCTCCTGATCCATCTTCCATAATGTTTTACCTAATGATTTTAGTAGCCATTGATAATCATTATCTGTATTTATTATTTCATTAGGAGTTGCAAAATAGTGATGCTCTAATTCTAATTTTCCTTCTTAATTTATTAACAGGAATAGTTTTATAAAGAATAATCTTTCCCATACCAACTATTTAATTACATTGAGGTAAAGGAAATACAGAATAAATACTTCATATTTTCCTTCACTTTCCCTTATTTACCAATTTTCTCAATAGTTATTTGGGTCCCTAGAATCCTCCAAAAGTAACCAGTGACTTTTTTGTGTTTGTTTAAAATATCATTATAAGTTCACAGATTTCTAACATATTTGATGTATTTCAATATATTGCAGCTATTATTCTTTTCAATGTTTAAAGTTTCCATCTTTAGCCATTGGAACTACTTAGGAGCAACCTCACATTTCTCCTAAGTCATTTTAACATGGCCTCAAGGGCCTTTGATTGCTTCCATGCTTTCTGTCATGACAAGATATTCCAGACTCATCTAATGCATTTCCTGTCTCAAACCTGTAATCATCCATTTCTCCAAGAATTCCCAGTTCTTTAGTGATAAATCTTATTTGGAGACCTCAATTTGGATGTGAAGGATCCTTATTGCTACTGGGTTGATCATTCTTTCTAGACTTTTTCAGTAGACAGATCTAACAATTTTTTTAATAGAAAATATATCAGGATTCATTTTACTTATATCTTTTCTCTCTAATGAGGAGACCAGTTCCTAATGACACTGGAATTATTACTTATAGTACATAATTGTGTATGTGTGTGTCTATGTCTTTATATGACAAAGAAGGGATCTGAGCAGAGTCTCCATTCTCACAACAGAGGGAGTGTGGTGGGACACCAGCAGGAGGGGTACTTAAAGTGGAGCTGCTGGAAGAGGATGAGGAAAGATGGAGAAAGAAAGAGCATCAAGGAGTGAGGGAGCCTTCATACAGAATATTCTCTGAAGGCAAAATTGCAAGGTCTTATGCATCAGGTAAAGATGTTTATATATCAGCAGACAACCCCTAAGAGTAAGACACTATGAAATCACATTCCTTGACCACCCCTACAATAATACCAAAACTTACATAGCATACCATGTGCTAAACACTGTTCTAAGTAATCACTATATAAACTCATTGAATCCCACAACAACATCAAGAGGTAGACATCATTGATATTATTACCATCTTATAAAAGAGTAAATTGAAGTACAGAGAGGTTAAACCACTTGTCGTAGGTAAAATTACTAGTGAGTAGCAGAGCCAAGATCCAACCCAGGCATTTTGACCTTAAGTACCATCATGATGCTATATGCCTCTCAAGATAGGGTATTAAGGACAAACATACAAACACATGCTAATACTCACAGACACATACACACATATATACATGACTTTGGAAGAGGAACACTAGCAAACCCAAGTTATAAACGTCTCATTGTAAAATAGGATTTGGAAAACCGTGAGAGTTCTACACAATTCCGCACCACTTACAGGGGTAGGAGACCATAAGGGGATTGGAATTAAAATTCTCGATAGATAATAAACAGATTTATTCATCCATTTATTCATTCATTCTTCATTCACTAAATGAGGACACTAAGATTTAGGGAGATTAAATAAGAAACTTCCCAAAGTCCCTCATCTAGAACTCTATGAATTCAGAATCATGTATTCCAAAGATTTTGTAATGCCTCTAGCTTTGAGAAACCCAGTGTGACAGAGGTGATGGGTGAATGGTCTTAAATACAGGACCTAGCCTGCCTCCTCTCAAGATACAGCACTAACAGCATCCATAAGGCTTCCCTTCTGAAGAGAATTCAATCCAACTCTTCCTTGCAATGAGCTAGAAATAGCCCATTTGTACCAAGTTGTCTCAACCTAATGGATGAGAGGGGAAAATCCCTAATGAAAGCCAGAGCAGATGCAGGAAGACATCCACCTCCTCTCTACATCCCAGAGGGCCAATCATCACAGCCTCACTGCCAAGGGGACTGAGAAGCAGGGCCTACAGCTGGGCTGCCCTCATGCCAAGAGTGTGTAAACCCAAAATGGAAGCTGGAAGGAGAATGAAATCAGGCTTAGCCCATCATTTCTCTGGCTTGCTCTGAGTTGGAGTTGGAGCTTGGGGCACCAGACGTAAAAACATCACCAGCTGATGTGTTTCAAGGCAGGGACACCAGCCGCAGCCTTGCCTACCCCCAGACATACACATGCAGCAAACAACTTCCATCTGTAGCCCCATTCCCTTTGTTTACCAGGCCTACAAGGCAGGAAAAGAGAACAAGCCAATGTTTCGGACGCCCAACAGGACATGGGCTCTGCCTCCAGTGGAACACGGTTGATGGATGATAGGCTCGCAGTCAACAGATGAAGCCTCATTATACTTGTAAATCTAAGTACAAAATAAATGAGCACTCCTGGCACCACTGCTGCAGCGCCTGTCCTCAGCAGCTGCCTTGCCTGCCTGCCCTGCTCAAACTTTCTGTCTCTCAGCAGTCCTGGCAGTTCCACTGGGCTGGGAGGAGGAGGAGAAAGCCTTTGGCCAGGGAACTCCAGGACAAGCCAGGGCCCACCTGGCAGGGTTGAGGGCAGAGTGGGAAAAGCCCACCCTTCTGTGCTTTGTCTTGTATACTTGTCTGTCCAGTTGACGTTTTGGCCCCTTGTCTCTCATTGTAGAAACTGCAGCCTCTTACTTGTTATTTCCTGGAAGACCCAGAAATGGGCAACAAGGAAGAAAGAATGAGGGAGAGTGGGTTTCCATGCCTGACTTCCAACATGATTTTTATGTAGAAAACAAACTTATGGTTACCAAGGGGGAAAGTGGGGGACAGCGATAAATTGGGAGATTGGGATTGACATATACACACTATTATATATAAAATAGATAACTACTAAGAACCCACTGTATAGCACAGGGAACTCTACTCAATGCTCTGTAATGACCTATATAGGAATAGAATCTAAAATAAAGAGTGGATATATGTATATGTAACTGGTTCACTTTGCCATGCAGAAGAAACTGACACAGCATTGTAAATCAACTATACTCCAATAAAAATTAATTTTAAAAAAATTCACTTATGCGTCCTCTCTTTGCTTCTCTCCCTTCATTTACCCACACACTGTCTGCAATTGTGACAGCTGAACTAACCTTTTGGCAAGTTCTCTAAGAAGATTCCAAATAGACAGGTAAAAGCAGAATCGCCAGGCTTATTCAATTCAGCAAGACTTTTCCAGCACCAGCCTCACGTGCAAGGCACAAGATACAAGATGAAGAACAAGGAGCTCCCCGTCCTCATGGGAACAACTTAAATCCAGCACAAACACAAACGAGAAGTCAATGTGTTCATCATCCATCCATTGCATAAACACTTACTGAGCACCTCTTATTAAAAAGAGAAATGCTGGGACTTCCCTGGCAGTCCAGTGGTTAAGGTTCCATGCTTCCAATGCGGGGGCACGGGGTTCGATCCCTGGTTGGGGAACTAAGTTCCCGCGTGCGGCACAGTGCGACATAAATAAATAAATAAATAAATAAATAAATAAAGTAAAAAAAGAAATGCTTTTTTAAGTAAACTGGACTGTCAATTATGACACCAGTGAAGGTAGGCAAAGTGCTTTCCTAGCATGAAGACTTGAATTGAAAGAATTTCGGACTGATGTGTAGCACAGTTGAACATTTGTCCAGTAGCTATTGTATGGGTGGTGCTGAGTGTTAGACCTTGTGAGGGATACAAAGATAATTAAGTCATGGATCCAGGTCTTTAGATATAGAGAACCAAGTGAATCCAGAATTTAAAATGTATAAAACCAAGTGGAGAGATTAGCAGACCCAGACCTGGTAGAGTATCACTCACAGAATGCTTTGCAGTGGTCCACCATCTCAGCCCACCCTTCTTTCTTTTCTTCTTTGCTTCCTTCCTTTGTTCCTTCTTCCCTTCCTCCCTTCAAAAGCAGATTTAAGTCTATTTTTTCTTGAGAAAAACAAATCCAGTTGAATAATAGAGAGATTTTACAACAAACTCATCAAAAAAATATATTGCTTCAGAACTCGATTTGATAGACTATCTTAGCATGTGTTGAATTTGTTAACGATTGTGTCTAGCTACCAAACATATAATAAATTAATTTAAAAGTTAAAATTCATTCCTTCAAATTCAGGTTTTAACAGCAAATTAATAACTAGCGGCTTCATATGACAAAAAGGAAGGGGTTTTGGTTTTGGTTTATGCTTACCCTTATCATTTGTTTGTTGTCTTGTTTTGGTAATCTCTAGCAAAATAGAAGTTCTTGTGAGAGAAAAGAAAAGGTGCAAATAGCCCAAATATTACTGAAAAGAGGCAGAGTCTGAGTGGTCAGTGCAGAGCATGACTTGCTGGCAGTTACCAGTGAAGCCCCCTAGTAGGCAGGATAATGAAAAAGTGCATGGACTTTGAAGCCAGCAGGCCCATGAACTCCACCAAATTCTCTGATGCTGGAAAGTCACTTCTTTCTTGGTCTTATTGGGAAGGTGGGGACATTGCTCCACATCCTTCTTGCAGGATTTTTTAAATACTGAATAAGATTATTCATATAAATCCCTAGCACAGGGCTCAGAATATGATAGGTATTCAAAAATAGATCCCTCCTCCACAGTCTCCCTCCCACATTCACTTGCCCTCTCCCCATAGGACTTTGTACACATCTCTGTTATAACACTCATATCACTGCATTTTAATTTTCTGGTTACTGGTCTATCTCTCCCATTAGATATGAGCCATTTAAAGAATACAAGCCATGTCTTACACATTTATCTCAGGTAACCAATAGAGTGAATAGTAGTTGCTCAGTTAACCATTTCTCACATGACTGAGTTTGAAAGCTCTCAACTCAGAAACTTTAAAAAAAATGACTGCAAGTCAGTGTGTAATATGTTGCTGAACCCTGTGGTGAAGGCTTGTCACGGGTGTTGAAGTTCAGGGCAGAGGAGCCAGCATGAAATAGGAGCCACCAGGATGAGTTTGATGAAGGAGGTGGGACTTGAGAGGATTGGGCAGCCCTAAGTAGAATGAAGGAAACCACTTTAGAAAGGATGAAAATGAGCAAAAGTACAGAGGCAAAATGAGCATGTCACATTCAAGCGATAAGAAGAAGATGGATGTGATGTGCTCAGAGCCAGGCAAGGGCATTTGCACTTGATGTGGTGAGAACAGGGAACTCTTGGGGGCATCTGAGGAGGCGTGTGACATGGTGTTACTGATGTGTAAGCAAGGCCAATGAACACAAAATCCAAAAACTTCCCCATATCCAAAGGAGGAACATTCTTTGAAAAGATTCAAGCCTTGCCTAGGATTGTTGGGGAAGAAAGTTCATGGAAAAGGAGTGAGAACCCAGAGCTTCCTGCATGAGACATCAGTAGTGGTAGGTCCAGTCCTATCATACTGGTGCTCTGTTGACAGCAAGAGACAAACCTGTGGGTCATCAAGTGCCAGCCTCCCAGCCCAGCATCTCACGCACAACTCAGCTACAAGGTTCTGATGAGGAGCCATCACTTCTCAGCTCCGTGGCGACCTCAGAAGGACACTATCACAAACCAGCTTGTATTAGTCAGGATTCTCTGGAGAAGCAGAATAACTTGTGTATATATGTAGAAAGAGATTTATTCTAAGGAACTGGCCCACATGGGTAAGTCCAAAATCTACAGTGTGGCACAGCAGGCTAGAAACTCAGGAAAGAGCCAGTGCTGCAGTTCAAGTCTGAAGGCCTCTGATTAAGAATTCCCTCATGCTCACGGGATGGCAGTCTTTTGTTCTATTCAGGACTTCAAACTGATTACATGAGGCTCACCCACATTATGAAGGACAGTCTGCTTTACTCAAAGTCCACAGATTCAAATATTAATCACATCCAGAAACACCTTTTAGAAACATCCAGTATAATGTTTGACCAAATATCTGGGCATCATGGCCCAGACAAGTTGACGCATAAAATTAACCATCAAACAGTCCCAGGACTTTCAAAAAATTATGACAAAGAACAAGTTGAAATAAGTTTGGGGAAGGAACATCTTATTGGAAATGGATGATAAGTTTCAAAAAAAGAGAGAGAGCCATAAATGTGAAAAGACAATAACTAAGACAGTAAGGATCAATTTTGTGTGTAAAGTACTTTTCACATACAGTTATATGTGTCATTCACTCAACAACTTTGTGAGGCAGGCCTTATTCCCATTTCACAGATGAAGAAAGTGAGGCTTATGAAATGACTCTCCCAAGATCACAAAACCTCTAAATGGTGGAGCTGGCAGCGAACCACAGATGCTGCATTTCCTAAATCCACTGTGTGCTTCTTAGAAACAAAACTGCCTGTCTCTAGAGGAACCGAGATGCTCTGAGCACAGAGCATAACTCAGAGAAGTAAAGGGGACAGAAAAGCAAACACTGCCACTCAAACTCACAGAAGCACCAGCATGTAAATCTCGGTGAATGGCCAGCTCAGAGTAAGCTGCGTCTTAGTTCCTTTGGGCAAAAAAAGCAAGATGTGCTTTCCAGTGCCCTTGCTGGCTGCAGCTTTACACGGGATACATTAGAAGGTCAAGAAAGATTTTGGATAGGTAGCTCCTTTAAGAATAGGTAAAAGTATCATAACTTCTCAGGTTTCTTGCAAATTGCCTGACCTAGAGTCTTGTTTATTACCATTTCCAAATGACTAAAAAGCTTTTCCTTCCTTTGTGATGGTCTGAAAATTGAACAAAATAAGAGGACCCCCCATTCTCCACTTCTGATTGCAACCCACAAGTGGGTTTTCTTACAAAGCACAAAGGAAGAAAGAAGAAAGGGCATCTTTTCTTTCCAAAAGAAAATAAACTGTGAGCTGCTATGAAATTATGTTGTTACTATTTTAAGCCTAGGTATAAATCTCTGTATCTGCTGGGTTATCTTATAACTGGCATACACATAGTCAGTCTAAACTGAGAGCATCTTTCATTATTCTGTGTATCGCTGGATGAGGAGCAAAAAGACCAGACTCAGCCAAGCCATAAATGAGCAGGGCAAGCTCGAGAGAGGGAATGTAAGCTTGCTTATCCCTGCCTTGTCTACTTCCCAGGAGTGTTGACACATGGTCAAGTGTTTTACAATCCATTAGGCATCATATCAGTGTAAGCCATTATTATCACCATGGTTAAAACAACAACAGCACTTATTTTATCTCTAATTTGTAATTTTGTGCCATCATCCATCTGGGGTCTGTTGTGGTCTGCAGCCTCTGGGACCTCCATAGTCAGTGACAGTGAAGCTGGAGAAAGTCTGACACAGGCAGAGAGGACCTGGAGGGCTCCAAATTATTGTGGAGCTTTTACTTATGTAATAGCACTGGTCAGGGTTTTTGCATCTGACGACAACAGTAATTCCTGCAATGGTGGAAAACACATAGAAATAAAACAAGAATAATCTTTAGAGTCAGACAGACCATGATTTAAAGCATGTCTCTGCTACGTAATAGCCAAGTAACATGGCTGGCTACATATCTTTTCTGGACCTCAGTTTTTTCATCTTAAGAAACAGGCAACTCAGCCATAAAAAGAAATGAAATGGAGTTATTTGTAGTGAGGTGGATGGAGTTAGAGTCTGTCATACAGAGTGAAGTAAGTCAGAAAGAGAAAAACAAATACAGTACGCTAACACATATATATGGAATCTAAGGAAAAAAAAAAAAAGAAAAAGGTCATGAAGAACCTAGTGGCAAGATGGGAATAAAGACACAGACCTACTAGAGAATGGACTTGAGGATATGGGGAAGGGGAAGGGTAAGCTGTGACAAAGTGAGAGAGTGGCATGGACATATATACACTACCAAACGTAAAATAGATAGCTAGTGGGAAGCAACCGCATAGCACAGGGAGATCAGCTCTGTGCTTTGTGACCACCTAGAGGTGTGGGATAGGGAGGGTGGGAGGGAGATGGAAGAGGGAAGAGATATGGGAACATATGTATATGTATAACTGATTCACTTTGTTATAAAGCAGAAACTAACACACCATTGTAAAGCAATTATACTTCAATAAAGATGTTTAAATAAATAAATCAATAAATAAATAAATAAATAAATAAATAAATAAAAGTCATCTTGCTATGAAAAAAAAAAAAACGAGAAGGCAATCTGCAACCCTGAAGAGGGCCTTCATCAGAACTTGACCATGCTGGCACCCTGATCTTGGACTTCCCAGCTTCCAGAACTGTAAGAAATAAATTTCTGTTGTTTATTAAAAAAAAAAAAAGGAAACAGGCAATTAAAAGAATCATATTAACATACGTATTTAAAGTATCTGCACAATGTTGCATGATAAGTTCTAAACAAATGTTAATTTCCTAACATAATATGCTCTTTTCTTCATAATGCACCAAAATAAAAATTACATTGTTGTAATTGTGACCTATCGAAAAGGTCATACCTTCTCAAATTACCAGGGACTGTTTCTTTCAGATATTATTGCATACCTCGTATGTGCCAGAAATGATGCCGGACACCAGACATAAAAATGTGAAAAGAAATTATCTTCAGAATACATGATATTTGATGAATGGAATGAAGCTGAGTCCAAAATATTAAGTGAAGTATCAAGACATAGTCTATTGGAAAATGAAGGCCCTTTGGGGGCTTTTTGGTAAAACCAAGGTTATTATGTCCGTGAAGACAGAGCTAGGTCTCTCTTGGTGGCTATCACAGTTTCAGCACCTAGAAGAGAGGACCTTCAACAAATGTTTTCTTGAGCAAATCTATCTGTAAACAGGAAACAGCAGTGAGTAATTAACATAGTACCCGAGTGGCTACTTATAATGTGTTGGGAGACATACTCCTGCTGAGAGAATCTCCTTCCATACACCTTCAAGATAGAAGAAAGAATCATCTCTCAGGCAAGAACTGCTTAGTGAGATTCTTGTGTTGCAGGTGGTTGGAGAACTACATGGGAATCATCACCTGTTCAGCCCAAACCCCTTCTTCTCTAGATGCTGACAAAAACCACACAGTCAGGTGGTAAAGGAGCCAGGATGAAGCCCAGATATTCCAATGCCCACCAGAACTCTTTTTGTTGTCTTTAGAACTGCATTTGTCTAAATGTCTATATAATCTTGAGGAGCTGAAATCTCCCCTCCCACAACCATAAACACCCTGAAATAAAAAGCCAGTTGAACTGCAAACAAATTGTATGTAAAAAAACACACAGTGTTCCAGGTTTCAAAGAAGCACTCTGCCACTCAGGCAGCTCTGTTCACAGATCTGGCAGAAGGGAAAATGTGGTTTTGTTTCTAGTTTAGTAAAAGCCTCCATAATGTTTTGTGGCCAGTTCCAAGAATGAGTGTCTCACTCACTTGTGTTAACCAGTCTGAACTATTTACCATTCATTCCCACTTTAAACCAGTTTTACCTGCTATACAAATGCTAGTAGGAGGAAAATCTTAAAAAAAAAAATGATACAAATGAACTTATTAATAAAAAGAAATAGACTCAAAGACATAGAAAACAAAGTTATGGTTACCAAAGGGTAAAGTTGGGGGGGGATTATAAATCAGGAGTTTGGGATTAAAATATATACACTACTATATGTACAATAGATAATCTACAAGGACCTACTGTATAGCACAGGGAACTATACTCAATATCTTGTAATAAACTATAATGGAAAAGAATCTAAAAAAGAATAGATTTTCATATATGTATAACTGAACTACTTTGCTGTACACCTGAAACTAACACAACATTGTAAATCAACTATATTTCAATAAAAAAATTTAAAAAAAAGAAAGTGGGAAGTTCTGGTGATCAATTCCATCTCCCATTATCTAGAATAGCTTTTGCAAACTAAGTGTCTTCATGAGAAAATTGAGGAACTCAATGTGATTATCTCTGACTTCCCACCTATACAGGCAAACCTATATTTATTAATACAATCTGACCTCATGTTTATTGAGCTCTGTGCTAAGTGCTATCTGTATATCATCTAGTCCTCATAACAATCCTAAACATGGGTATTCATATCATCATTCCCATGTTATCAACGACAAAACTAAGGTTTAAGGGGCTCCATCACTTGTAAACAGCAGAGCCTAATGTAAACCCAGACCATCTGGCTCTGAAGCCTGGCACTTAGACATCACATTATAATGTCCCCTTCTTTTGCCACTCTCAGGAAATGGTATGCTTCTTCTCCACCCTCCCAGCAAAGAGCATCCCCTGAACCCCTGTTTCCTCATTGACCCTGCCTCCTCAGTTGTATTTTTTTTTTATTTTTCCCTCCTCTTTCCTATATTTTCTACCACTATTTCTCTATTAATTCCTTCCTCTAAGTATGGATCTCTCCCACTGGAAAAAAAAAGAAGTTGCTCAATCCTTTATCTACTCCTAGTTCTGTGTCTTCTGTGTTTGATCTTATTTCCTTCAGAGCTGAGCTTTTTGAAAAATTTGTTTGCACTGTCTCCAATATCACTTCTCATTTGCTGTTCAACTCTATAAAATCAGGAGTCCTTATAATACCACCCCTGTGTAGATCTTCCAGTCAATGTCACAAATAAATCCGAGTATATATCTATGGACCACTCCACCCCAGTTCCAAACTTGTATATCCAAGTGCCTATTGACATCTCTGTTTGCATATTTCATAGGAAACACCAACTTGATCTGTCCCCCTGACTCCCCTCATTACACTCTAGCCTTCCCTATCTCAACTGGCACCACTACCACTCAGCTGTTCACTCTAAATGTCCTCCTTGATTTGTCCCTTTCTCTCAGCCTCCAATTAAATCCAGCTGAACAGCAAGTTCTGATGCATTTATCTCTAAAATATATTTCAAACCCATTCACTTATGTCCATCTCCACTGAATTCTCCAAGGTCCACGTGGCACCACCCCACATCTGGACCACTGTAACAGCTATCTAACTGGTGTCTGCCATACATGTTTGCCTTCTTACAACCTCCGTTTTATCCAACTGCTAGAGAATCATTTTAAAATGTAAATTAAGGTATGTCACTCCCCTGCTGAAAGCCTTTTGATGGTTTTAATGGTTTCTGGAATAAAATCCTAGGTCCCCAAAATCCCTGCATGATTTGGCTCTTTTCTCACCTCTCCAAGTGATAAGAACATGGACACTGTTGTCAAAAGAATCTGTATAATTTTCCATGTAATGCTGGTCAAGTTATATGTAAAGATACTAATGTCTACTTCATGAAGTTTCATAAAGACTTTATAAATTAATCTTTTGTGAATTGAAATAATGGATTTCTAGAATTGTGATATATTCCAAAGTTAGTATTTCAGACTGCATGATATAATATGGACCATTCAAAAAATGGTGCTGGGACAATCAGTTATATGTTTTGAAAATAAAATATAACGGATGTCTACATCACATGATACACAAAAAATTATTCTAAATAGTTTACATATTTAAATATGAAAGGCATTTAAACTTTTTTCATATCTTCATTACTAGATTTTGTTTATTAAAGATAGCTAAAATATTCAAAAGGTAAAGCTAAAATATAACTAAAATATTCAAATACCCCTGGGTATTATTAGAGTATAATTGCTTTACAATGGTGTGTTAGTTTCTGCTTTATAACAAAGTGAATCAGCTATACATATACATATATCCCCATATCTCTTCGCTCTCGTGCCTCCCTCCCATCCTCCCAATCCCACCCCTCAAGGTGGTTACAAAGCACCGAGCTGATCTCCCTGTGCTACGCGGCTGCTTCCAACTAGCTATCTATTTTACATTTGGTAGTGTATATGTGTCTATGCCACTCTCTCACTTCGTCCCAGCTTACCATTCCCCCCACTGTAACCTCAAGTCCATTCTCTACATCTGCGTCTTTACTCCCGTCCTGCCCCTAGGTTCTTCAGAACCTTTTTTTTTTTTTTTTTTAGATTCCATATATGTGTGTTAGCATATGCTATTTGTTTTTCTCTTTCTGACTTACTTCACTCTGTATGACAGACTCTAGGTCCATCCACCTCACTACAAATAACTCAACTTCATTTCTTTTTATGGCTGAGTAATATTCCATTGTATATATGTGCCACATCTTCTTTATCCATTCATCTGTTGATGGACACTTAGGTTGCTTCCATGTCCTGGCTATTGTAAATAGAGCTGCAATGAACATTGTGGTACATGACTCCTTTTAAATAATGATTTTCTCAGGGTATATGCCCAGTAGTGGGTTTGCTGGATCATATGGTAGTTCCAGATTTAGTTTTTTACGGAAACTCCATACTGTTCTCCATAGTGGCTGTAACAATTTACATTCTCACCAACAGTGCAAGAGGGTTCCCTTTTCTCCACACTCTCTCCAGCATTTATTGTTTGTAGATTTTTTGAAGACGTCCATTCTGATTGGTGTGAGGTGATACCTCATTGCAGGTTGGATTTGCATTTCTCTAATGATTAGTGATGTTGAGCATCCTTTCATGTGTTTGTTGGCAATCTGTATATCTTCTTTGGAGAAATGTCTATTTAGGTCTTCTGCCCATTTGGGGATTGGATGGTTTGTTTTTTTGATATTGAGTTGTATGAGCTGTTTGTAAATTTTGGAGATTAATCCTTTGTCAGTTGCTTCATTTGCAAATATTTTCTCCCATTCTGAGGGTTGTCTTTTCATCTTGTTTATGGTTTCTTTTGCTGTGCAAAAGATTGTAAGTTTCATTAGGTCCAATTTGTTTATTTTTGTTTTTATTTCCATTTCTCTAGGAGGTGGGTCAAAAAGGAGCTTGCTGTGATTTATGTCATAGAGTGTTCTGCTTATGTTTTCCTCTAAGAGTTTTATCGTATCTGGCCTTACACTTAGGTTTTTAATCCATTTTGAGTTTATTTTTGTGTATCGTGTTAGGGAGTGTTCTAATTTCATTCTTTTACATGTAGCTGTCCAGTTTTCCCAGCACCACTTGTTGAAGAGGCTGTCTTTTTGCCACTGTATATTCTTGCCTACTTTACCAAAAATAAGGTGACCGTATGTGCATGGGATTGTCTCTGGGCTTTCTATCCTGTTCCATTGATCTATATTTCTGTTTTTGTGCCAGTACCATACTGTCTTGATTACTGTAGCTTTGTAGTATAGTCTGAAGTCAAGGAGCCTGATTCCTCCAGCTCTGTTTTTTTCCCTCAAGACTGCTTTGGCTATTCGGGGTCTTTTGTGTCTCCATACAAATTTTAAGATCTTTTGTTCTTGTTTTGTAAAAAATGCCATTGTTAATTTGATAGGGATTGCATTGAATCTGTAGATTGCTTTGGGTAGTATAGTCATCACTATTCACAATATTGATTTTTCCAAACCAAGAACATGGTATATCTCTCCATCTGTTTGTATCTTCCTTAATTGCTTTCATCAATGTCTTATAGTTTTCTGCACACAGGTCTTTTGTCTCCCTAAGTAGGTTTATTCCTAGATATTTTATTCTTTTTGTTCCAATGGTAAATGGGAGTGTTTCCTTACTCTCTCTTTCAGATTTTTCATCATTAGTGTAGAGGAATGCAAGAGATTTCTCTGCATTAATTTTGTATCCTGCAACTTTACCAAATTCATTGATTAGCTCTAGTAGTTTTCTGGTGGCATCTTTAGGATTCTCTATATATAGTATCATGTCATCTGCAAACAGTGACAGTTTTACTTCTTCTTTTCCAATTTGGATTCCTTTTATTTCTTTTTCTTCTCTGATTCCCATGGCTAACACTTCCAAAACTATGTTGAATAATAGTGGTGAGAGTGGATATCCTTGTCTTGTTCCTGATCTTAGAGGAAATGTTTTCAGTTTTTCACCATTGAGAATGATGTTTGTTGTGGGTTTGTTTTATATGGCCTTTATTATGTTGAGGTAGGTTCCCTCTGTGACCACTTTCTGGGGAGTTTTTATCATAAATAGGTGTTAAATTTTGTCAAAAGCTTATTCTGCATGTATTGAGATGATCCTATAGTTTTTATTGTTCAATGTTAATATGGTGTATCACATGGATTGATTTGCATATATTGAAGAATCCTTGCAGAACTGGGATAAATCCCACTTGTCATGGTGTATGATCCTTTTAATGTGTTGTTGGATTCTGTTTGCTAGTATTTTGTTGAGGATTTTTGCATCTATGTTCATCAGTGATATTGGCCTGTAATTTTCTTTTTTTAATGTGGTATCTTTGTCTGGTTTGGGTAGCAGGGTGATGGTGGCATCGTAGAATGAGCTTGGGAGTGTTCTTTCTTCTGCAATTTTTTTGGAAGAGTTTCAGAAGGCTAGGTGTTATCTCTTCTCTCAATGTTTGATAGAATTCAACTGTGAAGCCATCTGGACCTGAGCTTTTGTTGGAAGATTTTTAATCACAGTTTCAATTTCAGTACTTGTGATTGGTCTGTTCATATTTGTTATTTCTTCCTGGTTCAGTCTTGGAAGGTTGTATCTTTCTAATAATTTGTCCATTTCTTCTAGGTTGTCCATTTTATTGGTGTATGGTTGCTTGTAGTAATCTCTTATGATCCTTTGTATTTCTGTGGTGTCTGTTGTAACTTCTGCATTTTCTCCTTTTTCATTTCTAATTTTATTGACTTGAGTCCTCTCCCTCTTTTTCATGATGAGTCTGGCTAATGGTTTATCAATTTCATTTATCTTCTCAAAGAATCAGCTTTAGTTTCCTTGAGCTATGCTATTGTTTTCTTTGTTTCTATTTCATTTATTTCTGCTCTGATCTTTATGACTTCTTTACTTCTGCTAAGTTTGGGTTTTGTTTGTTCTTCTTTCTCTAGTTCCTTTAGGTGTAAGGTTAGATTGTTTGTTTGAGATTTTTCTTGTTTCTTGAGGTAGGCTTGTATTGCTATAAACTTCCCTTTAAAACTGCTTTTGCTTCATCCCATAGGTTTTGGATCATTGTGTTTTCATTGTAATTTGTCTCTAGTTTTTTTTTTTATATCCTCTTTGATTTCTTCAGTGATCTCTTGGTTATTTAGTAACGTATTGTTTAGCCTCCATGTGTTTGTGTTTTTTACGTTTTTTCCCTATAATTTATTTCTAATCTTATAACGTTGTGGTCAGAAAAGTTGCTTGATATGATTTCAGTTTTCTTAAATTTACTGAGGCTTGATTTGTGACCCAAGATGTGCTCTACCCTGGAGAATATTCCATGTGCACTTGAGAAGAAAGTGTAATCTGCTGTTTTTGGATGCAATGTCCTATAAATATCAATTAAATCTACCTGGTCTATTGTGTCATTTAAAGCTTTTGTTTCCTTATTAATTTTCTGTTTGGATGATCTGTCCTTTGGTGTAAGTGAGGTGTTAAAGTCCCCCACTATTATTGTGTTACTGTCGATTTCCTCTTTTATAGCTGTTAACCGTTTCCTTATGTATTGAGGTGCTCCTATGTTGGGTGCATATATAATTGTTATATCTTCTTCTTGGATTGATCCCTTGATCATTATGTAGTGCCCTTCCTTCTCTCTTGTAACATTCTTTATTTTAAAGTCTATTTTATCTGATATGAGTATTGCTACTCCAGCTTTCTTTTGATTTCCATTTGCATGGAATATCTTTTTCCATCCCCTACCTTTCAGTCTGTATGTGTCTCTAGGTCTGAAGTGGATCTCTTGTAGACAGCATATATATGGGTCTTGTTTTTGTATCCATTCAGCAAGCCTGTGTCTTTTGGTTGGAGCATTTAATCCATTCACGTTTAAGGTAATTATCGATATGCATGTCCCTATTATCATTTACTTAATTGTTGTGGGTTTGTTTTTGCAGGTCCTTTTCTTCTCTTGTGTTTCCTACTTAGACAAGTTCCTTTAGCATTTGTTGTAGAGCTGGTTTGGTGGTGCTGAATTCTCTTAGCTTTTGCTTGTCTGTAAAGCTTTTGATTTCTCTGTCGAATCTGAATGAGATCCTTGCAAGGTAGGTTGGTTGTAGGTTCTTCCCTTTCATCACTTTAAATATATCATGCCACTCCCTTCTGGCTTGTAGTGTTTCTGCTGAGAAATCAGCTCTTAACCTTATGGGAGTTCCCTTGTATGTTATTTGTCATTTTTCCCTTGTTGCTTTCAGTAATTTTTCTTTGTCTTAGTTTTTGTCAATTTGATTACTATGTGTCTCAGCGTGTTTCTCCTTGGGTTTATCTGCCTGGGACTCTCTGAGCTTCCTGGACTTGGGTGACTATTTCTTTTCCAATGTTAAGTAAGTTTTCAACTATAATCTCTTCAAATTTTTTCTCAGGTCCTTTCTCTATCTCTTCTCCTTCTGGGACCCCTATAATGTGAATGTTGTTGCGTTTAATGTTGTCCCAGTGGTCTCTTAGGCTGTCTTCATTTCTTTTCATTCTTTTTTCTTTATTCTGTTCCACGGTGGTGAGTTCCACCATTCTGTCTTCCAGGTCACTTATCTGTTCTTCTGCTTCATTTATTCTGCTATTGTTTCCTTGTAGTGTATTTTTCATTTCAGTTTTTGTACTGTTCATCTCTGTTTGTTTGTTTTTTAATTCTTCTAGGTGTTTGTTCTTTAATTCTTCTAGGTCTTTGTTAAAAATTTCTTGCATCTTCTCGATCTTTTCCTCCATTCTTTTTCCGAGGTCCTGGATCATCTTCACTATCATTATTCTGAATTCTTTTTCTGGAAGGTTACCTATCTCCACTTCATTTAGTTGTTTTTCTGGGGTTTTATCTTGTTCCTTCATCTGGTACATAGCCCTGTGTCTTTTAATCTTGTCTCTTTTTCTGTGAATGTGTTTTTTTTTTTCCCACAGGCTGCAGGATTATAGTTCTTCTTGCTTCTGCTGTCTGCCCTCTGGTGGATGAGGCTATCTAAGAGGCTTTTGTAAGTTTCCTGATGGGAGGGACTGGTGGTGGGTAGAGCTGGGTGTGCTCTGGTGGCAGAGCTCAGTAAAACTTTAATCCCCTTGTCTGCTGATGGGTGGGGCTGGGTTCCCTCCCTGTTGGTTTTTTGGCTTGAGGCAACCAAACACTGGAGCCTATCCAGCTCTTTGCTGGGGCTAATGGAGGTCTCTGGGAGGGCTCACACAAGGAGTACTTCCCAGAACTTCAGCTGCCAGTGTCCTTGTCCTCACAGTGAGCCACAGCCACACCCCACCTCTGCAGGAGACCCTCCAACACTAGCAGGTAGGTCTGGTTCACTCTCCTATGGGGTCACTGCTCCTTCCCCTGGTTCCTGATGTGCACACTACTTTGTTTTTGCCCTCCAACAGTGGAGTCTCTGTTTCCCCCAGTCCTGTCGAAGTCCTGCTGTTGATCTGATTTTGAATCCTAAGGTTGAGGTCAAGTGGTGGTCACAGACATGATCATGGCATGGTCACAGAGAGAGGAAGGAGTCTCCGCTTCCCAAACCCATTAGCAATCACTGCATGTTCTTCACTCACTGCGCCAAGGAGCAATCTTCCACTGCAAGGGATGGTGGGACATCCATGTCAGTCAGGAAGCATCTGGGAGAAATCCAGCACACACACCTACAATGTCTGGCTGCACGAGACTCTCCTCCAGTTGGACCCACAGGTCACTGAACTGCCAGATCTGCTGCCTCCACTGTGGCTGCCTCTGCTTATTCTAGAACTTTTGTCCTGCCTCCCCCAGTAGGTCAGCACTTCTGGGCAGAGACATGTGGAGCGGCGACAGTCCATCCCCTCACTTTCAGTCTGTATGTGTCCCTAGGTCTGAAGTGGGTCTCTTGTAGACAGCATATATATGGGTCTTGTTTTTATATCCATTCAGTGAACCTGTGTCTTTTGGTTGGAGCATTTAATCCATTCACGTTTAAGGTAAGTATCAATATGTATGTTCCTATGACCATTTTCTTAATTGTTATGGGTTTGTTTTTGTAGGTCCTTTTCTTCTCTTGTGTTTCCCACTTAGAGAAGTTCCTTTAGCATTTGTTGTAGAGCTGGTTTGGTGGTGCTGAATTATCTTAGCACTTGCTTGTCTGGAAACATTTTAATTTCTCTGTCGAATCTGAATGAGCTCCTTGCTGGGTAGAGTAATCTTGGTTGTAGGTTTTTCCCTTTCATCACTTTAAATATGTCCTGCCACTCCCTTCTGGCTTGCAGAGTTTCTGCTGAAAGATCAGCTGTTAACCTTATGGGGATTCCCTTGTATGTTATTTGTTTTTTATCCCTTGCTGCTTTTAATATTTTTCTTTGTATTTAATTTTTGATAGTTTGATTAATATGTGTCTTGGTGTGTTTCTCCTTGGATTTATCCTGTATGGGACTCTCTGTCCTTCCTGGACTTGATTGACTATTTCCTTTCCCATATTAGGGAAGTTTTCAACTATAATCTCTTCAAATATTTTCTCAGTCCCTTTCTTTTTCTCTTCTTCTTCTGGGACCCCTATAATTCGAATGTTGGTGCATTTAATGTTGTTCCAGAGGTCTCTGAGACTGTCCCCAATTCTTTTCATTCTTTTTTCTTTATTCTGCTCTGTGGTAGTTATTTCCACTCTTTTATCTTCCAGGTCACTTATCCGTTCTTCTGCCTCAGTTATTCTTCTATTGATTCCTTCTAGAGAATTTTTAATTTCATTTATTGTGTTGTTCAACATTTTTTTTTTCCTCTTTAGTTCTTCTATGTCCTTGTTACAGGTTTCTTGTATTTTCTCCATTCTATTTCCAAGATTTTGGATCATCTTTACTATCATTACTCTGAATTCTTTTTCAGGTAGACTGCCTATTTCCTCTTCATTTGTTTGGTCTGGTAGGTTTTTGTCTTGCTCCTTCATCTGCTGTGTGTTTCTCTTTCTCATTTTGCTTAACTTACTGTGCTTGGGGTCTCCTTTTAGCAGGCTGCATGTCTGTAGTTCCCGTTGTTTTTGGTGTCGGCCCCCAGTGGCTAAGGTTGGTTCAGTAGGTTGTGTAGGCTTCCTGGTGGAAGGGACTGGTGCCTGTGTTCTGGTGGATGAGGCTGGATCTTGTCTTTCTGGTGGGCAGGACCACGTCCAGTGGTGTATTTTGGGGTGTCTATGAACTTATCATGATTTTAGGCAGCTTCTCTGCTAATGGGTGGGGTTGTGTTCCTGTTATGCTAGTTGTTTGGCATAGGGTGTCCAGCACTGTAGCTTGCTGGTTGTTGAGTGGAGCTGGGTCTTAGCATTGAGATGGAGATCTCTGGGAGAGCTCTTGCCATTTGATATTACGTGGAGCCAGGAGGTCTCTGGTGGACCAATGTCCTGAACTCTGCTCTCCCACCTCAGAGGCACAGGCCTGACACCCGCCTGGAGCCCCAAGACCCTGTCAGCCACACAGTCAGAAGAAAAGTGAGAAAGAAGAAAGAAAGAAAAGAAAGAAAGAAAGAAAGAAGAAAGAAAGAAAGAAAGAAAGAAAGAAAGAAAGAAAGAAAGAAAGAAAGAAAGAAAGAAGAGAGAAAGGAAGGAAGGAAGGAAGGAAGAAAGAAAGAAAGAAAGAAAGAAAGAAAGAAAGAGTAAAAATAATAAAATAAAGTTATTAAAATAAAAAATTTAAAAAATAATTAAAAGTAAAAAAATTTAAAAGTAATAAAAAAAAAAAGAAAGAAAGAAGAGAGCAACTGAACCAAAAGGAAATCCACCAATGCTATCAAGTGCTAAAAACTATTAAAAAAAAAAAAATCAAAAAACAGACAGAACCCTAGGACAAATGGTAAAAGCAAAACTATAAGACAAAATCACACAAAGAAGCATACACATACACACTCACAAAAAGAGAAAAAGGAAAAAAATATATATATATATTTTTAAAAAAGGAAGAGAGCAACCAAATCAACAAACAAATCCACCAATGATAATAAACTCTAAATAGTAAACTAAGATAAATGTAAAACCAGAAACAAATTAGATGCAGAAAGCAAACCCCAAGTCTACAGTTGCTCCCAAAGTTCACTGCCTCAATTTTGGGACGATTCGTTGTCGATTCAGGTATTCCACTGATGCAGGATACATCAAGTTGATTGTGGAGATTTAATCTGCTGCTCCTGAGGCTGCTGGGAGAAATTTCCCTTTCTCCTCTTTGTTCACACAGCTCCTGGGGTTCAGCTTTGGATTGGCCCTGCCTCTGCGTGTAGGTCACCTGAGGGCGTCTGTTCTTCGCTCAGACAGGATGGGGTTAAAGTAGCAGCTGATTAGGGGGCTCTGGCTCACTCACGCCAGGGGAGAGGGAGGTGTACAGAACGCAGGGCAAGCCTACGGCGGCAGAGGCCAACATGAGGTTGCAACAGCCTGAGGCGCGCCATGTGTTCTCCCGGGGAAGTTGTCCCTGGATCACAGGACCCTGGCAGTGGTGGACTGCACAGGCTCGTGGGAGAGGAGGTGTGGATAGTGACCTGTGTTTGCACACAGGCTTCTTGATGGCTGCATCAGCAGCCTTAGCATTTCATACCCGTCTCTAGGGTCTGCAGTGATAGCCGCGGCTCGTGCCCATCTCTGGAGCTCGTTTAGGCAGTGCTCTGAATCTGCTCTCCTTGCGCACCCCGAAAAAATGGTCTCTTGCCTCTTAGGCAGTTCCAGACTTTTTCCTGGACTCCTTCCCAGCTAGCTGTGGCGCACTAGCCCTCTTCAGGCTGTGTTCATGCAGCCAACCCCAGTCCTCTCCCTGGGATCTGACCTCCGAAGCCCAAGCCTCAGATCCCACCCCCCACCTGCCCCAGTGGGTGAGCAGACAAGCCTCTCAGGCTGGTGAGTGCTGGTTGGCACCGATCCTCTGTGCAGGAACCTCTCCGCTTTGCCCTCTGCACCCCTGTTGCTGTGCTCTCCTCCGTGGCTCCAAAGCTTCCCCCCGCCACCCCCGTCTCCACCAGTGAAGGGGCTTCCTAGTGTGTGGAAACTTTTCCTCCTTCACAGCTCCCTCCCAGAGGTGCAGGTCCTATCCCTATTCTTTTGTCTCTGTTTTTTTTTTCTTTCTTTTCTCTTACCCAAGTACGTGGGGAATTTCTTGCCTTTTGGGATGTCTGAGGTATTCTGCCAGCATCCAGTAGGTGTTCTGTAGGAGTTGTTCCACATGTAGATGTATTTCTGATGTATTTGTGGGGAGGAAGGTGATCTCCACGTCTTACTCCTCCACCATCTTGAAGGTCTCCCCTAAACTTTTTAAATATATATAAAAGAGCATATCCTTATGACTCAGGGCAAATAACATTTCTTAAACAAGATATGTAAATAAATTATATAAAATGAAAAGATGAGCCACAGGAGACATATCAATCTATATAAATAGATATGTAGATATATATTATATTTATGAGAATATATGGATGATTTTATATATTTTTTAATGGGACTAATTTAATACATAATATATATACAATAATTACATACAAATTATATATGTAATAATATATAATTTGCATATATACATATAGAACATAGGAGTTGTATAATATATGTGTATGGGAATAAATACATAGAATACATTTGCAAAACAAAACCAATAAAGATTAGTGTTTAGAATATATGAAAACTTCTACAAGTCAATAAGAAAAATACAAACATCCCAAATAGATAAATGGGCAGAAGTCATGAACAAGTATTGCACCTAAATCATAAACTGTCAAAAAACATATGAAAAGATACGGAACCTCATTAGTAATTAAGAAAATTCAAATTAAACCACAATGAGATACTATTTGACACCCACTAGCTTGGCAAAAATTAAAAAGATAATACCAAGTGTTGGTAATTAATACAACTGTTTAAGAGTTGTATCATTTGGGTTAAGAGGAACATGTACATGATTCTAGGTCTTTATATATGCTATGGCCTGTACTTAGAATGCACTGCTTCAAATTAGGTCTAGAAAACTCTTACCCATGCCTTAAAACCCTGTTTAGTTGGCATTTACTTATAGAAACCTCAGGTTCCCTGGTGCAGAGTGAATCACTTCCTCTTCTGTGCTACCTGTACAAAGTTGTATCATCTCATATACGTGTAATATAAGTATGTGTTTCCACTTCTCCCCAAGTAGCCAGGAACTCCTAGAAGGCAATGGCTATTTCATTTCACTGCCCCAGGCTCAGAACATGGCATTCAAGGAATTAACTTAAGTGAATGGGACTCCATGTCTTCCACGTCCCGTTTCATAATCATCACACCTCCCCTAACTCTGTGGCAGCTGCAGGTGTGATCTGTGTCTCCCCTCTTGGGAAACACTGGACTCTTACACCATTTTCTGCTTCTCTCTCAGCTTCACAAATCTCAGCATTAGAGTTCTGATGCATTTTCACAGGATCAGATCCCAAAGCCAAAGGAAACAATCAAGGAAACCTAACCACATTTTGAATGGAGTATCAATCAAAAATATCTCACTCTTGAGTGATTTCAAACTCCAAAGCTAGTTTTGATTTTAAAGGACATTGAACTCCTAATTCTATGGACCCCTGTGGGAGCCATTTTCCCATCAAGGACTTGGATGGAGGTGACTGCCTGCAACCAATTAAGATGGATATTTGGTGTTTGGCAGCTCCTTGACCCACGCCTTCCATCCCTTGATCACCAGGGAACATGTATTGAGTGACAGATGCAGACAAAGCAGCAGTGACTTGGTTATGCTGCAGCCTGTGTCATTTGGCTATGTTTGTAGGCAGCCCAGCTGCAGCTGGTCAGTAGATATGACACTTGGGAACAACAGTTGCTTTTCCAAGTCAATATAGGATGTTTCATGGCATAAGAGAAAGAATATTATAGAAGAAGAACTGAGATAGATTTCCAGCTCCACTGCTCTGCAGTTCTGCGACATTCCCCAAAAACATAACCTCCCTGGATGTCACTGTCCCATTTGGAAAGCAATAAATACCCTGTCTATTACCCCAGGGCAGGGAAAGGTTTTAAGAATTAAATGCAATGATGAATTTAAACTCTAAGGTACTATACAAATATTAATATTAGCCAACATTTTTAATGCTTTCCATGTACTAGACATGATTCTAAGTACTTTATTTAATCCTACAGCAATCTTATGAGCTAAGTACCATTAAATATGGAGAAATAAATTTTTAAATATGAAGAAATAAAAGCACAAAAAACATTTAAGGAACTTGTTAAGATGACAGTAGATATATTTATACGTATAACTGAATCACTTTGTTGTACACCTGAAACTAACACAACATTGTTAATCAACTATACTCCGATATAAAACAAAAAAGTTTAAAAAAAAAGTAATGGCAAGATCCAGGATCTGAGCCAGGCTCTTCACCAGGTTAAGGTGCTACACTGAACATCCCAGGAACCTTTTGTTTTAGATTTATATTTAACAATATCCATCATACCAAAAAAAATTGGTACTTTATTTGTATTTCTATAAAAGCATTTACCGTTTTGTTATAATTTGGTTTTTATATCCTTGTCTCCCCTATTAGACTGTGAGCTCTTTGAGGGCAGGAACTTTATGGTAAACATCTGTAATTGTTTCAGCACTGAGTACTCAGTCTGACATATTGTAGGTAGGAACATCACTGTCTAGAATTTGTGAGTTGGATAGATGGAAGGAAGGGAAGGAATAAAGGGAGGATGAATAAAATGGATGGATGGATGGATGGATGGGTAGATGGATGAATGGATGGTTTCCTCCACACTCTCAGGATTAGACTCCATCAGAAACACTGATGCAGGCTGACTAGTGTCCCCTCCCCAGTGGCCTTGGTCCCAATCCTCTCCTTCAAGTTCTGATGATGCTACCTCTTTCCATCATTCCTCCATTTACCACCTCTTGCTGCCTCAGTGGGTTTGGGTTTTTTTCTCCTGTTTAATCTTCCAATCCCTATTTAATCAATTTTCTATATTAAATTATCTCTGTTAAAATTATCAGTTAAAATTCCTGCTTTCCTGAATGAACCCTGACTGATTCAACTTACTATGTAGTCTCAGGTACTATGCTAAGTCCTTTACAAATATAATTGCCTTTGCCCTTTACCAAAGCCCTGTGGGAGCATATCGTCCTCTTTTTTGGATGCAAAAACTGAGACACAGAGTTATTAAGTTCATGTCCAAGCTCAACACAAGCTTGAATTGTGGTGCTAGAAGCTTCTAACTCCACTGCAGTCCTGTCTAAAAATATCTATTTCCATGAGACTTATGGCTCCTAGAGTGAATTCATGTCCTTAGTGCCAGGGTCCTTCTTAGAACGAAAAAATATATGCACAGTTCCCTGAATAAACTGTGCCATTCTCCCTCTCCGCCCACAGATGGCAATCACACAGAGATTTATTACCAACAGATGGCTGCAATATGGGAGCGAGACACGAGTATACCTGGTACACTTAAGATCAACACAGCAATCCGAAGTTATTTCCCACCTACACAGCTAAAAAGGAATCAAATTCCAATTGAGACATGATTACACCTTTCCCCAGAGTTTCTGATGAAAAAAGCAAATAAAGTTCATCAAATCAGCTGGAAGCCACCCCAGATTATAAAGTTTTCTTTTCCCCCGTCATAGCACCTATTCTTTCTACTGCTGTCAATCTCTCGTCTCCTTTTGTGCATCTTTCTATCTCACAATCTCCTTCAGCAGGTTCCATTCTTTTTATTATTTTGTCTCCCCATCTCTCTCTCCTATAAGTAAAATAAATTCTTGAAAGACAGCTTAAGTCTTTGAGGGAGAGATTGGGTTAACTTTTTGAACTTTACACAGAAAAATACTCCCAATACTTATTTTCTTATCAGTAAGTCACCTGTAACCCAAAACCTTCTAAAGACCTAGTAATTCCTCCTATTGTGTGTGTGTGTGTGTGTGTGATTGAAAGTTGTGTGCTGAGTGTGTGATGACAAAGTTACACTTGCTCAGATCAATGGGCCTCAGGAGAGTCACTGTGTTTTTCTTCTACACAAGAAACCATGATCAGCCTTTAAGTTCTATCTATCTCATTTCCAATTATTAAAAAACCAAAAATGACATGTCTCACATATCTCTCTCCATTTGCTTACTATTATACTGATTTTTTATTCTGACATCCATTTCTTATCAAGTTGAGATTCTGGCATTTGGCATTCCACCTAGTATGGCTTTTTCTAATCATCTGAAAAATAGCCATTTTAAATGGGGTTCACTGGTATCTCAGGAAGGAAGAAAATGGCATAGTTTCTTATGGGAAACTTTACCACCAAAAGTCAAAATTATTCTTGAGAAGAACCTGGGATAGATTAGCCTAGAATAGATTCACCATACCTTTAACAGACACCTTCTTTCTGTCTGACAGGGACATTGCGGGAGGGCACTGTAGATGGGACCAGCAGCAATCTTAATTAACATGTCCATCATTGCAGATGACAGGAGGAGATAGAGACAGTAATGTAATGGGAGCAAGACGAGGCTGGGTGTGAATCTTAGCTCTGCAATTAACCAGTCAGAGCCTTGGCTCTCTCATTTTACAAAATGCAGATCATTCTTATCCCCTAAAGTTAGTAAGAAAGAGGCAACATCCATGCTAATAAACCTAATGGTGCCATACACAGCATTAGATACTTATGATAAGCACATTTAATCCATACAGGAGTCCTTCAGCTTGGCATCTTTCATTTTTCACATGAGGAAACTGAGTCTCAGGTAGCTAATTAAGTTTCCCAAGGTTCCAAAACCAGTAGATATTCAACCCAAGCTTAATCAATGGTCTACCCCAGAGTTATCATCTTTCCCAGCAAAGAATGGTTGGATGCACAGCAGACAGGCTGAATGGTAACAAGAGGGGAAGTTTCCAGAGCTCATTAAATTACATTATATCTCCCCTTCAAGGGCATGACAGTCATAGCAGGAGAAGGATGTGGATGAGAAGCAGAGTGGGGCAGAGTGTAAACAGCAGGGAGAAACTCTCAAACAGTGAGGGCAGGTGGAGGCATCAGATGAATTTGGTGGGAAAATCTGCCTTCACTTCCTTCACTGAAGTGTTATCAGCCAAGTGCATCTTGGTGGAGTGCTATATAATATTGTTGAGGTTTGAGAATGACGATATGTCACTTTCTTCTCACGTAAAGATTCTGACCTGATAGGTAAGTAGACCCAGAAGATAGACGGGAATTAAAATACAGTGTCTGCTTTATTACTGGTAAAGCTGACTTGTAGAATGATGCTTGGACTCATATCCAAAATGGGCTTCTTGAATGACTTACCCCTCTTCTTCCCCAGCATTCTCCCAGAGGGATCTAAGATGTTAGGCCATACGTAAGACTCACTTTCAACACTTCAACCTGCACCCTAACTCCTCCTTAAAATGGAAGAAATATTGGTGAAATAGCCTATTAAATGAGGTAAGAATTCTCCAAAGGAAGGGGAGACTATCCCCCCTCCAATTTTATTAACATAGTATTATAAAATGTTATAGTCTTACTTATTAAGACAAAACAAAATAATACTCTTTACTTTGGGAACTTGATGATTAAATAGACTTGCCTAGGAACCTAACTTTTATATGTAACATTGTTTCTATGGGGAAATACATTCCAGCTTCCAAACAAGCCAACCCCTAAAGGTTGGGGATTCAATCCATTTATAAATACAAATATAACACGCTATTCTCACAGTACTCACTATTTCTTAAGAGAGGGTCAGTTCTCATTTTTAATTGGAACAAAAAAAAAATTGCTAAACTCTAGAGACAATAAGGATGAGGAAAAATACAAATTCCATTGATTCCTTTCCCTTTTGTCTCCTCTGTACATAATACCCTCAGCTTATGTTTGTCTTCTTTCCAAAGACCTAATATATAAAAATAGAAATATTTTTTAGAGAAAAATGCTTGTCGATGTGATGTGAATTCATTTTGTTGGGGCTTTGGGAGGCTCAGTGCTTGTGGGGTCCAGGGAGAGAGAATTTACCAAGTAATTTCCCCAAAGACCTATTTTGCTACATTCTATTTTTACAGGTTAGTATCCTCATTTTGGCTCACTGTGGAATAGGATCCATTTATTTCTACCTCACCTGTGCACGTGAGAAACTAGTCTCAGACTGTAATTTGACTGTCATTGTGGAACAACTCTTCATTCAACAAATATTCCCTGAGAATTTAGTGTTCCAGGAATCAATAAGTTCCTGGTAAATGACAATATAGAGAATTTCAGGTTGGTAATTTCAGTATCAATATAGATGATCCAGCCAACACTCTAGCTTCTCAATTCTTTGACTTCCTCTCCTACAACAACTGTGTCATCCATCCTCCACTGTCATATTCCAGTGCTATCTCTCAAGAATATCATCTTTAAGAATCCCACACTTACTACCAACTCCATATCCATTATCAGTCCCCTTCATATTCTCTCAGCTTTTCTTTCCCTCACTCTTGGGGGAAAAAATTCTAAACCATGTTTAAAGTCTATCAAGACAGAGGAATGGATAAAGAAGATGTGGTACATATATGCAGTGGAATATTACTCAGCCATAAAAAAGAATGAAATAATGTCATTTGCAGCAACATGGATGGACCTAGAGATTATCATACTAAGTGAAGTAAGTCAGACAAAGACAAATATCATATGATATCACTTATATGTGGAATCTAAAAAAATAATACAAATGAACTTATTTACAAAACAGAAACAAATTCATGGACTTAGAAAACAAACTTATGGTTACCAAAGGGGAAAGGTTGCGGGGGATAAATAAGGAGTTTGGGATTAACATATACACACTACTATATATAAAATAGAAGGCAAACAATGACCTACTGTATACCACAGGGAACTCTACTCAATATCCTGTAATAATCTATACAGGAAAAGAATCTGAAAAATAATGGATATATGTATAACTGAATCACTTTGCTGTGAACCTGAAAATAACACAACATTGTAAATCAACTATACTCCAATATAAAATAAAAATTAAATTTAAAAAAGCCAATCAATTCTCCACCCATTCTGTGCTTGAAAACATGTCTGGAGGAAAACACACAAGCACACGAGTGGTTCCATTTTGAATTCATAAGCACTACCCCCAGAGAGTCCTCACTGCTGACCATGAAATACACTACATTTTCCTTCCTAGTCAACCATCTCTCCCACTTTCCTGGCTGGCTGCTTCTCACCTTCTTATGTCTCTCTAAAGTTCTGTCATCTGTTTCAACTTCCTTACTCTTAGCTAATGACTTTGTATCTTATTTAATTGAGACAGTAGAGCAATCAGAAGATAATTTCTACATGTTCCTTCTAAGCATACAGAAATAATTCAATAAATAGGTTAATTCCTTTTATTTAGACTTTTCAGGGCTCTTCTCCTTCTACAGTAGGTGTTCCCACAAATGACGACAATAATCTTTCATCCCTCATGTCCACTTGCAATATGAATTGATCACTCCTTCCATAAAGAAGTAGGGCCTATTTCCCACTCGCTCCCTCTCTCGAATATTCTAGGGTAGCTCTATGACTTGTTGTGATGGATAGAATGTAGCAGAAGTGCTGCTATGTGACTTCAAAGCCTTGGGCTTCTGTTTCACACTCTTGAAAGCCAGCTGCCTTGTGAAGAAGCTCAGGCTAAACCACTGAATGGTGAGATACCACCTGCAGAGAAAAGCCACATGGAGGAAACTTGAGGTGCTCCAGCCAACAGCCAGCACCAAGACACCAGATGTGTCCATGAAGCCATCTTGGGTACAAGCACTTGATGAGTCCACTGTCTCTCTAGTATAGTCCGAGCATTTACTTACTAAAATTTTGTACATACTATAGTAGACCCTTGAACAACTTGGGTTTGGACTGCGAGGGTCCACTTACAAACAGATTTTTTTCAATAAACGTGTACTACAGTACTACATGATCTGAGGTTGGATGAATCCACAGATGTGGAACTGCAGATATAGAGGTCCAACTGTAAAGTCATACGGGGATTTTCCACCACATGGAGGGTCAGCACCCCAACTCTCATGTTGCTCAAGAGTGAACTGTATGTTATCTTAAAGTGCTTTCCTTTAATTTCTATTTTTGCTATTTTGGGGCATTATATCGATTTGCTTTTGGAATTATATTGTAGATGGGTTATATTACCTTTTCAATAAAATGAAGAATATGTTTTAAAATATTTGTTATAAAAAGGAAGCATAGATAGTAAATCACTGTCTTTGGGCAGCTTAACATTGATCCAGGAGCACCCTGACTAGCGTTTGGTTATACATATATTATCTATAAAAACAAGTTATAGTTTCCCACTAACTCACTGATTCATGTTTTCTCTCATGGATATCTCTGTGGAGACCAGGGTTTCTCAACATTTTCAATCCAACTAACATGAAAACAATCTCTCTCTTTCTCTCTCTCTCTCTCTCACACACACACACACACACACACACACACACACACACACCATTTTGCTGTGAGACATCCTCTTCCCCCACAGAAGGCCCCCCTCTAGTCATTGCCCTGGATGGTAGACAGCAAGCTCCTTGAGGGAATCAATCAATCATCTGGTGCATCTCCATACCCCACTCCTTCTGCCAAAGTACCTAGAATATGGCTGAGCACGTAGTAAATATTTGGTTTACTTCTTCACAGTTGACTTCATAAAGCCAAAGGAAATATTGCCTGAAATTAATATCAACTTGTTCAAATTTCTGACTCGCCGTTTTCTAATCACCAGAGGAAATATCTACCTCGACACCTCCCTCCACGCATGTACAGAAATCCAAGAACCCTAAGAATTCTTTCATGCTACAAGTATCTCCACATTAAATGCTACTTTTGTACAAAACCAAGTCAATTGCCTAGAAATACTCAGGGGGGTTGTATTATTATTTTTTTTTATAACTGTGGTTTACAAAGCACCTTTATGCTTTGTAACTAGGAGAGGACTAACATTTACTGCACCAGGTTCTTTACACAATTTATCTCAATGCTCACAACAGCTCCCTGAGGTAGTTATTATGATCCCCATTTCACAGATGAGGAAATCAAGGAAGCATGACTATTAGGTGATTTGGAAGCCAAGGTCATACCCTGCCCAGTTGCAGAGCCCAGTCCCTGAAGGTTGAGTTCAGGGTGCTTTCTGCTACTGTGCAACTGACAGCAGCTGTAGAAAGGCTACGAGGCATCAAGCAATTACTTACCTTGTTGGTCCTCCCTTTTCCCATCTCTAAAATGGGGGGAATAATATCATCAACATCATAGACCTGTGCACATCACATGAGATGTTACAAATGAACTGCTTGGACCTCATTTGGCATATAGTAAGCAATATTATTGTCAAGCCGTCTCTTAAAACAAAAACATAAATTGGTAATCATTATGTCTTGGCCTCTGCTGTTGTCTACAGAAGGAATTTCTGTGTTCAGGGCAGTGAGGAGAGTCAGCTCTGACAAGGACGGGGAAACCACAAGTAAAGAGCCTATGACAGGACTCTCTTGTAACAACCTACTTTGTATTGCCCAGGAAAGGGGTTTTCAACACTTGGTGACATCCAATGCCTCTTTTCATCATTCATTTACTATTCTGACTTCGAAAAGCATGTTCCCAGCACCCTGGGCCATGAAAATCCACATTGTGAAGCCCCAGCGTTGCCAGTGCCACAGACACAAGACATTTCAATCAGGTTGCCCATGCTGGGCTGTGGGGAATAACAGAGTGGAAGGGATCTTAGTGTTTGTACTGTGACGAGACACTCCATTTTACTGAGGAGAAAACCAAGGCACAGAGAAAGTGGCTTGTGTTCTCAAGCTATCCCCTCAATAGCTCTATGAAGTAGAGATAGCCCTCCCTATTTTATCTTTTCCTGCTACCCAATGCACACCAAATACTGCAGCCACTGCAAACCATGTATGAGCCCCCATACACCACAGTCTCTCCCCAATGCCTCTCTGCCTTGTAGATGCTACCATTCTTCAGCCAGAAACCCCTCTCTCCATATTGCCCACCTGGCTATTTCCAGTGTGTCCATCCAGCTCAGCTCAAGTCCCCACCAGCTCTCACCCGGACTCTGGCAACAGCCTCAACTTGTCTCCCTGCTTCCACACTTGCTTTCCTGAAGAGCAATTTTGGTTTTTTTATATAAATCAAGTTGTGACACTCCTGCTTAAAAGCTTTCAATGCCTTTCTGACACCCTTAAGATAAAACCCAAACTCCTTCATCTGCCTACAGATGTCCTGCAGAATCTGGACCTGCCTACTTCTCATCTCACTTCCTGACATTCCCCCAGACTATGCTCCATCCACACTGGCCTTTCTTCTGCTCCTCAAACACTCCGGGTCTTGTTGAAGGCACCTGCTCCTCCTCTTCCCTGGAACTCTTGCCTGCAGATTTTCACAGGGATAACTCCTCCTTATCGTTCAGATCTCAAGTCAATTTCACTGCCTCAGAGTGAGTCCCCCCGTGACCACATAATTGTGCCGCTTCCCATACCCTTGGTATTTCTCTAATAACATTTCCACCTATCTGGAACTATTGTGTTTGTACATTTACTGCCTGTCTTCCACTAGACGCTCTACTCTATAACGAAGGAATAGGGTCTTTTTTTGCCGATAATCTTCAAAGCCTACCCTGGTGCCTGGCGCAGAGTTGGTGCTCAATAAATATTTACTAAGTGGATAAGTGAATCAATATTCAATTCTGCATTATAACCTCTCAAGGCCAGTGTTTTCAAAAAACTATAAAATGGCAATTAACATGTATATCAGTTCCCCTCCAGTTCTCTGCTGTCTACTATCTGTCAGTTGAGGTTTCCCATGATAGTCCCAAAATATTGGTCTCATCATATTAGGTTTCATGCATTGCTTTCTCCAAATGACTCATTGTTCTACCCACTCATTCTTGTTTGGGAATTTGTTTTTAATATACTCACCACAATGATGTTTAAGTTCAAAAAATGGCTAAGTTTAGTCTTCCGTTTGGTCAAAGATGCTAGAGATTCCAGTATTAATGTATCTACTTTCTCTTGGGTAAGCAAAGCAGAGCCCTCATCTCAGAGTGGCCCCAGATGGGAGGAAGATAGATCCCTGTGCAGGAAGTCAGCAGTCTCAGGGTCTCATTCTCTCTGAGAAGTGACTTAACAATTATTCAATGGCTCATTATCTTCTAAAGTACATTGGATGTTCTCTGAGGTCCCTTCCAAGGCTAGAGTTACATTTATTCCTTCAACAAAGACAGGTAATTACACCATGCCTCTGTGCCAAGCACTGTCAAGGTGCTGGGAAAACAGTCTTGAAAAAAGTAGCCAAGAACATCTCTACCTTCAGGAAGCTTATGTGATTCTCTAGAGCATAATCTGCTATTTAATTATCAAAAGATTTGATTTTACATATGGTATATTCTAATTATGACAGAGTGAATGTCTTACCCATTTCCACCCTGGGATGAGACGTCTATTCTTCATCTTCCAGCCTTATGCTCTGCTTTCTACCGTGAGTAAAAGAAACCGCACCCCTGTCTCTTCTCATGTCCCTGTCATGTTTTTTGCTGACCCAGTGTTTCAACTTTTCTGTTCTCTTCTCTCCCAAACACTCCCAGTCAGATGGGGCAGGGGGTCAGCAGTAAAAATGAAGCCGCAGTTATGTCTGTGAAAAAAAAAACATGGGTTAGGGTTCAGGAACCTGGCATTGATCTTCACTCTGCCACTCATGAGACCTTGAGAATGTCTCTTAATCTCTCCAAGTCTCAGTTTCCTTATCTATTAAATAGAATGTGGTGGCCATAAAAATGTACCTCTCAGATTTCCCATTGCATAGAATGTAATTGACCAAAAGTCCCAGGCATGCTGTCTGAAATCCATCACCACACTGGCACCACCAGCCAAAGTCTGAGTATAGCAGGGTCACTTCTGGGAGAAGCAGGTGCATTTCTGGGAGATGTAGGACTCCTCTGACCAGTGACTTTGGCCCAAAGACTATCAGCTTTGTCAAAACTTTCTTTGAACTGCACATCGGTCAAAGACTTCTGCTACTCAAAATTCCTTCCTCTCTCCTCCAAGGGGGTAAAACCTGCATCATGGTTTGATGGTTCCCCCATTCTCTACTGTTCCTTCACCTTTTTCCCTCAAGGCCAATTTCCACAATCAATCTCTTACATATTTAATGGCATCTTAGCATCTGCCTCTTAAAGGACTTGAAGTAACACATTGAGACGACATCCACATATGTGGTTGTGAAGATGGTATCAGTGAAAATATTTTACAAAGTACACAAGGTTTTATAAGGTATAAAGCATCACATGAAAGATAAAGCATCATTCATTCATTTATTCATCACTTAGGTACTGAATACCCACCATGAGCTGGGCTCCAGGCAAAGGATCAGGAGATACAAAGGAATAATGTTCTTTCTTGAGATCACAGGCTGGAGGAGCTGTCCAGATCCCTCATGACTTTGCATACATTAAGTAATAATATATTTTGGTAGGGAAATGGAAAAAAAAGAGTAAAGAATAAAGATGAAGGAAGGAGGGAGAAAGAGCAGCTATTACACCAAAGCAGTGCAAGTGTCAGATTGTGGCTATTCAAGTGTATGTGAAAGTTTTTTAAACTGTGCTCTGCTAAACACAATTTGACGCTCCACTCCTGCCAGAGCCTTGCAGCACGGGGGTAGCTTTTGGGGATGCAACGGTTGCAATGCTTTTGCAGGGAAATTCTTCACTGTTGTCACCATTTCATGGCCCAGAATATTCAGCTCAACAACAGACCTCGAAAGAATATGCTCTGTGTTGTAATTTTCCAAAGGCAACATGATTATAAAACCCAAACAGATGGAGAGACGATTGCACTGAATGAAGAAAGCTGTTAGCAGTTTCCATTTGTAGACAAAACCATTGTTTTTGAACAGATCGCTGCCAGAATTTGATGAATCTGGTACTCTTTGCACCCTCTGCTTTGCAGAAAGCCCTGAAACTCTGGCAGACTTTGCAAACAGTTGCAGGATGCTATTTTTGTACATTTGTTTATGTCGAAGGCATTGACTCACAGAGTTTCACATTTAGCTTGCTGCTAATCTTGAAACTGCCATTAATGTACAGTTCCCAACCCTGAAAATTGGACTACAAAATAAATGGCTGTGCGATCATCTTTTATTTAAAATATTACTGCACCCCATCACTCTATGTCAAGGCCTGGCTTGTTTATGAGCATGCTTGATTATATAATTACATATTAGAAATCATTTGTAAGGAAAATTGATTGGTGTACTTTACAGCAAGGATTTCACCAGAAATAACCCTGTCTTTAGCTGCAGGAGTGGAAGACCAGGTTAGAAATGACAAAACAACTTCAGGAGCCTGTCACCATCTTGTTTATTCCTCATCACAGAAGAAGTAATTGCCCAAGGAACAATGAGGGACAGAAGTGTTGACTTTGAATAACTATGATCCACAAATCAGATTTTAGGCAATATTATGGGGTACTGGAAATAGTTTTCAACAGGGATTCATGAGGCTTAAGTTCTAGCTTCAACCCTGCTGGTAATTTCTAGGCAATGCTCAGCCTCCTGAAATCTCCATTCCTCTGTCAATAAAATGGGAATTCAACAGTGGGTTGCTGAGGCTAAGAGGAAGGCAGTGTCCACACAGATTCAGGGGAGATGAACAGAATCTCAGGCTTAGGTGAGCATCACTCAAGACTAGAAGATCGATGGATGATGAGTGGATGGCTAGCACTTGGTGGTCCCTCCTTGCAGGTCCAGGGTCCCAGATGGAGGCTTTCCATTCCTCTCTCTCATGCTTTCCTGTCTCTTCCCCAGCCTGGGACCACTTTTTTTTCCATGATCTCTGCCAATAGGAAAATTTGTCCTGTAAAAAAGTGCCTCTACATCTTTTCTGTGGCAAGAGTTTGTAGCCTTTGTTTCTAGTTCTGCAGATTATTTGTGTCTAGTGATCTGGGAATGAAGAAAGTACACCAGTTAAAACCTCAAAATATTACCAGTCCAAGGAAATAGAATAACAATAACAACAATAATACTAATGATACCTGTCCTTCCGAAAGTATTGGCTTCTCCTGAGGAACAAATGCCATGAAACGAGAATTGTCAGAACTGTTGAAGTGATTCTTTGGCTTAAAGGAGTTTTTTTTTTTTTTCTTTAATTACTTTTTCTTGGATTTTTTTTTTTATTTCCTGAAGTAATTTAGATTAGTTGCAGAAAACAAATGGGAATACACATGAGGAAAATAGAGGAAGAAGAAGAAGGAGAAGGAGAAGGAGGAGGAGGGGGAGGAGAAGAAGAAGAAGAAAAAGAAGAAGGAGGAGGAGGAGGAGAAGGAGAAAGAGAAGGAGGAGGAGGAGAAGAAGAAGGGGAAGGAGGAGGAGGAGGGAGAGGAGACGGGGAGGGGGGAGGGGAGAGGGGAGGGGGAGGAGCAGGAGAAGGAGAAGAAGGGGAAGGAGAAGAAAAAGAAGAAGAAGAAGGTGGTGGAGGAGAAGGAGGTAAAGAAGGAGGAGAAGGAGGAGGAGAATAAAGGGGGGAGGAGGGGAAAATGAAAGAGGGATGAAGAGGGAGAGAGAGAGAAAAAGAGAAGAGAAGAGAAGAGGGGAAGAGAGGAGAGGAGAGGAGAGAAGAGAAGGGAACAATTTATAATCCCTCTTCATAATTCCTCCATTGAAAGTGAACCACCATTAACATTTTAAGGCATCTTCTCATATTTTTTCCTATGAATGCAAAATAAAAATTTACAAGAGTGGAATCACATTGTAATATTGTACTATTACCTGCATTTTTAACTCCACTATATATCAAAAATAACTTCCCATTTTATAACATATTTCTTTGCACCATTTTGAACAGTTGTGTTGTATTCCATTGTGTATATGCATTCTAATTCATAAACATGCTGGAAACTTCTTGGTCACCATATCTTTGCACATGTTCTTACTTGTTTCCAGTTTCCTGGCATTTTTCTAAGAATGTTACTGCTGTTATGCAAAACATAACAACTGTAACCAGACCAAAGATTCTCTTGGAAAGCAGATATGTTGAAAAGTTTGCAAATGAGCCCTTTCCTTATAAACTCATTCGTCTCTTCTACCAGGTTACAAGTTCTTTCAGACAATTGCCTCCACTTGCTGTAACACGTTTGTGATCTTCCTGAGAGCAGCTATGATACTTTACTTGCCTCCCCAATACCAGTGCCCATGCTAGGGTCCAGCACATAGTTTACACTTCAATAAATAATTGTCAAAATGAACTAAACTAAATCCTTCCCCCTCATCCTGCAAGTCTCAACTCAGAAATCACCTGATTTTTCTATGAATGCATAGCTCATGTTTTCCACTACAGTATTTTATTCATATCCTCTAGCGTTTATCACAATAGATTTGCTGTGTCTGCATAGATTTCTTTCTCTACATGCTTATTCCCAGCACCTAGAAGATTCTGACATAAAATAACAGAATTAACAGCCAGAGATTTTTTGTTTTTTTGGTTTTTGGGGGGGTTTTTTTTTTGCAGCTAGCATAAAATCATACACAATGTTGATACTTAATGAATGCTTGCTGAACTGAATTGAATTGAACTGAACTGAGCTGAATTGGTGCTAGGATTTCCAACAGCAGAACTGAATAAATTGCTACCTCTTTATCTCTAGTTTGAACCTTAATGATCTTACTGAAGTCCAATGATGGATGAGTACAACATGAACTGTTCCCCCTTTATCACCTTTCAAAACCAAAAATGCTGACACTTTTCATGCCCTCTTGATTTTTTTCCTTCTTACAAAGGATAAGGTCAGACATGGTTTAGTTGCAGTGATTGTATTGATTTCATTCTGGAGATGCAATTGGATCTTCCCCTTGCAGAAGATTGTCATTGCCTTTTACTTGGAGAGACAGATACTGACCATGGGATGTTTTAGGGAAAGTCAAGACTCAGTATTCAGATGACCAAACCAGTGAGCTGAAATTTTTACCCCAGCATAGCTAACCCTCATCATCTTGTGGGATGGGCTCTTTCATGTCATTTCCAAAAAGCAAAGAAATAGTAAATTATTTAACCTTTTAACTCAAATCAAATCTGTATCCTTTTCAAGCTCATCATTGTTATCACAAGTCATGTATGTAGGACACCAAAGAATAATGAGGATAAGAACTAACTGAGTGAGCAAATCTGGGATGAATAAGAGTATAAGTCTTTACCTTCGAACAGGGCTGCCAAGTGTATAAAACACTGTTGTAACCAATGGCCCAATTGTCTTTGAAAACATTCCTACAAGAAAGAGTATATTTATCCCCATTTTACAAAAGGGAAAACCAAGGCTCAGAAAGCATAAAGAACAAACTGAAAATAACAGAGTTGGTCTAATGTCAAAACCCTTGCTCTTTCTACAATATCTTTCTACTATATGATTTAGCTTTTGTGAAATGAAACTGTTCATAAACACTTTTATTTTTAACATCTTTATTGGAGTATAATCACGTTACAATGTTGTTTTAGCCTCTGCTGTACAACAAACTGAATCAGCTATATGTATACATATATCCCCATATCTCCTCCCTCTTGCACCTCCCTTCCCCCCTCCCTATCCCACCCCTCTAGGTGGTCACAAAACACCAAGCTGATCTCCCTGTGCTATGCAGCTGCTTCCAACTTAGCTATCTATTTTACATTTGGTAGTGTATATATATGAATGCTACCCTCTCACTTCGTCCCAGCTTACCCTTCCCCTTCCCCGTGTCCTCAAGTTCATTCTCTACCTCTGCGTCTTTATTCCTGTCCTACCCCTAGGGTCATCAGAATAATTTTTTTTTTTTTTTTTTTTAGATTCCATATATATGTGTTAGCATACGGTATTTGTTTTTCTCTTTCTGACTTACTTCACTCTGTATGAAAGACTTGAGGTCCATCCACCTCACTACAAATAACTCAATTTTGTTTCTTTTTATGGCTGAGTAATACACCATTGTATATATGTGCCACATCTTCTTTATCCATTCATCTGTCGATGGACACTTAGGTTGCTTCCATGTCCTGGCTGTTGTAATAGTGCTGCAATGAACACTGTGGTACAAGACCCTTTTTGAATTATGGTTTTTTCAGGGTATATGTCCAGTAGTGGGATTGCTGGGTCATAGGGTAGCTCTATTTTTAGTTTTTTAACGAACCTCCATACTGTTCTCCATAGTGCCTGTATCAATTTACATTCCCATCAACACTGCAAAAGGGTTCCCTTTTCTCCACACTCTCTCCAACATTTATTGTTTGTAGATTTTTTGATGATAGCCATTCTGACTGGTGTGAGGTGATACCTCACTGTGGTTTTGATTTGCATTTCTCTAATGATTAGTGATGTTGAGCATCCTTTCATGTGTTTGTTGGCAATCTGTATATCTTCTTTGGAGAAATGTCTATTTAGGTCTTCTGTCCATTTTTGGATTGGGTTGTTTGTATTTTTGATACTGAGCTGCATGGGCTGCTTGTATATTTTGCAGATTAATCCTTTGTCAGTTGCTTCATTTGCAAATATTTTCTCCCATTCTGAGCATTTTCTTTTCATCTTGTTTATGGTTTCCTTTGCTGTACAAAAGCTTTTAAGTTTCATTAGGTCTCAGTTGTTTATTTTTGGTTTTATTTCCATTTTGCTAGGGGGTGGGTCATAAAGGATCTTGCTGTGATTTATGTCATAGAGTGTTCTGCCTATCTTTTCCTCTAAGAGTTTAATAGTGTCTGGCCTTACATTTAGGTCTTTAATCCATTTTGAGTTTATTTTTGTGTATGGTGTTAGGGAGTGTTCTAATTTCATTCTTTTACATGTAGCTGTCCAGTTTTCCCTGCACCACTTATTGAAAAGGCTGTCTTTTCTCCAGTGTATATTCTTGCCTCCTTTATCCAAGATAAGGTGACCATAGGTGCGTGGGTTTATCTCTGGGCTTTCTATCCTGTTCCATTGATCTATATTTCTGTTTTTGTGCCAGTACCATGCTGTCTGATTACTGTAGCTTTGTAGTATAGTTTGAAGTCAGGGAGCCTGATTCCTCCAGCTCCGTTTTTCTTTCTCAATATTGCTTTGGCTACTCGGGGTCTTTTGTGTTTCCATACAAATTGTGAAATTTTTTGCGCTAGTTCTGTGAAAAATGCCATTGGTAGTTTGATAGGGATTGCATTGAATCTGTAGATTGCTTTGGATAGTATAGTCATTTTCACAATGTTGATTCTTCCAATCCAAGAACATGGTATATCTCTCTATCCATTTGTATCATCTTTAATTTCTTTCATCAGTGTCTTGTAGTTTTCTGCATACAGGTTTTTTGTCTCCTTAGGTAGGTTTATTCCTAGGTATTTTATTCTTTTTGTTGCAATGGCAAATGGGAGTGTTTCTTACATTCTCGTTCAGATTCTTCATCATTAGTGTATAAGAATGCAAGAAATTTCTGTGCATTAATTTTGTATCCTGCTACTTTACCAAATTCATTGATTAATTCTAGTAGTTTTCTGGTAGCATCGTTTGGATTCTCTATGTATAGTATCATGTCATCTGCAAACAGTGAGAGTTTTATTTATTTTCTGATTTGGATTTCTTTTATTGCTTTTTCCTCTCTGATTGCTGTGGCTAAAACTTCCAAAACTATGTTGAATAATAGTGGTGAGAGTGGACAATCTTGTCTTGTTCCTGATCTTAGAGGAAATGGTTTCAGTTTTTCAGCTTTGAGAATGATGCTTGCTGTGGGTTTGTCATACGAGGCCTTTATTATGTTGAGGTAGGTTCCCTATGCCCACTTTCTGGAGAGTTTTTTCATAAATGGATGTTGAATTTTGTTGAAAGATTTTTCTGCATCCATTGAGATTATCACATGGTTTTTACACCTCAGTTTGTTAATATGGTTTATCACATTGATTGATTTGCATATTGAAGCATCCTTTCATTCCTGGGATAAACCTCACTTGATCATGGCGAATGATCCTTTTAATGTGCTGTTGTGTTCTGTTCGCTAGCATTTTGTTGAGGATTTTTGCATCTATGTTCATCAGTGATATTGGTCTGTAGTTTTCTTTTTTTGTGACATCTTTGTCTGGTTTTGGTATCAGGATGATGGTGGCCTTGTAGAATGAGTTTGGGAGTATTCCTCCCTCTGCTATATTTTGGAAGAGTTTGAGAAGGTTAGGTGTTAGCTCTTCTCTAAATGTTTGATAGAATTCACCTGTGAAGCCATCTGGTCCTGGGCTTTTGTTTGTTGGAACACTTTTAATCACAGTTTCGATTTCAGTGCTTGTGATTAGTCTGTTCATATTTTCTATTTCTTCCTGCTTCAGTTTCGGAAGACTGTGGTTTTCTAAGAATTTGTCCATTTCTTCCAGCTTGTCCATTTTATTGGCATATAGTTGCTTGTTGTAATCTCTCATGATCCTTTGTATTTCTTCACTGTCAGTTGTTACTCTCCTTTTTCATTTCTAATTCTGTTGATTTGAATTCTCCCTTTTTTTCTTGATGAGTCTGGCTAATGGTTTATCAATTTTGTTTATCTTTTCAAAGAACCAGCTTTTAGTTTTATTGATCTTTGCTATGGTTTCCTTCATTTCTTTTTCATTTCTTTCTGATCTGATCTTTATGATTTCTTTCCTTCTGCTAACTTTTGGGGTTTTTTGTTCTTCTTTCTCTAATTGCTTTAGGTGTAAGGTTAGGTTGTTTATTTGAGATGTTTCTTGTTTCTTGAGGTAGGATTGTATTGCTATAAACTTCCCTCTTAGAACTGCTTTTGTTGCATCCCATAGGTTTTGGGTTGCTATGTTTTCATTGCCATTTGTTTCTAGGTATTTTTTTTATTTCTTCTTTGATTTCTTCAGTGATCTCTTGGTTATTTAGTAGTGTATTGTTTAGTCTCCATGTATTTGTATTTTTTACAGATTTTTTTCCTGTAATTGATATCTAGTCTCATAGCATTGTGGTCAGAAATGATACTTGATACGATTTCAACTTTCTTAAATTTACCAAGGCTTGATTTGTGACCCAACATATGATCTATCCTGGAGAATGTTCCATGAACACTTTAGAAAGTGTATTCTGTTGTTTTTGATGGAATGTCCTATAAATATCAATTAAGTCCATCTTGTTTAATTTGTCATTTAAAGCCTGTGTTTCCGTATTTATTTTCATTTTAGATGACCTGTCCATTGGTGAAAGTGGGGTGTTAAAGTCCCCTACTATTATTGTGTTACTGTTGATTTCCCCTTTTATAGCTGTTAGCATTTGCCATAAACACTTTTCTATGTAGCATCTCATCCGATACAACTCTCCAACTATTGGGAGTACTAGCTGCTGATGGTTCACAGCTGATTTCTTCCCCATGACCTTTGGCATAGGTGAGCTGCCTCGTGCCATGTTACACTTCTTCCTCAGGTATAGCCTACATCCAGTGACTAGGAGATATGGAGGATACAGACCCAGCTGCCACCTAGATTTGTAACAATTCTGAAGGGCCATCCCAGATCCAAAACTCCCTATGAAATCATCTGAGACCTCTACTGCAAATGCACTACCTTTCCCCTCTGACCTCACTCCCTCTCTGTTGTTGTTGCAAAAGTACTCCTCAATAAACTCCCTATACATAAATCTTTATCTCAGGATGTTTCTCAGGGAACACAAACTGGGACAGTGCTAGGAGTGGTCTAAGGAACAGATTTTAAAGTGGGACTTTGGAGCTGGATCACCTGCCTGCTGGTGAGGTGATGAGGGCTCCATCGCAAGTGGTAGATGAAATACTAATAGCCCTAGACAGTTGTTACAATTTTCACCTGTAGAGAACAGAGACAGAATATTCGTGAATGTTGGTGGAACTAGCAGGGGTAATATGTCAAGTGTTGCAAATGTTTGAGAAAAGCAATATTTACAAGGACTGTGGAAGTGGATGACTTTTGCTGGGGGATGCATTAGAGAAGGGTTGAAGATGCTCAATCACAAATTTAAGGAGTTCCACATCAAGATGATGACTATGTGAGGATTCCAGCCAATAGTGACTTAAAACAAGGAGCTATCCTGCCCCTGGGGCCCCTAGATCAGGAATGGAGCGATTTTTACTTCCTGACAGGCAGGGTCAATGCCCCTACCTAGCCTTGAAGTAGTTACAGAAGGTGGACCATCTCCCCTCTGCTTCCCATAAGAATATGGGAGTAAAATCTCTGTGGGGGAATGAAGCACAAGGGAAGGAGGCAGAGCACAACCTTTAAAAGAATGACATAACCATAGGACATGACAAAAACTGGTTAGAACCAACTAGGTCCAAGATGACCGAAGATTCAACTTCCAGTGGACCTTGAGCCTTATTATATGCACACTGTAATACATTAGCATCTAAATGACACACCCACAGGTGCCATGATAGTCCTGAGGCTAACCATAAAAGGCTAAAGAGTGGGCAGTGACCCAATTCCTGGAAATCTCTGCCCCTTCCCCAAATAGTTGGAATAATCCTCCCACTCATTAGCGTATGAAATTACCCAGCCCACAAAAACTAACCACACCATATTTTGGGGCCTCTCGCCTTCTGAGATGGCCCACACTCTGTCTGTGGCATGTGTTTCTCTCTAAATAAATCCACTTCTTACCTATCAAAACAAGAACAAAAACAAACAAACAAACAAAAACAAATTTAAGGCAATGTGCAAAACCCAGAGAGCCTCCTTGGCAGCATACAGATTCTTCATCTTCTGCAGCCAAAGGACAGAAAAAACTAAGGCTCAGACCCAGGATGTAAGTAGAGGGGAAATGGAGCTCAGAGAAGTTTGAATTCTCAACCCTGGCACATCTGCTCTGCTATGTCAGAGCTCTGATTAGAAAGGAGTGGGACTCCGACATGCAGGACGGAGACCTTGGTGTCAATGCCCTCAGAAATCTTCAATCTGCAGATTCTCCTGACACCTGTGGACTTGGAGAAGTGGCCCATTCCTCCATGTTAAACCCTAGTTCTCCTCCCCTTGCTTAAATATGATGCAGAGGTCTCTGCATTGCAAGATAACTTGAGCCCACTCCCCAATCCCAGGTGTGCCTCCATCTCCCCACCCAGCCACCAGACCAATAACTAAGGTCAAATCACAATATCATTCAGCCAGGAAAGTGCTTAGCCTGCTAAGCGAGGAAAGAAATTATACTCTGAAGGAGCTGCAGGACCTGGTCAACATGTACTGGCAGCTTCTGGGTGAGTATGTACAGGACTGGATCAGAGGGTACGGGATCCGGGTGGGTGTGGGTGAAATATAAAGACAGATAAAGGAGATTTTGTTGATATTGTCACCTACTCTGTAACATTGGATTTGCCAGGATTAAGACAAATCTCGGGACCCAGGGTAGATCCTCAACTTCATATATAAGAACATGGGATGCTACATGTAACTGAGGAGGACATGAAAGTTATTGTAGCTTTTCAAAGTGTTGATCAAATAATGGGTTTGTACTATAACACAAGATGCTACATGTCTATATATAAAGAGAAAATCTAAGTGGCTGCAAGGTAGGAAGGCCAAGTATGGACCAAGAAATCAACCAAGAGAAAATTTAAGGCAACCCATGGGCACAGAGTACTCAAAGGGGACAGAAATTTTCAAAAAGCAATCTGATTCTTACACTCTTATCAGTCAAATTCAGATTAGAGCAGACAATAACAATCCAGATGCAACAAAAACTCCTGGAAGAGTTTCAGAGGTGAAAGAAAATTTTCTTCATGTGGTATTTAAAAGCAGTCAATTTAATGACTAGGGTATTTTAATTGTTTTGGGGTTTTTTTTGTTTTGTTTCTGCTTTTAACCTTAACAAAATATGTATACTCATAGCTATGTCTAAAAAAATTTTAAACAGTTAATTATACTATTGGGTAAACATAGAAATAAGTATTGTGAAATGAAGCAATGTGTACAGATACTTTGACCCAGCGACTCCACTTCTGGAAATATAACATACAGATAGATATCTTACCGATATCCATGCCCCTGTGTGTGAGAATATATGTAGAAGGACATTCACTGTAGCATGGTTTGCATTGGCCAAGGAAGAAAAAGAGTAAAACAACTAAATCTGTGAGGCTAATTAAAGTATGCCACACTAATATGATAGAATACCAGCCAGCTCTCCCTTTAAAAATGTAAGTTAGATCATTGTGCTGATAGCTCCAAGATACAGTTTTAACTGAAAAACAAAAAAAAAAAGTACAGAACCATTCTGCCTCAAGTTTGTTTCAAGTTGTATGTATGTGTTTTTGTATGAATTCACACAAGAAGTTTCTGGATAAATACAAAATCAATATTAGTGCTGACCTCTCTTCAGTTTATTTAAACCACTGTTTAAATGTCTCATCCTGTTCATTTATCAAATTATTTTTAAATAATAGAAAGGTAATGTTTTAGGTGAAAAAAAGAGAACCAAGAAATCCAAACTAATTTTAAATGGTAACATAGTATGTTGACTAGCATTGGAAAGTAATTCTCATGGCTGAGCAAGGTGAGCAAAGCTGAGAAAATTGGTTCGAAGTTCAAACTCATAACAAGGAATCAAGTAACCAGCAGTCACTGGCCTTGACAGATAAACATCATGTACAAGAAGCGTTGATCCTCAGCCTGATCACAGAACAAAACAAGACAAAGTTTTGGCTATATTCCCATGACACTGAAGTGTCTAATGAAAACAAAAGCACACAGCTCAAGACCTAGTTACTCTGCCCTCATGATACGATGTCTCAATCTGGAGACATAATATGGACTACAGACTGGTTTTTAAATTTCCATGTGGGCATCTAGAATGGGGAAAAAAAGAGAGACATTGGCCATTATTAAGAATTCCAGTAGGTGACACTTAGGAGAGAATGTCTTCTTCTTTCAAGCTCTTGATTATAACAAAAAGGGAATTCAGAAAGGGTTAATATTCTCCAGAACCAACTGAATTTACCTGTGCCATGTTGAATGCTTAAGTTCCCAAACAGGATCAGCATAACTTAGCAGAAACGCCAAAAAATTCGAGGTCAGAAAAGCTGGTTTCAAGCCTCAGGCATAATAATAATGCTAAGTCACTTAAACTTTAGACCTCAATTCTTTAATGAAAGAGGACTATAAAATTTCACAGGTAACTTAGGTATTAAATAGAAAGCAAAGGAGTCTAATATTCATGTCCACTTGCAGAATGAGACAGATCATGGACACACACATGTGGGCACACACATGAACACACACACACACTTTCGACAAAATTTTAGAATGTTCTTAAACTCCATAAAACCTATTCATAGACTCTCGATAAGAATCTCTACAAACATCATATCATCTACTCATTCTTATGAAAGATACAATGTCAATGTTTAATCAAAACAACATATATATATGTGTATATGTGCTCCATGTAGCAAAGATATATTTCATAAACTCTTATTTCTTTCTCCAAAGGATTGACAATCACCTCATTTCAGACACCCACATAACAGCTAGTGATAATGGCAACTTCTACTTTTGAGGGATTACCCAGCACCTATCAAATGTTTGCACACAGATCCCAAGAATCCTAACCGCATAGTTAATAACATTTTCATATGTTGCTTCTCTTTTGAATCCAACTGCTAAAGAAAAAAATCCTAAAAAAGCCTATCCAAGGAATGTAAAAGGAATGTATATGCTTTTCAACAAATTCATTTAAATATCCATATTATGGGATACTTATCCCTCTATCCATCTTTTACTTAGTGTTCCTATCAGCCACAGGGCAATTACCAATGCATACATTTCTTATTATTTTCTCTTACATTTCTTTCAGTTGAAATTAAGCTTCACAGACTAACATCTTCTATCATAGTCACATTGCCTTTTCACATGTCAGACTTGATCTTTTTCCCTGAATTTTACGAAGTGATATTTATGTTCAATTTCAATTTTAAAGAAAAAATAATTTATAAAGTCTCTTCTAAGCTTTAACATATCATAGTGCCACACTTTTCTTCATGCCATGTCCTCTTCTTTCTCTCTCCACTTCACCCCACATACACTCTGCTGTCTATCAAACTCCTATGTAATTAAAATGAGCCTTAGTGAAAAAAATCCCATGAGGACTGCTCCTTTTGGACTCTTCTACGTACAACAAAAAATGCTTTTCCCCTTTTTTCATTGAGTGGAGGAAATGATTTTGACTAACCATAGAGGATGCTCTTAGACAGGGAAAGAGGGATGAAGAGTTGGTTTTGTTTCATGCATGCCAAAGGCAGCTATGGAATTTGAGCTGTCATCACAGCCCTCAGGCTATTGGTCTACCTTGGGATGTTAAAGGTGAAATGTCTGCTCTTCCCTCATGGAGGGCCATCCACCCCTCTCTCCATGAAGAAGGGGATAAAGGCTGCTTATCAAAACCTGTTTATTCTATTTATCAAGAGTAGGAGAGAGATTGAGAGGCTTCCCTGGGATGCTTCCATGCTCTGGCTTATCTGCTCTTCCATCAGGAAGAAAGCTTTTGCTGCCTGATCCATCTTCCTCCCAAGTTTCTTCTGCATGTGAGAAAGGGGCAAGGTACCTGGAGTGCAGCTGGTCTACTGCATACAAAAGCAACCAAAAATACTCATGTCCAGGACACTCACTTTTGGGTAGTTGATTCTCACCCTGACATAGCTGCATGTGGCCAGATAAGGTCCATGAGCCCCAGTTCCACACATCACTGCATCCCCATCACTGTGCCACACTTCTCACCCACCCTTTAGAACACAGCTCAAGCATCCCCTCCTCTCAGAAGTATTTCCTCAGACATCCCATCCCCCAGCTGGGTCTGGTGCTCTCTTTCTGGGCTTTCACTTTGTGCTGTCTTTGCATCCGCTTCACACCATGAGTACAATCCTTATTACACTACATTGCAATCTTGTCTGTTTCCCTCAATAGACTGTGAGCTTGGTTCTGAATCCCAGTTAAGAAAGTAGATCAATTTAACTGAATGGTCACAATGTGCCAGGTATGATGCAAAATACTTCATATAGATTAGCTCATTGATTTCTCCCACCAAACACATTACTACCCCCACATTTTACAGATAAGAAAACTCACATTGGGAGAATTTAAGTAACTTGCACAAGGTCACACAACTAGAGTCAGGATTTGAACCCAAGCAGCCCAATGCCTAACCTACATTTTTAACCACTATACTACCATCACCTCCCTTTAAGACATGGAATTCTAAAGGCTGAAGAGCAGTCCACTGGGTGGGCAATGGAGAGCAGGTATTCTGGACTCAATAACCTACAGATGTAAAGGCTCAAAAGTACAAAGTCAGATGATGTTTATGAGACAGCAGTGGCTGGTGAGTCAGCAAACTAGGTGAGAAAAATGTCTTGAAAAATTTGTTTTTCCAAAATAAAGGATTTAGAACTTAAACTTCATCCTTTAACCACCTGGGAGTCATTGAGGGTTTTAAGTAGAAATGGGACAAGATTATATTTATATTTTAGAAAGATATTTTTGTTGGCAGTGTGGATGATTTAAGAGAATAGAATTTAAAAGTTGCACTGAGCAATAAAACAATGACTATTATGTGTCAGGCATTGTACCAGGTTCTGGACTGGGAGACACGAGGTGGAGGATAGTATAAGAATGAGGAATAATGATCCCTAACCTCAAGACATTTGCAGAGTGGAAATGAAAGGAGACATACACAATGACAAAAGACAATTCATGACTACACATTAAGTGAGGGCACTAGTTAAAATACGAACAGGGGCTTCCCTGGTGGCGCAGTGGTTGAGAGTCTGCCTGCTAGTGCAGGGGACACGGGTTCGCGCCCTGGTCTGGGAGGATCCCACATGCCGCGGAGCAACTAGGCCCGTAAGCCACAGCTACTGAGCCTGCGCGTCTGGAGCCTGTGCTCCGCAACAAGAGAGGCCGCGACAGTGAGAGGCCCGCGCACCGCGATGAAGAGTGGCCTCTGCTTGCCACAACTAGAGAAAGCCCTAGCACAGAAACGAAGACCCAACATAGCAATCAATCAATCAATCAATAAATAAATCTTTAAAAAAAAAAAAATACGAACAAAATGCTGACAGTATGCAAAGATGAGAATGGTTATCATATGGCACCATTTCCTGCATTTCCTTCCCATGTTCTGCCAATATCCTATAAGAAGGCAAAAGGTGGAGAGAGGAACTAGGCACCATGATAAAAGCTACAGGGTGGATAAGATATGGGAAACATGTGACACAACTCCTCCATCCAGGCCCACAGAAGATATCATCCCTGAATCATGGCTCTTTCTGCAGAGTGCAGAGGTGAGCTCAGGCACCTTCTCAAATCATCATAGGCACCCACATCCAGCGGATCAGGTTGGCTTCCAAGGTAAAACTATTTGCCCCCGGAGAGAGCTAGAACTTCTAATGTGGGATGAATGGTTATAGTAAAGGGTGGCTACCTTAGAAGGAGAAAGAAGACAGGTTTCCCTCTTCAGTTTATCCTGCTGTTATTACAGGTGACCACAAGCTAGAAAGTGCTTGAAAAATGCTATTTCAATCAGGAGTTAGAAAAATAAATATCCTTTCTCTATCCCAGGCAGGACAGCCAGGCAGATGTCCATGTATAACTTTGCGGTCACTGATAGTGACTTTCCACTATGAATTGAGCCCAAGGTCTAACAGCCTATAAAGCTGCACAATTATCTGAGGGCGATTGTGTATGAGAAAAGGCAGGAAAATGACCTTTTAATTAAAGAGTGCTCAAATAAAGCCACTTTCAAAGTCCTTTCTACCCTCATGTGACTTCTATGGGTGTAATACACAGGGTGACTCCACTCTCCTCTAGAAACCTCCAGGAACATCCTCCCACTGTAACTGACCAGAGAAGAGGAAGAAGCTCCCTTTTTAACCCTTCAGGAGCTGCCTATGTAATCCTCCCAACAACCTTATGAACTTGGCAGGAACATCCGCATTTCACAGATGAGAAGAACAAGGGGCAGGTTAGTTTGGTAACTATCCCAGCGATGTCCAGCTCTGTAGCAAGACCAGGATGTGAACTCAGGTCTGCCCACCCCGAAGATGCTCCAGTCACTGCACCTTGAACTCCTTCTGTGGCTGCAGCCGTACGTTAACAGGTTCTGTCCAGGAGGCCTGTCTGGAACGCTGGGCCCACTGACTTTCACTTAAACCCGTCCTAGGCAGTAGAAATGAGATCAGCAGGAAAAATTCCCACAGTTAACCACTCTGTGAAGGAAAGAAGAGGGAAAATCCAGACTTAGCCCTTGGGAGCAAGAAAAGGAGGCTAAGGTATCTTTTTATCAATAATCCCATTCAGCTTCACCTCAAAAAACCCACATTCTGGTTTGTGTGATTCTGGCCAGTTGAGACTAACATTGGATTTTTTTTTATATCACAGGCCCAAATAACACTTTGTGGCAGAACTAAAGTCAGCCAGTATAATCCTATTTGGCTAATGCCCTTATCTAGGTGGACTGGGTTAGCACGGCCTGCCAAGAAGACTGATGAGAGTTCTGCCAATGTAAGGGGGGACGATCACATCCTTTCACTTACAGTCGTGTTTAGCAGAAAGAAAGTGAAACTTTAAAAAGCGAGATTTCCTTATTTACCTTATCATCCTTCCCTCCTGTCAAAAACAGACTTTCGTCCAGATAAAGATGGCCCAGTTGGAAAAGCAAGAGAAATAACTATTTGTTCTATGGTTTTGAGTTATAATGGGCCCAGGTCAGATGATTTAAGCATAACTGAAGGGTTCCTTCTCTATTTTTTTCTCCCAAGTTGACTTTAACTGTAACTGATGTTCACTTTATATGGTAATTCCAGAATCTTTAACTTCCCCCCATCCCTACCCCAATTCCCATGAGGATTAGACTCCACTCTTAGCTTGGAGAGAAGTGAATGGATTTGAGAGCTCTGCCGAAGTAGATTCCAGGACTTGGTAATTGATGAGATGTTAGAAGGAAGAGGAAAGAATCTAGGATGACTCCCAGGTTTCTCCACAGAGTTCCTCATCTTCTTGTTGGCATATCAAGAACAAGCAATAGCTCTGGTTCTGCACAGCAAATTGGCCTCAAAAAATGCCATTTCCCCTTGATGGTCCAGAAACTAAAACTGCACACACCTTTACATAATCAACTAAAAGAAGAGTAATATGAACATGAGTTTGTGGCAGAAAAAATATATAGATAGGCTCCTGACTTGCAGCAGGAGGGCTCAACAAAAGATAGCCCATTGTACTTTCAGGTCATTTCAATCCCAAGTATTTCTTAGTTAGAAAGACTTGTGCAGATAAAGATAAAAATTGTGGATTAGCACTTGGTTTAACTACTTTTTGCTTTGATGTGCCCAGTGTGTTTGCAAGTTTGAGAATCCTCAAGCATTCCTTACTATGTACACCTCCGTACCCCTCCTAAAACTACCCTCCCTATATATGCTTTTCTGTTTTGTTTATAAAAGCATGCACCAAAGCACAGTTCAAAATTAGTGCAAAAAAATGCATCTCTGTTTTTTTTTCCGACTTTGGTTATTATAAAAGAGTTAACAAATGTTTAATGTGTGCCTATAATATGAAGACCTGATGTAAGAAGATAGGTTAGGGTGTCCCCAGAGAAAGAGAACGAAGAATAGCTTTCTTGACATAAAAGAACCCATTTTGGCCTAAACCATTTTGTGATCTAAGTCTGGCCACAATGCTTGCCCTTGAACAGGTCTCAGTAATCAACGATCTTAAGGGAACAAAGGAATGCAGGAACAGAGAAAAGGCAGTCAAACTAACACACCACTGTAAAGCAATTATACTCCAATAAAGATGTTAAAAATAAATAAATACATAACAATGAAGTGATAAAAACAGAGTCCTAGTTCCTCTTCAAGGGATATACATAATAATATATCTCTGAGTTCTGCAGGAACTAAGGACCCCACCCAGGTGGAGGACATGGTGATGTTGACCCTCCAGACTTTAATCAACTAGAGCTTGGACTCTCTCCATCTCTGCCCCAGTTTTATGCTGAATTCTCCTCTGCTCAAGCCTCTTCATGAATATGCATGTACCCTTAGCTTAAAACTTCCCCAATTTTGGGCTTCCCTGGTAGCGCAGCAGTTAAGAATCAGCCTGCCAATGCAGGGGACACTGGTTCAAGCCGTGGTCCGGGAAGATCCCACATGCCACGGAGCAACTAAGCCCGTGCGCCACAACTACTGAAGCCCGCACGCCTAGAGCCCGTGCTCCACAACAAGAGAAGCCACCGCGATAAGCCCGCGCACAGCACCAAAGAGTAGCCCCCGTTTGCCGCAACTAGAGAAAGCCCACGTGCAGCAATGAAGACCCAAAGCAGCCAAAAATTAATTAGTTAATTAATTAAAAAAAAAAAAAAACTTCCCCAATTTTGCTGCTGAGGAGACACTGCTTTGGGAAAGATTCCCCGATGTTCTCCTTACTTGCTGCCAACTAATAATAAGTCTTTCCTTCTCCCTATCTTTGGCTTGGTTGTGTCTATTGGTTTGACACCAACCAAGAAGTGAACCCAGTTTTTGGGTAACATTTCTGAAAGGAATATATATCTATCTCAACTTTCCAGCTGTGGAGGTGCTTATAGCAGCACACAGAAGTGGTTGTGTATAGCTGGGGAGCTCTAAAGATAGCCTGAAGTTATTACCATACACACAAAAAAAGCTTCCAAGTCTCATATTTTAGGTTATACATTCATAGAAATTTTACGTTATACTCCTAAACACATGTTTGCTTTTATATTACAATTATAGAAAGAGATGCCCCATGCTTGTTCTGCAGTTTTACATAACTCCTGTCACATCCCCATGTGTCCAGGTGTAGCCATATCTCAGTGGAAGGAATGCTGACTTCAAGTTTCTGTCTTAAAGACCATAGCCCTGCCACACCCTTGGCCCAACACAGAAATGGGGCTCTGCCCCCTTACTGATGTAAGTGATGTCAGCCTTTTTCCTAAGTTCCCTATCCTGACCCATCTTACTCTCTGCTTGCCACTGTTTAATCAGTTTTTGATCCATTTCTCTTCACTTTATATTGATCCTTGGCACTGTTTTCTGGCTTTGACATTTAGCTTGCCCCTTCCTCCTCATTCTGGAAACTCCCTACATTGTTTTGATACACCTTTGTCTCTCCCAGCACCAGTCTCTACTTTTGCTCAGACTGTCAGCATGATACACCCCCATCAGCTTCTCCCAGGGCCCAGGAGTGAGTCCTCCAAAAAATGCTAATATGTCTTACAAAGTGTTAAGAAGACCAAGCCTGGCTCAAGTAGTATTCAGTGTATTAGCTTCTTAGAGCAGTCATAACAAATTACCACAAACAAACAGGTGGCTTATAACAACAGAAGTTTATTCTCTCACAGCTCTAGAGGCCAGAAGTCTGAAATCAAGGTGTGAGCAGGGCCATGCTACTTCCAAATGCTCTAGGGGAGAATCCTTCCTTGCTTCTTCCAGCTTCTGTTGGTTGTCAGTAAGCTTTGGCCTTCCTTGGCTTGCAGCTGCATGACTCCAATCTCTGCCTCCATCTTCACTTGTATTCTCCCTGTTTTTTGTCTATGTCTCTGTTTTCTCTTCTTGCAAGGACACCTGTCATTGTCTTAGAGCCCATGTTAATCCAATGTGACCTCATGTTAAATTATTACATCTGCAAAGACCCTATTTCCAAATAAAGCCATATTCTAAGGTTCCAGGTAGATATGAATTGGGGCAGGGAGGAATACCATTAGTACCATTACCCCAATAAGCATTGATTCTTTTCTTTGTAATGTGAGGAAAGGGAGAGGAATGATGGGCTACATGATGTGTATTAAAATCAAGTTTCTTTAAATAGTTTGACAGGGCTATGAAGTTCTTCAATCCTAGCATCCTCTCTGAGACACTTTCTTGTCATTAAACAGTGTATATACTTTGGGGTATCTGAGGCAATCACCACAATTCGTGAGGTCCCAGGAATGATTCTGCATCTCATCTTGCATTGATTGGACTATATCACACACACCCCAGAGTCCTAGGAGGAATCAAGTCCCACACACTCCTGATTATTTTGTTTGCCTTAACTAGACGCTATGCACTCCATCTGGTCAATGATTGATGTTCGTATCTCTCACAGCAAGTGTTCAGTAGCTGCTTTTGAATTAAATAAATAAAACAATAACAATTATACAATTAACATTCACTGAGTTTACTGTGTTCTAGGCCAACACTGTTAAACAGAAATATAATGTAAGCCATACATGTTATTTTTAAATATTTTGGTAGCTACATTTTAAAAAGTAAAAAGAGATGGGTAAAACTATTTCAATAATATATTTTTTAACCCGATATGTCTAAAATATTATCATTTCAACCCAACATATCCAAAATATTATAATTTCAGTATTTTAAAATTCTTAATAAGAATTTTTAATTCTCTCTTTTTTTTTTTTTTCATTCTAAGTCTTCAAAATCCAATGTGTGTTTTCTATCTACAGAACATCTCAATTCAGACTAGCCACATTTAGGAGCTCAGTAGCCACACTTGGATAGTGACTACCATATCAGACAGGGCAGTTCTAGGCACCATGGTAAATACTTTACAAATACTATTTATTTAAATGTGATGACAAACTGCAAGAAGATGATAGTATTTGTGTTTCCATTTTTTAGATGAAGAAACTGAGGCTGTGAGAGGTTACATAATTTGCCCAAGGAAACAGAACTAAGGATTGGCATAGCCAGGATTCAGGTGTTTTTGATAAGATCCTATGCTCTTAACTGTTGCACTACATTGCCACTCAACCTGGATAGATGGATTGGTGGATGAATATACAGTTCTTTTGAGGTTATTCTTTGGATTCTTGGTTCTTTGTTTTCTTTTTTCCTGCTCACTTCCTTCCAACAAGCAAGTACATATACATACATACACACAGACACACGCACACACAAACACAAGTGTAAATATACATACACACATACACATGCACTCATCTGCTGGACCAATTTTTTCAACCATTCCCAAAGTAGTTACCACCTACATCAGAACCACCTGGACTCACATTCCCAGTATCCACCCCTATATGATTCTCTTCCAGTAGGTTAAGGAGAGCTCATGAACCTATGCTATTAATTTCTCCGATTAATGATTTGGATGTCTATAAAAGCAGTGTTCATAACCTTGGCTAATATTAGAATCACCTGGAGCTTTAAAAATACCATGCTTTGGCTCCATTTACAAACATTCTGATATAACCCGTTTCGGATAGGACCTGAGCATCAGTATTTTAAAATGAACAGCTGGGGTTGAAAATTCTGCATTGAAGTTTGAGATCTAGTCTCATCATGCTTCTATGTTCCTGGCCAGTCTGGATAATTATGCATAATAATGTTTAGAAGAATCCAGAGAAATGAATTTAAAGCTTTGTGCTTCCAGGTGTCCAGGTGGTCAATTAGGACTAGGAGCCAAACTGAAAGCAGCAATCAAGCCTTTATTCACTCACTGCAACAATGCAAGCAAGAGGCAAAAAAGAAAAGCTGGCTCCCCAGTGCTCCATTTTTCCCCACAGAATGGTACCAGGCGAGGGCCGGTGGATGCAGCACAGATGGAAAGGATGCCCTGAATAAAAGGCTCCTACGTCTTTATGGACATGTGGGCCAGAGGGATGGGGGGAGGGGGGGTAGAGATAGAAAGGTACTGAGTCAAAGTGGACAAAAGTGCCTTGGAATGGAAGTGCCTGCCTAGGAATACAGACACGCATTTATGAGAATAACTGGTCTGGGGGTGGACGGCGGGGAGGTCCTGATCCTTGACTGCATCTCCCTCCAGAAAACAGCAATGCTAGTCTGGTGTAAGGAGGGCAGCTTCCCCCATTCTGAGTTAGGCAAAGCTAGTCATGTACCTTCACTGCATTCCACAGAGACCCCTACACTACATGATGCCTTAGACACCCAATTCTCAGCTCCTCTGGCCATTCCAAGTACCCGTTAGGAATTTTTGTCAGTTAAAAATGACAGAAAACCAGGCTTCCCTGGTGGCACAGTGGTTGAGAATCTGCCTGCCAATGCAGGGGACACGGGTTCGAGCCCTGGTCTGGGAGGATCCCACATGCCGCGGAGCAACTAGGCCCGTGAGCCACAACTACTGAGCCTGCGCATCTGGAGCCTGTGCTCTGCAACAACAGAGGCCGCGACAGTGAGAGGCCCGCGCACCGCGATGAAGAGTGGCCCCCGCTTGCCGCAACTAGAGAGGGCCCTTGCACAGAAACGAAGACCCAACACAGCCAAAAATAAATTAATTAATTTTAAAAAAAATGGCAGAAAACCAATTTAAACTAGCTTGAACCATAAAGTTCTCGTTCCAAGCTGCTAAGCAGTCAGACCAAAGGAAGGGCTGATTTTAAGTGTGGTGAGATATGGAGATTCAAATATCTCAGGAGGATTACATAGGTTATATGCAAGTGCAATTTTTTTCTAAGGGACTTGAGCATCGGCTGGTTTTGATATCTGCAGGGGGTCCTGGAACCAATCCCCCAGATACCAAGGGAAGACTGTACCTCTGAACATGACACCAGCCATTTAGGAGAGAGGGCAGTGACATTCCTGGCTTCTCACATCTTCTAGTGTGATCTCCCACGTAGAAATAACACGTTCTCTGTACAGCTTCCCTCACTCCCTGCTCAACTCCCATAGAATCTCCCTGGAGGAAACCAAGGAAACTGAACCCAGCCCAGGGCTATTTGCATCCCTAAGCACACTAGCCCATCACAATCAGGAGAGTTCAAGCTGCTTATAAAACCAAACTAATTTGATCTACTTCATATAATGGCACTTGGTACTTAAGTTTTGTTTCCAGTCGTCAAGGAAGAAATATTAGGTAATGGAAAGAATTTAGTCTTTGAAATCACATAGATGGTGGTTTGAGTCCAGTCTAACGTAGTTTCCAGCACATAGTAGGTGTAGATGTTAAGGTCTTTCTCTTCCCCACCTGGACAGTTCAGTTCAAATGTAATGGAGTGGAAGAAAACTTGAACTAAAAGCCAGAAAATTTGTATTCCAGTCCTCCCTCTGCCACTCATTTCTTCTGTGACCTTGTTAAAGTGATGTAGGCTCAATGTTCCTTGGATCCCTCATTCCTCAAATGAGAATAATAATGCCAGTCTAGCTTGCCTCCAGACTATTGTGGGGATTAAATAAATGAATGTTCATGAATTCATTGCGAAAAGTATAAAGAGCTATCCAGATATTAGGGATCACATTGGGCCATAGCCCTCATCAATAATCTCTGGGACAGCCTTTAGGGAGCAAGAATGCCAGCAGAAAGAATGCAGAGTGGCTGTTTCCTTTTGCAAGGTCACTGCTGTGCTACGGACATTGACAAGCCTGAAGAAAATGGACGCCAGCTACTAGAAAAATCCTTCATGCAACAGAAGATTTTTGTCAGCAAAGCTGAGCAGAATGCCAACTCACAGACGTTTCCCTAAAAGCATGGTTAACTTCCTGATCAACCTTTTGAAGCAATTTAGAAAAGTCATCACAAACCATAGACTCCTGGAAGTTTAGACTCGGAAGACTACCTCAGAGAAGTCACAAGTCAAAATGCTTCATTTTCCAGTTGAGGAAACTCAGGCCCAGATTCACACAGCTACTTTCAAATCCACATTTCTTTCCACTGTGCTAAATATTTCCTTGTGATATAAATTAGGAAGGAGAAATTCTCAAAATCCTCAAACACCTCATTTAACTAGATTCTGTACTGCACAGAGCCCTTCAACCTGGACCCCAGAGGGGGCTGAACCTCCATAAGATTCAGAAATTGGGAAGAAATATGGGCAGGATACGGAAGCCCCAGTGACAGCATAATTTATAAAAGTAGCATGGCATTTGAGGCACTTCAGATGAAAGTCACCACAGAAATGCCTGACTTTTCATGAAATTACTAAAAGGAAAAAGGTGTTTCACATTATATTACAGCTTGCAAGGTTTCCATTAAATTTCAAAGCTGCCCTGTTTAATTAAAAGACTTTTCTGAAATGACTAACTTTAGAGTTTTAACTTTTCTGTGGTAATTTTACCATGACCCTGTAAATGTTTCCCTTCAGGCTGGAAGCAGGGTTTCGTCATGGAAGAGGTGCCACCAGAGCAAGGGAGCCCATAGCCTAGGAGTCTTGTGACTGCATTAGGAAGTGGGAAGCCTCTATTTCTTTATTTGTTGGAACACTATAATCCTGTTAGGATACTCAGAGAGCTGTGTTCAGCCAAACAAAAGTTGCTCACAGAGGATGTGCTTGTAAACACATGTACGCACACAACGAATTTAAGCTTGGAGCTGGGCCTCCTCTTCCCACCTGCAAAGTAAACACTTAAAGCAGCTCCTAACCAGGACTACTTATTTCCTTGATAAATAGTTAGAAATAAGGCCCCAAGCTTTCATAAATGAAGTACCCTTTGTTACCGTCTGTTATAATTTTAACTGTGGCCACCCCAAAATAATATGTTGGAATCCTACCCCCAGTACCTTACATTGTGACCTTATTTGGAAACAGTGTCCTAATAAGAAGAGGAGACAGACACACACAAAGAAAACACCATGTGACAATGGAGGCAGAGGTTGGAGTAGTGCATCCACAAGCCAGTGAAGGTCAAGGATTGCCAGCAACCACAGAAGCTAAGAGAGAGGCCTGGAACAGGGTGTCCCCTGGAGACTTCAGAGAGAGCACAGCCCTGCGGACACCTTAATCTTGAACTTCCAGCCTCCAGAACTGTGAAGCAATAAATTTCTGTTGTTTTAAGCCATCTAGTTTGATCTAGTTTGTGGTGCTTTGTTACGACAGCCCTAGGAAACCAGAAAACACCTTCCAACTCCATGGAGGATGAACACCCAGACATGGGACAAGAAAATGCAAAGAGAAAGGAACAAGAAGCAACTGGGCCTGTATTCAGGGTCTCCCAAGCCTGGCAGGCTGGGCGCTTCAACTCATTTGAAAAATGGTCTGTCCTGTCTTACAGTTGTGGAGAAAGAGCAGAGCAGAAAGTCCACCTTTATTGCTGACCTAGCATCATAAAAATAATTAGCAAATTGCCACAAGGTGCTCCTGGAAGGTGATTCACACCTCGCTGCCGTTCAGCCTGAAAGAGCAGCAGAGCGGCCGGCCAGCATGCTAATGCATCACTTTCAGAGGAAATGGTTGTGTTTATGAACAGATATTACTCTAAATTGTTCTCCACAGCACAGAACATATTTTCTGCACCAGGGACCTCCATACTTGGCTCACAGAGAACACTCTCAGGTGTGGGATGAAGGTCACATCCATCCTCTTAAGTGGATGTGACAGTTCCAACCAGGTTCCAAAGCCAAAGGGCAGCCGGTCAGCTCGCATGGGAACAGGAAGCTTGGTCAGGCAGCTTCCCAGAAACGGGCTCAGAAACAGGAAGGTCAGTGTGCAGGATGCAGGCCTCAAAGTCAGAAACTGTAGAGCTTCGTAGGCGTATAAGCATCTAGGAAAGAAAAACTTACGTGCCTTGCTCAAAATACCTTTAGTAAGATGTTCTCAAACTTGATCTCCAGCTCCTCATCAAGTTCTAATAATGAGGCTCTCATTCTGCAATTTAAACCAAAGTATGCTTTATTTTATGTATATATGCAAGAGATCATCTCAGGGCTATCACTTTAATTTTCATTTTCTATTATTCATTGAGAAGATAAACGATGGCCTTGCATATGGAAAAAACCGAGCCAGGCGGGCAGGGTAAGTGATGGTCTTTGCCACCATTTGTTACCCCCTTGACATTCCAGACACTGCGCTGAACTCTTCAGTTGCATGATGTCTTTTTTCATCCTTGCCCAAGCCTATGAGTCAGGACCTATGATTATTCCTGAGTTGCAGATGAGAAAACTGAGGCACAAGTAATTTCCATGAATTTCAGTGTCCTACAACAAGTTAGAGCAAAGGTGTGATTCAAGCAGAGGTCTGTTTGCCATCAAAGCCTGTGCTATATATACTGTCATCTTTGCAATGGAAAACAATTCCAAAAACTTGTTGATTCCAACATTGTGAGTGAGTCTCCCTTGACCTCTGAGACATTCTCTCTCTACCTTTCCCAGGGCAGGTAAGGATTGGTAAACTGTAAAGTGCCGTCCTCAAGCAATGAACAAGCTTTTCTTTGCCCTTTCTGGCAATGCTTGGCAAGTGCCCAGCAGGTAATTTTTCTGCTTCGGAAGGATTTTGAACAAAGCCAGCATGGGGAGGACAAGTGGGGAGTGCTCCACATAAGGCAGGCAACAGGAGCTAGCAACTGGATTTTATTATGACATTGGTAGCAAGGGAAAAAGGCACAGAATGAAATGGATTCTCCACTGGTGTGGGAACAAGAGAGCGAAGGAAGTCTCTAGACAAAGATGGTAATTAAATCAACACGATCAGGGTACAGAACCATCTTTTTCTCCCTTGTGAGAGTCTCTGACCCACAGAGGGAGAAATCAATTGAGAGCTTTGAACAAAAAGCAACTCATTTAGGATTGTTGATCTCGCCCCTCCCATTTGGGACCTATAAAATGTCTCACTCATCTGCTTTTAAATCAAAAACAGGGAATTTCATTCAATAAGTTCCACATATGGTTATACAAACTATGGTACAGCACAGATTGGAGTAGCATGCTCTCATTAGAAGTCATATTTTCAATGCAAATCAAAACTACTATGAGGCATCACCTCATACTGGTCGGAATGGCTGTCACTAAAAAGTCCACAAATGATAAATGTTGGAGAGGGTGTGGAGAAAAGGGAACTTTCCTACACTGTTGGTGGGAATGTAAATTGGTATAGCCACTATGGAGAACAGTATGGAGGTTCCTTAAAAAACTAAAAATAAAATTACCATATGATCCAGCAATTCCACTTCTGGGTATATATCTGGAGAAAACTATAATTCGAAAAGATACATGCACCCCAATGTTCATAGCAGCAGTAGCCAAGACATGGAAGCAACCTAAATGTCCATTGACAGATGAATGGATAAAGAAGATGTGGTACATATGTACAATAGAATAGTACTCAACCATAAAAAAGAATGAAATAATGCCATTTGCAGCAACATGGATGGACCTAGAGATTATCATACTAAGTGAAGTAAGTCAGAGAAAGACAAATACCATATGATATCACTTATATGTGGAATCTAAAATATGATACAAATGAACTTATTTACAAAACAGAGACTCACAGACATAGGAAACAAACTTACAGGGTTTCCCTGGCACTCCAGTGGTTAGGACTCCGAGCTTTCACTGCTGGGGGCATGGGTTCAATCCCTGGTTGGGGAACTAAAGTCCCTCACACCTCCTGGCGTGGCCAAAAAAAAAAAGAAAATAAATTTACAGTTACCAAAGGGGAAAGGGGGAAGGGGAGGGATAAATTAGGAGTTTGGGATTAGCAGATACAAACTATTATATATAAAATAGATAAACAACAAGGTCCTACTAGAGCACAGAGAACTATATTCAATATCTTATAATAAACTACAAAGGAAAAGAATATGAAAAATAATATGTATACAAATACATATATTCTTTTTCATATTGTATATATGTGTGTATATATGTGTGTGTGTGTGTGTGTGTGTATTCCTGAATGATTTTGCTGTACACCAGAAACTAATGCAACACTGTAAGTTAACTATACTTCAATTTTGAAAAGTGATATTTTCAAGAATATCTAATGCTATGAGACAATGCTAACAAGAGGTTAAGCATAAAAGTCAGGAGTCCAATGTGCCTCTATAACAGTATCCTATTTCTTTAAAATATATGTACATTCTGTTGATTTGAGCGGAAAAAAGACTGGAAGGAAATATACCCAAATTGTTACTGATGGTTATCTCTGGGTGAAGGGATAGTAGTTGATCTTTATTTTTTTCTTTACAGTTTTCTGTAGTTTAAAACATATTTTGCAAGGGCCATATACTATTTTATTGTGAGATAAAATAATCAATATTTTAAATACTTTTGGCAAATACTGAATAAGAATATTGATCAGTGAATCACAAAAGTCAAGTCTCCATACTGACTCTTCTAATCCCTTCCCTAGCCTATGCTCCAGTGTCCTCAACTACAAAACACAAAGGTTGCCCTCAATATCTTGGGTTCAATGCTTTTGTTATACAATGTTGCCAATTTGTGAATTTAGGAGAGAGCCAGAGAAGTGTAGAAGAAATTGAAGGGAATAGGAAGTACAGAGGAGTCAGACAGAGAAGAAAGAAAGAGAAAGCTAAGAAGAGAGGGAAACAGACAAAGCAGGTATGAACTCAGAAGATTTTTGAGATGAACGTTGATTTTTAAGTCACAGCCTACTGTTCATCAGGCTTTTGTTTAACAGTCACAGTCCTGGGACTTCCCTGGTGGTCCAGTGGTTAAGACTCTGTGCTCTGGGCTTCCCTGGTGGCGCAGTGGTTGAGAATCTGCCTACCAATGCAGGGGACACGGGTTCGAGCCCTGGTCTGGGAAGATCCCACATGCCGTGGAGCAACTAGGCCCGTGAGCCACAACTACTGAGCCTGCGCGTCTGGAGCCTGTGCTCCGCAACTAAAGAGGCCGCGATAGTGAGAGGCCCGCGCACCGCGATGAAGAGTGGACCCCGCTCGCCGCAACTAGAGAAAGCCCTCGCACAGAAACGAAGACCCAACACAGCCATAAATAAATAAATAAATAAAATTAAAAAAAAAAAAAAGACTCTCTGCTCCGAGTGCAGGGGGTGTGGGTTCAATCCCTGGTTGCTTCATGGTGCAGCCAAAAAATAAATAAATAAATTTTTTAAAGTCACAGTCCTTTGAAACTTTGATTATTCACAGATCATCATCTGCTTTAATTATTAAACCTCTAAACATCTCACAGAACTATTTCAGCACGCAAGCCCACCAGGATAGAAATTAATCTCTATGCTAAACAAGAATGTGATGCAGTCAAACTGAAATCTGGCTCTAGTGCCTCAGGCTAGAAATGACTCACCCTTGAAATAAAGCTATTATTCCTGTTATCTGCCCACTTCACCTTTAGCATTTGGCTTAGGTGGAAAACAACTCAGTTAAAGATGGTGCTGATTAACTCCATTCCACAAAATACTCACACCTCCTTTCTCTCCAGACTCCCAGGGACTAGTGACCTGGGGACAAAACTTCCTCCTGTCTGTGGGCTACCAGGGTTCTGAGGAGCATGATGAAGGAGACAGTAGTTTTCATTCTGCTAAGAAAATCGGGATCTCCATTTCCTGTAATTGTCTTGCCCTTCAGAGCATCCCACTGTTTGAAACACAGAACACACTCCATAACGCCTTAACTCTAGGACAGTCATAATGTTTCAAGTACAGAGAACTTCAGGGAACATCAGAGAGCCATAAAAACAGGGGAAAAAGTGAGGCAAATCTTTAGTTTAAAAGTGTAAAATTGAAACAGGAGGAAAGGGGGCAGGGCACAACCTTTAGAAGAATGACGTAGCCCAAGGACATGACATAAACTGATTAGAAACAAATAGGTCCAAGATGATCTAGAAAAATGGTACAGATGAACCAGTTTGCAAGGCAGAAATAGAGACACAGATGTAGAGAACAAACGTATGGACACCAAGGGGGGAAAGGGGGGCGTGGGATGAATTGGGAGATTGGGATTGACATATATGCACTAAATAATACGTATAAAATAGATAACTAATGAGAACCTGCTGTATAGCACAGGGAACTCAACTTCCCTTTGCTGTACAGTAGAAACTAACACAACATTGTAAAACAACTATACCCCAATTAAAACAAACAAACAAACAAATAGGTCCAAGATGGAGGACGAGTCCACTTCCACTAGACCTTGAGCCTCAGTATACACTCACTATAACACATCAGCAAGGTAAATGACACACCCTCTGGCACCATGACAGTTCCAAGGCCTACCATAAAGGTCAAAAATGGGCAGTGGCCCAATTCCTGGAAATCCCAATCCCTTCCCCAAAACAGCTGGAATACTCCTCCCACTCATTAGCCTATGAAATTACCCACCCCTATAAAAACTGACAACCCCATACCCTGAGGCTGCTCTCGCCTTCTGAGGTGGCCCACTTTCTGTCTGTGGAGCGTGTTTCTCCCAAGGCCTCTCGCCTTCTAAGATGACCCACATTCTGTGGAGTGTGTTTCTCTCTAAATAAATCCACTTCTCACCTATCACTCTATCTCTCACTGAATTCTTTCTGCGATGAGACATCAAGAACCTGAGCTTCATAAAGTCCTGAGACCAGATGTGTGATCTCAGTTAAAAGAATGTGGGTTCAAGTCCCAATCTGAGTTGCACGGTTTCAGAATGGCTGGACCATTGTACCATTGGAAGAAATTTTTCAATTCCTTATGAGTATCCATCACTTTAGAGTCTACAATCAGTTATAATCCTGGGGTAGGCAGGAAAGCATCAATTTTCCAAATTTATGGAGATCATGCAGATTGCATTATAATATTCAGGGAGACCTGAAGCTGAATCCTAGTAAGATTTTGCTCATTTCTGCAAGAAACGTTGAGCGAAGTGTTGAGAAATCAGGCACAGGGGCCAGATGGCTTGGGTTCAAATTCTAACTCTGGCACATACTGGTTATTTAACCACTCAGTGCCTCAATTTTCTCAGCTGTTAAATGGGGCTTTATTATGGTACGAGGTAGGGTCGTCATGGAAATCAAATAATTAATCTCTTTACCTAGTGCCTGGCACAGTCCCTGAAATTGTGTTGAGGAAATGGAATAATCACCAACCCTTATTTGATTATAGATGTACATGTAATTTATCCTTCCTCATAATTCCTACAAACTAGAGGAAACTCACAATAAAAGCAGGCTAGGCAGTGTGTTTATTATTCTCATCAGAAAGTAGCTGAACCCAAATGCCTTTCAACAGGAAAATGGACAAACTGCAATATATTCATACCATGGACACTAATCAGCAATAAAAATTTTAAAAAGAACTGCTACCTGCCATAATAAGAGTGAACTCACACAGATACGGTGTTGCATGAAGGAAGCCAGATGCAAACAAGTACATATGTCTGACTCCATTGAATGAAGTTAGAAACCAGGCAAAATTAATCAATAATGACCGAAGACAGAATTGTGTGACCAACCATCCTGGTTTGCCTGAGGCTTTCCCAGTTCTAACACTGACAGTTCCACATCCCAGGAAACCCCTCAGTTCCAGGCAAAGGATGACAACTGGTCACCTTGGTGATCACCCCAAAAGAAGCACCAAAGATTGAGCACTTGCACTTTACAGTATGTATCCTCAATCTGTTTTTTTTTTTTAAATCATTGTTTTTGTTTTTTTTTTTAATTAATTTATTTCTTTATTTTTGGCTGTGTTGGGTCTTCATTTCTGTGCGAGGGCTTTCTCTAGTTGCGGCAAGCGGGGGCCACTCTTCATCGCGGTGCGCGGGCTTCTCACTATCGTGGCCTCTCTTGTTGCGTAGCACAGGCTCCAGACGCGCAGGCTCAGTAGTTGTGGTTCACGGGCCTAGTTGCTCCGCGGCATGTGGGATCTTCCCAGACCAGGGCTCGAACCCGTGTCCCCTGCATTGGTAGGCAGATTCTCAACCACTGCACCACCAGGGAAGCCCTTTTTATTTTTGTTTTTAAGGATCTGGACTAGAAAGGGTGAAGTGTTGAAGAAGTGAGATGGCCAACAGTGCAGTTTTGCCAGTTTTGCCAATGTATTCACCACCCAAAACAAGGCACTGAAATTTTTCATCCCCTCCGAAGTTCCCTTACTAGTGGGACACTTTTCATCATGGTGAAGAGCCAGCAAAAAGTTATCCGTTTCCTTTAGGCGGATGGGGTCAGATTCCCAGCTGGCTTGTTAAATTGCACTCCAGCAAGGGACTACTCCAACTCCAGCTATAACCTCAAACAGCGCCTTGTAATTTTCTATCTAAAACAAAGAAAACTCCATTTCATTTCTGTCCCTGAACTATTGAGTTTTATCTCGCTAGGCTTCGTTGACCTTCTAAAGGTTTTTTATATGTTTTCTTATATCCTGGTTCCTCCACTTATCTTAATTATTGAAGTACCAGTTTTTCAGAATAGACTATATAAGTCCTTTTATAGCATTGGACTGCAATCTTATATATTAGGTGTCTGGTGGGAGGGCTGTAAACTCAGGAGATTGTGGTAGGTATGGTGCTTTGGACTTGCCGTAATATTTTTTCTGTCTCGCTCCCTATAATATCACACATTATTAGAGTCTATGCCTTAAAATCCATCTGGTTCTCAACTTGTGGGATATGCTCCACATAACCTTTCCACACTACTCCAAATTTTTATCCAATTTATCAACCCCAGAGAAAGGAAAATTGTTTGTTAGAAATGCAGTAAAGGCTTATGAACTGGCTCCCGCTATTAATAAGGCAGTCATTTTGCCAGATGATGAAGGACATGCCAGGTTCTGTTGTTCTAGATATTTGTCAGCCTCTGTGCCCAAGCAAGTTAAAAATAAAACATTTCCAGGTATTTCCATGTACTAGCCAGCAGTGACCTCGACAGCATAAATGTGAAAGACATCCAACCTGATTCATCAGAAAAGAAGCAGACATAGGCAAAAGTATGAGGGAAAGAGCCATGAGGTCTTGTCCCTGCTGCTTCTTCCTCCCACTACAGTGACATTGTTCAGACCCTCATTGCTTCTTGCCTGGACTATTTCAACAGTCTCTTAACTGGTCCCCCACTGTTGGTCTCACCTCACCTCCACCCTCTATACCTTGGACAGTACGAGCTTTCTCAATCATTCTCTGATCAAATAGCTTCCTATTTGTAATTCTGCAATGACTTCCCCATGCCTGGGGAATGATGTCTGCACTCCAACATGCTGTTCGAGGATCTCCATAGAGTAATTTACCTCTCCGCTGCCTTCTCTGTACCACTCCTACTTATACACCCAAGTGTTCCCTTCTGCAGTCCTACAGACTATGCTCAGGACAATGCATGCTCTCCCAGACCCCCTTACATTTGCAGCTGCTTTGTCCTGTGTCTGAAATTTGTTTCACTCTCTCTTCTCCTAGTTAATTCATCATGAATTAGCTTAGATGCCATGTCCTCCAAGACTCTTCCCAAACACTTCTGAAAAAATCACGTCTCCTCCTCTGCACCCCTGTAACTCTCTGTCATAATGTCTTCAGTGTTTCTGTTTTCCCCAACTCCAGAGACACCATTCACATCAAACACTGTAAGAAGGGGACTCCCCCCCATTGTGTGAGATGGCAGCTCTGAGCCTTTGCTCCTAAATCAATTGTTTACCTGTCTGTCCCCCACCCCCTTGCATCCCCCTTAGCAACCTTCCACTTATCACTATGACCACAGCTCTGTTTCAGAGACTCCCTCCTCTGCCTGTAAGTCCTCAGGTTCCCTTCTGGATCCACACATCTTTTGAACCTGTTTACTCCATCAAACTAACCCTTTTTGCAGACCCTATGCTTTGGGATTTGAAAGTGTTCATTTTTCCAGTGGTTCTTAAGTTCAACTTCTCCTGGGTCGGTATCATTGATTTCCACTTGGCTATATCTGGCAAAAATAGGCAGGACAATTCCCCACACAGGCCCAATTCCCAAAACTTCACCCTGGCCAGAGTCCCAGGCCTCAGTCACCAACGAGAAGAATTCAGTCCCACAGAAGGCACTCAGGAAGAGTTTGGGACTCCTTGCCCCTTTAGTCTCTAAATTAGTTCCTTGCAGACAGGGGTCATGCCTTTAATTTCTTCAAAACATTTCTCTCTCCCCAAGTTGGCTGAATCATAAACTGTGCATAGTAAATACTCATTTAATGCTTTTTAGGTGAACACATTTATAAATTAATGAATAATTTGAAGCTAAGAAACGTTATTTATCTTTAGTTGAGAGAAATGCATTCTTAAAATAATAAATTAAGCAAAAGTTAGTTTTGAAACATAAAGAATCCATGAGCTATTTTGTTGATTTTATTAGTACACATTTTCTACAAACCTGAGAATAGTTGCTTGCCAAAAACCTGGAAGAAGTCATCACATAAATGTCCTTTTTTGTACCTATAATCAATAAACAATCTTTTTGATGGGGAGCATCCTCCACAGAAGATCATATTGTAATTTTCCTTAGGTTGAGTGTTGCGTATTCTCAGTTTATTCCCAGAGACACAAAGATAGTAAAGTCTTCCAAAATCATATGCGAAAACCAATGGACCGTGGGAGAGAAGAGGATGGGAGCAGTGGGATAGAAGGAGGCTTTGGTTTTATGCGTGACAGAAGAAGAGAGTCATTCTCTGCTCTCAACCTTGGTCCTGCAGCAACCTTGAGTCTGCAGCTTTCTGGGACAGGCCATAGCTGTTAAAGAATCAATCTGCTTAAATTTTTCTTCGTTTAAAAAAAAAATCAGCTTTCTCTTTTGAAACCCTTAACGGCAGAATGAAATAATTCGTCTCTCGCTTTGGAGATCATACTCCGCCGGGTAACTATAGGCGGCTGAGATGTCTGCCCGTGGATCTTTATTTGGTCAAGTTTCAGATCATATTCAATTCTTAATCTTTCATCATAAATCAGTTCTTCTGGTCTTTTAATCACTCTTGTTGCTGTGTTCTGAACTGGTTCCAGGGCAATAAATCAATTAAGAAGTGTTTGTAAAGTGCTTTAAAAGATAAAAAATGTGGCTACGTGCAGCATGTTACAGAAACCGGGCAGTTGAATCTGGTGTTCTAGGTGTGGTCTTTGTATGGGGAGGGGCTTGTTTCTAATAAATTTCACAGTAATTACTGAGATGGATTGATTCATTCCCCCTTTGATATTTCTCTTATTTCCTAGAAGCAAAGCCAAATCACATTTCTTTGAGATATTTGTTTGGGTTGAAGGATAAGGACAGCTATTTTTTTCTGGCTGTGCCATGCCGCCTACGGGTTCTTAGTTCCCCTACCTGTGATCGAACATGAATCCGTGTCCCCATGGAATTCCCAGGACAGCTTTATTTTTATAGCAGGAGAGACTGTATTTGGATATGAGAACTTTCTGATGGCAAAAGAAGAAAACAAATAAATGGTCGACAAAAGGAGATGGTGGAGATTCTGTCAATGGAGATCTTCAGGAAAATAAACAAGCAAAAAGAGAGTTCTCTTCAATTAAGACCAGGGATAGCAGATAGACTTCAAGTTAAGTTGACTTCTGATCAATTCTGATCAGTTGGTAGCAGCTGCCTGTAAAAATAGTTTTAAAAGAATGTGGAAGCTACATCCAGACTCAGAGGGAAAGCATCATGATCAATTAGCAATGTCCTCCCTGAGTGCAAAGGAGGCAGGTAAGAGGCATGCATGTTACCTACCTGCATTAGACATTAGACAACTTGAAGGCAAGATTTAGAGGTATGGTCTGACACAGGACAGGTGTTCTCCCACTCTAAAAGATTCCAAATTTTTATTTAAACAGCCTCACAGTATGCTCTACATTGCATAGAGGATGTATGGCCTATCAGCCAACACAAACTGCATACCTACTGGGCATAGAGATGGATGCTAATATTGGCGGTGGTGAGAACAAAATGTATTCCATTTGTGTCATACCTTAAGTTTACAGACATTAACATCTATGCTGTCTTATTTTATACTCATTTTAGTTTTCAAAAAGTATGTATTGTGCCTACTGGGTGCCAGGTAATATACTATGAGCTGGATGTAATAGGTAAGTTGAAAATAAATACAGTCCCTGCCTCTTGGAGTTAATATTCTCATGGAGGATAAGAGGGATGAAAAGGTAGGTATGGACTTCATTTTGAAGATGAGAAAACTTATGCTCAAATAACATACATAATGCATCCATTAAAAAAAAAAAATGACATGTGGAAGGACCAGGACTCCAACTAAAGGTTCCCAGTATAATTTTTCTCTCTGTTTATCCCTGGAGTCCTACTCCATTGTTTTACGTAGCCCCTGATCCCAGACCTGGCAGCCACATGGTTCTACTTTCTGATACTCCTGAGGACCACTTATCCCCTGGACAATGCTGACCTTCTGGAGCTCCCTCATCTGATCCTCTGAGGGCTTTCCCAGTGATGCCCTCAATCCCACAGGCCTCTGATGGCTCCTTCAGAGAACGGTGCCCTGTGTCTGGAATGGAGAAGAGGGCTTCACAAGCAAGATGGAGTCAAGCCAGATTTCAGACAGCAGGTAAGATCCAAGGTGGAGAAGAAAGGGAAAGGCATTGTAATGGGGGAGGGTGGGGGGATAAAGAAGAAATGGCATGTGAAGTTAGAATATTATAAAACAAACATGTGGCTTCAGGGAACAATGAGCAAATGAGTTTGATTAATCCAAAGAAAAAACAAAATATTTAATTAGAACCTATGCACCATAGGCACCGGAAAATAATTTCATTTAGTCCTCACAACAACTGCATGAGTAAGAAAGGATGCCATCTTCCCACATTACAGACAGGGTAACTGATATTCATCACATTAAGTAACTCACCCGAGGTCACAGACTATGAAGTGGCAGAGCCAGTTTCATGCCCAGGTCTTTCCATCTCCATATACAGAGTTCCTTCTCCTCAAGTGTGCAAGGTACTCAATGCACAAGAGGGTGAGATTTATAGAAAGAGTGAAAGCACACATCAAAATTGGGCTGGAGAGAAGAAAGACTACCTTTGCCAATTTGACACTGTTGTTGTTACCTGCTCTTGCCTGATATATGATGTGTTCAGGGGAAGATGGCAGACAACTCTGTCAATTAATCCAAGCCTTCTGTCTGCCACGAAGAGGAAGGCTTGACTGTTACTACTTTGGGGGATGCTAAAAACTTAGAGATGGACTCCTCACAGATCCTCTCTTTTCTCCTGCTGCCTTTTCTCTGCAACAGTTGTTCTCTCTCTTTGCCTCTTGCTGAAGATGCAGCTTGTTGGCTTCTCAATATTGACCCCCTCTCCCTCATCCTTCCTACAGAACCTCAACTGCACTCATTCATCCACCCTTCTCTGAAGGCCATGTACGACAGAGGAGGCAGGATGTACCCCCAACCTCAGCAGGTAACTACTGCTTAATCGAAGATGGTCCTGGTGGTCCCATTTTCCTTACCAATGGGGACTTAGGCATGAGCTTGTGATGCAATTGGGTGAATGAGACATGAGGATGAGTTTGCCAGGAAGCTTGTGGGAGAGGGTTTTTATTAATAAAGGGATGCAGAAAGAAATGGCTGCTACTTCCTCTGGATATTTTTCTATTTGTGATGCCTGGAACTGTGGCAGCCATATTGCAAACATGAGGGGGCCAGACTAAGGACAGACCATCTTTGCCAATTTAACAATGTTCCCTCACCTAATTTTGTCTGTCATGTGACATATACAGAAAAAGATGGTTCACTGTGCTGATTCACTGTGCTTGACAGAGGGTTTCTTTGTGGGTTTTGACAAATAAGAGCTTCTGAAAATGGAGTTTGGGCCATGGAAGAATGAGACAGAAGGAAAATAACATTGTAAGAAGGATCACTTTAGTTATTAAATGGGTACCATATAATGTCCTTTGACAAGAAGGAAAAAATAACGGAATTTAAAAAAAATTTTTGGTTGTTGAACTATGCTTCTTGATTATGACATCACTCAGAAACTAGACCACAATGATCATAATTTCAATAGTATGAAAACCAGCCTAAAGGAAATGAGTCACGACACAAGAGACAGCTCTTATTTGCACATTTGTTGATTTTATGCAAACTCTTCACTGTAGAACAGGGATTGGCAAACTACAGCCCTAGGGCCAAATCAAGCATACTGTCTGTTTTTGTAAATAAAGTTTTGTTGGAACACAGTCAAATCCATTTGTTTACGTATTGTCTGTGTCTGCTTTTGTGCTAAAATGTCAGAGTTGAGTAATTTCAACAGAGACTGCAGGGCTCATAGAACTGAAAATACTTTCTGTCTGGCCCTTAACAGAAAGTCTGCTACCCCTAATTTAGAAGGAAGAGAACTGAACTGACAGACTGAGTATACAAGTAAATACTGGCCAGACCACATAAAAAAATGACCACACGAACGCATATGAATTCTGACCCACAGTCTACAGCAACCAGCCCAAGAAACCAATCCATTACCAACAGTAACCAGCTCAGGAAGTCAACCTGCTACCTGTAAGTCAGGCTTGTAGGAAGTCAGACCACTACCTCTGGCAACTCGTCCAGCAAGCCAAACAACAAGTCCTATAATAATCAACCCAAAACAGCTAGGACTTGATTAATAACTGACAGCTTTCCTAACTTTTGTCCCCGTTTCTGACTTAGGACGAACCAGAGACAGTTAAATCTGCATCCCTAACCAATCACATAGGATGTCCTTCTTCTAGTTACCCGGACAATTTCCTCATGCTGCAGCCTCCAATCGGGACACATATGAAGCCTTCCCTTTTTTCCACAATAAAGTTTTTCTATTCTTCTGCCTGTCTTTAAGTCTCTGCCTAAATGTAAGTCATAGTGGCTGACTCCTTTGCTAGAGCAAGTTCAGAAAAAAATAGTCTTTGTTTTTCTCATTTGTTTGATCCCCGTTTATTTCCACAGAATTTGGAGTCACAAGAGCTGAGTCCTAATCCTGAATCTGCCAATCATTCCATATGTGACACTGAATAACCCAACTTTTCTGTTTAAAAGATAGAGAGAAAGAGGCAGGGTCCCTGCCCATTGTAGCTCACAAGCTACTTACTCTTTCAGGGTGAGACTATTGCCATACTAGAAACATCTGGAAAGGACAGAGGTAGTTCTGAGGAAAGAGCAACAGAGTGTGTCTGGGTCATTTATCGAGTAATTGTCTGGCATCAATTAATTGATAATCATTATCTTTGACCACTATTAATATAGTTGATAGGAAAATATCTTTCCCCTAAATTCACGAATTTCTTCCTTTTCAAGCTAAACTGTAAGCCACTCATTTCAAAATATGGATAAGTCATTTGTTTGAAAATCCAATTTCACAAATGGCTTATCTGTTAAAGTAATATTTTAATGGATCTTGATTCAAACCTTGATTCAAACCGTTTTTCTAAGGTTTCCATTAGTAGAATCATTTGAGTCTGTCTAGTTTGTTTCATGGATACTTAAAAATTTCCACAAATGATACACTTCAGAATGTTTTGGATGTCTTTAATATTTTGTAGAAATTTACTTGATTTATGGTATGCAAAACAAAATACTAATTGTACAGAACATTCACTAAGATCTCATTGAGTGCCTTAAGTAATACTTCCACAGTTTTATTGTCCATGAGCAAATGTCTTCATGTAAGTTCAAAAAAGTTCATTGTTTAAAAAAGCCTTTTAAAGCTACAGTTGCCATTTCTTAAAAAAGCAATATATGAATACTTGTTTGAATTTTTCAGCTTTAATCCAAATGTTATGGGACATATAAGCAAAGCCCATATTGTAAAATCTGTAATACTCCAAATTCTCCTTCTATATGCAAGTTGAAAGGTACCCTGGACAGTGTGAGAGTCTTGGTTTACAGTCTGGAATCTACCCTCTACTGTCTGAGTAACCTCCAGAAAATAACATCACATCTTTGGACCCGTTTCCTCTCTTGTAGGCTATCACTAAGTTTCATTTCAAGACTAAAAAGCTACCATGAGTCAGCTCCAGGAATTTTAACTACTAATAGAAAATGACATTTTCCAGATGCTCAACTGGGTGGCTTCCATCCTGAAGGAGGCCTAAGCTCGTGAAATTTCTACAAGTTTTACACAAGGAGCACTGAATTCAAAGCTTAATCTACAAAAACTTCTATCCAGGTGTTGTTCCCAAGCATAACAATACTTTGTTAGCATCATCAGCAAAGACTAGGGTAACTGACAAGGTCACTGAGGGGGATCCATTCATAGATCAAGGGCTGAGCTAGATTCTGGGGATTTGGGGGTAAGTAAGACACAGCCCCTCCAGATGCCCACAGCAAGTGAGGAAAGAAATGGATTGCACACACACAGCAATGAAGACCCAAAGCAGCCATAAATAAATAAATATTTTTTTAAATGGATTGCATATGAATAGAGACCATTCACTTGGCCTTGATCTCATTGTATGACCCATTGGAAAATATATGTGTGTATTCTTGTTATTATCAGAGGTGATGTGGTAGTTACCAGCAATAAGTCTAGAACAAGGCTTCCCAGGTTCGAATCCCCACTTTGTCACTTTGTGTGATCTTGAACATGACCTAAATGCCGTGTGACTTAGGTTTCTCCTATCTATAAAGCAGGGATAATAGTAATACACACCTGGAGACCTTCAAGATGGCAGAGGAGTAAGATGTGGAGATCACCTTCCTCCCCACAAATACATCAGAAATACATCTACACGTGGAACAACTACACAACACCTACTGAACATGGGCAGAAGACCTCAGAATTCCCAAAAGGCAAGAAACTCCCCATGTACCTGGTAGGGCAAAAGAAAAAAGAAAAAACAGAGACAAAAGAATAGGGACAGGACCTGCACATCTGGGAGGGAGCTGTGAAGGAGGAAAAGTTTCCACACACTAGGAAGCCCCTTCACTGGTGGAGATGGGGGTGGTGGGGGGGGGGGAAGCTTTGGAGCCACGGAGGAGAGCGCAGCAACAGAGGTGCAGAGGGCAAAGCAGAGAGATTCCCGCACAGAGGATTGGTGCCAGTCAGCACTCACCAGCCTGAGAGGCTTGTCTGCTCACCCACCAGGGCAGGTGGGGGCTGGGAGCTGAGGCTTGGGCTTCAGAGGTCAGATCCCAGGGAGAGGACTGGGGTTGGCTGCGTGAACACAGCCTGAAGAGGGCTAGTGCGCCACAGCTGGCTGGGAGGGAGTCTGGGAAAAAGTCTGGAGCTGCCTAAGAGGCAAGAAACCATTTTTTCCAGGTGCACAAAGGAGAGCGGATTCAGAGCACCGCCTAAATGAGCTCCAGAATGGGTGCAAACCACGGCTATCACCGCGGACCCCAGAGACGGGCATGAAATGCTAAGGCTGCTGTTGCAGCCACCAAGAAGCCTGTGTGCAAACACAGGTCACTATCCACACCTCCCCTCCCAGGAGCCTGTGCAGTCCGCCACTGCCAGGGTCCCGTGATCCAGAGAAAAATTCCCTGGGAGAACACACGGCGCGCCTCAGGCTGTTGCAACCTCATGCTGGCCTCTGCCACCGCAGGCTTGCCCCGCATTATGTAGCCCTCCCTCTCCCCTGGACTGAGTGATCCAGAGCCCCCTAATCAGCTGCTACTTTAACCCCGTCCTGTCTGAGCAAAGAACAGACACCCACAGGCAACCTACATGCAGAGGAGGGACCAAATCTAAAGATGAACCCCAGAAGCTGTGCGAACAAAGTAGAGAAAGGGAAATTTCTCCCAGCAACCTCAGGAGAGGTGGATTAAACCTCGACAATCAACTTGATGTACCCTGCATCTCTGGAATACCTGAATAGAAAACAAGTCATCCCAAAATTGAGGTGGTGGACTTTGGGAGCAACTGTAGACTTGGGGTTTGCCTTCTGCATCTAATTTGTTTCTGGTTTTATGTTTGTCTTAGTTTAGTATTAGGAGTTTATTATCATTGGTAGATTTCTTTATTGATTTGGTGGCTCTCTTCCTATTTTTTTCTTATATATACATACTTTTTTTTCCTTTTTCTCTTTTTGTGAGTGTTTATGTGTATGCTTCTTTGTGTGATTTTTTTCTGTATAGCTTTGCTATTCCCATTTGTCCTAGGGTTCTCTCTGTCCGTTCTTTTTTGTTTGCTTTTTGTTTTAGTATAGTTTCTAGCACTTGTTATCATTCGTGGATTTGTTTTTTTGGTTTGCTTGCCCTCTTCTTTCTTTCTTTCTTTTTTCTATTTTTTATTACTTTAAAATTTTTTAATTTTTAATAATTCTTTTATTTCTTATTTTAATAACTTTATTTATTTTGTTTTATTTTATTTTTTTCTTTCTATCTTTCTTTCTTTTTTTCTCCCTTTTCTTCTGAGCCGCATGGCTGACAGGGTCTTGGCACTCCAGCCGGGTGTCAGGCCTGTGCCTCTGAGATGGGAGAGCCAAGTTCAGGACATTGGTCCACCAAAGACCTCTTGGCTCCACGTAATATCAAATGGCAAGAGCTCTCCCAGAGATCTCCATCTCAAAGCTAATACCTAGCTCCACTCAACAACCAGTAAGCTACAGTGCTGGACACCCTATGCCAAACAACTAGCAAGACAGGAATACAACCCCAGCCATTAGCAGAGAGGCTGCCTAAAACCATAATAAGGTCATAGACACCCCAAAACACACCACCGGACGTGGTCCTCCCCATCAGAAAGACAAGATCCAGCCTCAGCCACCAGAACTCAGGCACCAGTCCCCTCCACCAGGAAGCCTACACAACCCACTGAACCAAACTAACCACTGGGGTCAGACACCAAAAACAATGGGAACTACTAACCTGCAGCCTGTGAAAATGAGACCCCAAACACAGTAAGTTAAGCAAAATGAGAAGACAGAGAAACACACAGCAGATGAAGGAGCAAGGTAAGAACCCACCAGACCAAACAAATGAAGAGGAAATAGGCAGTCTACTTGAAAAACAATTCAGACTAATGATAGTAAAGATGATCCACAATCTTGGAAATAGAATGGAGAAAATACAAGAACCGTTTAACGAGGATCTAGAAGAGGTAAAGAGCAAAGAAACAATGATGAACAACACAATAAATGAAATTAGAAATTCTCTAGAAGGAATTAATAGCAGAATAACTGAGGCAGAAGAATGGATAAGTGACCTGGAAGATAAAATAGTGAAAATAATTACTGCAGAGCAGAATAAAGAAAAAAGAATAAAAAGAATTGAGGACAGTCTCAGAGACCTCTGGGACAACATTAAACGCACCAACATTCGAATTATAGGGGTCCCAGAGGAAGAAGAGAAAAAGAAAGGGACTGAGAAAATACTGGCAGAGATTACAGTTGAAAACTTCCCTAATATGGGAAAGGAAATAGTCAGTCAAGTCCAGGAAGTGCAGAGAGTCCCATACAGGATAAATCCAAGGAGAAACACACCAATACACATATGAATCAAACTATCAAAAATTAAATACAAAGAAAAAATATTAAAAGCAGCAAGGGAAAAACAACAAATAACATACAAGGGAATCCCCATGAGGTTAACATCTGATCTTTCAGCGGAAACTCTGCAAGCCAGAAGGGAGTGGCAGGACATATTTAAAATGATGAAAGGGAAAAACCTACAACCAAGATTACTCTACCCAGCAAGGATCTCATTCAGATTTGATGGAGAAATTAAAACCTTTACAGACAAGCAAAGCTGAGAGAGTTCAGCACCACCAAACCAGCTTTACAACAAATGCTAAAGGAACATCTCTAGGCAGGAAACACAAGAGAAGGAAAAGACTTACCATAACAAACCCAAAACAATTAAGAAAATGATAATAGGAACATACATATCGATAATGACCTTAAACGTAAATGGTTTAAATGTTCCAAACAAAAGGCATAGACTGGCTGAATGGAAAAAAAAACAAGACCCATATATATGCTGTCTACAGGAGACACACTTCACACCTAGAGAAACATACAGACTGAAAGTGAGGGGATGGAAAAACATATTCCATGAAAATGGAAATCAAAAGAAAGCTGAAGTAGCAATTCTCATATCAAACAAAATAGACTTTAAAATAAAGACTATTACAAGAGACAAACAAGGACACTACATAATGATCGAGGGTTCAATCCAAGAAGAAGATATAACAATTGTAAATATTTATGCACCCAACATAGGAGCATCTCAATAAATAAGGCAAATGCTAAGAAGCATAAAAGGGGAAATTGACAGTAACACAATCATAGTAGGGGACTTTAGCATCCCACTTTCACCAATAGATAGGTCATCCAAACAGAAAATTAATAAGGAAACACAAGCTTTAAATGATACATTAAACACGATGGACTTAATTGATATTTATAGGATTTTCCATCCAAAAACAACAGAATACAATTTCTTCTCAAGCGCTCATGGAACATTCTCCAGGATAGATCATATCTTGGGTCACAAATCAAGCCTCGGTAAATTTGAGAAAATTGAAATCATATCAAGTATCTTTTCTGACCACAACCCTATGAGACTAGATATCAATTACAGGAAAAAATCTGTAAAAAATACAAACACATGGAGGCTAAACAATACACTACTAAATAACCAAGAGATCACTGAAGAAATCAAACAGGAAATGAAAATACACCTAGAAACAAATGACAATGAAAACCCGACAACCCAAAACCTATGGGATTCAGTAAAAGCAGTTCTAAGAGGGAAGTATAGAGCAAAACAATCCTACCTCAAGAAACATGAAACATCTCAAATAAACAACCTAACCTTACACCTAAAGCAATTAGAGAAAGAAGAACAAAAAACCCCAAAGTTAGTAGAAGGAATGAAATCAAAAAGATCAGATCAGAAATAAATGAAAAAGAAATGAAGGAAATGATAGCAAAGATCAATAAAATTTAAGTTGGTTCTTTGAGAAGATAATCAAAATTGATAAGCCATTAGCCAGACTCATCAAGAAAAAAAGGGAGAAGACTCAAATCAACAGAATTAGAAAAGAAAAAGAAGTAACAACTGACACTGCAGAAATACAAAAGACCATGAGAGAATACTACAGGCAATTATATGCGAATAAAATGGACAATCTGAAAGAAATGGACAAATTCTTAGAAAACCACAACTTTCCGAGACTGAACCAGGAAGAAATAAAAACTATGAACAGAGTAATCACAAGCACTGAAATTGAAACTGTGATTAAAAACCTTCCAACAAACAAAAGCTCAGGACCAGATGGCTTCACAGGTGAATTCTATCAAACATTTAGAGAAGAGCTAACACCTATCCTTCTCAAACTCTTCCAAAATATAGCAGAGGGAGGAATACTCCCAAACTCATTCTATGAGGCCACCATCACCCTGATACCAAAACCAGACAAAGATGTCACAAAAAAAGAAAACTACAGACCAATATCACTGATGAACATAGATGCAAAAATCCTCAACAAAATGCTAGCAAACAGAACACAACAGCACATTAAAAGGATCATTCACCATGATCAAGTGAGGTTTATCCCAGGAATGAAATGATGCTTCAATATGCAAATCAATCAATGTTATAAACCATATTAACAAACTGAAGTGTAAAAACCATATGATAATCTCAATGGATGCAGAAAAATCTTTCAACAAAATTCAACATCCATTTATGATAAAAACTCTCCAGAAAGTGGGCATAGGGAACCTACCTCAACATAATAAAGGCCTCATATGACAAACCCACAGCCAGCATCATTCTCAATGCTGCAAAATTGAAACAATTTCCCCTACGATCAGGAACAAGATAAGGTTGTCCACTCTCGCCACTATTATTCAACATAGTTTTGGAAGTGTTAGCCACAGCAATCAGAGAACAAAAAGAAATAAAAGGAATCCAAATCGGAAAAGAAGAAGTAAGGCTGTCACTGTTTGCAGATGACATGATACTATACATAGAGAATCCTAAAGATGCTACCAGAAAACTACTAGAGCTAATCAATGAATTTGGTAAAGTAGCAGTATACAAAATTAATGCACAGAAATCTCTTGCATTCCTATACACAAATGATGAAAAATCTGAAAGTGAAATTAAGAAAACACTCCCATTTACCATTGCAACAAAAAGAATAAAATACCTAGGAATAAACCTACCTAAGGAGACAAAAGAGCTGTATGCAAAAAATTATAAGACACTGATGAAAGAAATTAAAGGTGATACAAAGAGATGGAGATATATACCATGTTCTTGGATTGGAAGAATCAACATTGTGAAAATGACTATACTACCCAAAGCAATCTACAGATTCAATGCAATCCCTATCGAACTACCACTGGCATTTTTCACAGAACTAGAACAAAAAATCTCACAATTTGTATAGAAACACAAAAGACCCTGAAGAGCCAAAGCAATCTTGAGAAAGAAAAATGGAGCTGGAGGAATCAGGCTCCCTGACTTCAGACTATACTACAAAGCTACAGTAATCAAGACAGTATGGTACTGGCGCAAAAACAGAAATATAGATCAATGGAACAGGATAGAAAGCCCAGAGATAAACCCATGCACTTATGGCACCTTATTTTTGATAAAGGAGGCAAGAATATACAATGGAGAAAAGACAGCCTCTTCAATAAGTGGTGCTGGGAAAACTGGACAGCTACATGTAAAAGAATGAAATTAGAACACTCCTTAACACCATACACAAAAATAAACTCAAAATGGATTAAAGACCTAAATGTAAAGCCAGACACTATTAAACTCTTAGAGGAAAACATAGGCAGAACACTCCATGACATAAATCACAGCAAGATCCTTTTTTGACCCACCTCCTAGAGAAATGGAAATAAAAACAAAAATAAACAAATGGGACCTAATGAAACTTAAAAGCTTTTGCTCAGCAAAGGAAACCATAAACAAGACGAAAAGACAACCCTCAGAGTGGGAGAAAATATTTGCAAATGAAGCAACTGACAAAAGGTTAATCTCCAAAATTTACAAGCAGCTCATGCAGCTCAATATCAAAAAAATAAACAACCCAATCCAAAAATGGGCAGAAGACCTAAATAGACATTTCTCCAAAGAAGATATACACATTGCCAACAAACACATGAAAGAATGCTCAACATCATTAATCATTAGAGAAATGCAAATCAAAACTACAATTAGATATCATCTCACACCGGTCAGAATGGCAATCATCAAAAAATCTACAAACAATAAATGCTGGAGGGGGTGTGAAGAAAAGGGAACCCTCTTGCACTGTTGTTGGGAATGTAAATTGATACAGCCACTATGGAGAACAGTATGGAGGTTCCTTAAAAAACTAAAAATAGAACTACCATACGGCCCAGCAGTCCCACTACTGGGCATATACCCTGCGAAAACCATAATTCAAAAAAAGTCATATACCACAATGTTCATTGCAGCTGTATTTACAATAACCAGGACATGGAAGCAACCTAAGTGTCCATCAACAGATGAATGGATAAAGAAGATGTGGCACATATATACAATGGAATATTACTCAGCCATAAAAAGAAATGAAATTGACTTATTTGTGGTGAGGTGGATGGCCCTAGAGTCTGTCATACAGAGTGAAGTAAGTCAGAAAGAGAAAAACAAATACCATATGCTAACACATATATATGGAATCTAAAAAAAAAAAAAGGCCATGAAGAACCTAGGGGCAAGACAGGAATAAAGATGTAGACCTACTAGAGAATGGACTTGAGGATATGGGGAGGGGGAAGGGTAAGCTGGGACGAAGTGAGAGAGTGGCATGGACATATATACACTACCAAATGTAAACCAGATAGCTAGTGGGAAGCAGCCGCATAGCACAGGAAGATCAGCTCCGTGCTTTGTGACCACCTAGAGGGGTGGGATAGGGAGGGGGGGGAGGGAGACGCAAGAGGGAGGAGATATGGGGATATAGTATATGTATAGCTGATTCACTTTGTTATAAAGCAGAAACTAACACACCATTGTAAAGCAATTATACTCCAATAAAGATGTGAAGAGAAAAAAAAAAAAAATAAGAGACATGTACCACAGTGTTCATTGCAGCACTATATACAATAGCCAGGACATGGAAGCAACCTAAGTGTCCATCGACAGATGAATGGATAAAGATGTGGCACATATATACAATGGAATATTACTCAGCCATAAAAAGAAACAAAATTGAGTTATTTGTAGTGAGGTGGATGGACCTAGAGTCTGTCATACAGAGTGAAGTAAGTCAGAAAGAGAAAAACAAACACTGTACGCTAACACATATATATGGAATCTGAAAAAAAAAAAAAGGTTCTGAAGAACCTAGGGGCAGGACAGGAATAAAGACTCAGAGGTAGAGAATGGACTTGAGGACACGGGGAGGGGGAAGAGTAAGCTGGGACAAAGTGAGAGAGTAGCATGGACATTTATACACTACCAAACGTAAAATAGATAGCTAGTGGGAAGCAGCTGCATAGCACAGGGAGATCAGCTCGGTGCTTTGTGACCACCTAGAGGGGTGGGATAGGGAACGGGGGAGGGAGACGCAAGAGGGAGGAGATATGGGGATATAGTATATGTATAGCTGATTCACTTTGTTATAAAGCAGAAACTAACACACCATTGTGAAGCATTTTTACTCCAATAAAGATGTTAAAAACAAAAATTCTAAAAAAAAAAAAAAAAGAATAGTAATACCCACCTCATTCTGAGCATCAATTACTCAGCATATGAAACATTCATATGGTGCCTAGCAAATTGTAAGCATCCTTTACATATTGGTAATAATTCGTTCCCATTTTATTGAGCATTGTGTAAACAGTGTACACGCATGATGTCATTTAATCCTCACTACGGCAGGTCCTATTATTCCCATTTTATAGATAAAGAGAGTGAAGCTGAAACAGCTTAGGTGAGACCATGACTGTATACTGTACAATATTTAGAGATAATGAAGGTAATGTATACCCCTGCATTAACAATAACTGTTTGTTTCACATTAAAATCCACAGTAATATATATCTTAACCTATAGCTATTAGAGAACTATAGTTTTAAAACACAAGTGATGCAAATATTTTCATTTCCCACAGGAAGGCCAACAGAGCAGTGTAACGTTCATCTAATAATGTACAACAATCTAAATTAATAATGATGAAACAAAACAAGCTGCCATTTATATTTATCAAGTATAAATAGCGGCATGTGAAAAGCATAAGCTACAGACTGCCCTGATGATACATGATGACTAATCGTCCTTCCAGAATATAGTGGGAGTGCTGGCCACCTGGATGCAGCCATGCATGGGAGCTTTGTGATGATGCTGCTTGACTTCCTCCTGAACACCAGTTCCAGCCTTCCCCATACTCCAGTACTGGCTAGTTTCAACTTCTAAAGGCTAAAACGTAATGTCCCTTAATGACTCACTTAAAAGATAGAAGTACATGGCACTAACTGTGGAAAGGAAAGGAGGGATGAGGGAAGAAAAACCTATGGAGTTTTGCATTGTCCACCAACAAGAAGAGAAGAAAGGATATTCTCTGAATTTTTAAAAATCTTTCCTCCCGAAGTCTAGGGTACAGTTCTGATCAAGTTTGTTTTTTTCTTCTCACTGGAGCTCATAAACTCTATGAGGCCATGGTCACCCCAAAAAGAGAAATTCCATCAGGCCCTATCTTAAGATTCTGTCACTTCTACTTTACTAACCAAGTAGCAATTCATTATTAAATTCAGAGTGGAAATTCTTTAGTCACTGCCCCTGTGAGATGAAATTATCAGTAAAGCAAGACAAAAATGCAGCAAGTTTTCCCACTTTCAGCCAGATAAAGCTTGTAGTAGATATCTGGGGAGGTAATGGAAGTTCCAGTTACTACCATATCCTACCTCTTAGCAAGTTTATGACCTGGGCAAGAAAGACATCCAGCCACTTTATTTGAAAATTCACATGGCTCTTATTATACCTTTAAAGACAGAACTTCCATGCATCTTTACTTATATCCTTATCCTATGCTCTGCTGGCCTGTTTCCCCTCTCAAGCCCTCTAATTTCCATTTTTCTAATACAAATTATGTCCCGACATAATAGGTATACCCTTCATTTCAGCATATACCAATGTTGAATCCCATCCCAAGTCCTGGTGACTCTAAAATGTCACATCTACCACCTTTTGTCATTAGTTTCTTTTACTTGTCATAGTCTGCCCATTTGTATGGAGATCCTGAAACCATAATTTTCATCCTCCTTGAAAACTGTTCTTTCCTATAAGTCCCCAGACACATTCTACACCTCCATTCTTCTCCCTGAGTCATAATTATTATCACTCTAAGCAATTGTTTTCATGAGTGTTTCTCCCTTCCCATCTATATTAATTTCCTAAGGTTGCCTTAACAAAGTTCCACAAACCTGGTGGCTTTAAATGACAGAAATGTATTGTCTCACAGTTCTGGAGGCTAGAAGTACCAAGTCAAGATGTCCGCAAGATTGGTTCCTTCTGCAGGCTCTGAAGGACAGTCTGTCCCATGCCTCTCTCCTAGCTTCTGGCAGTTGCCAGCAATCCTTGGCATTCCTTGGCTTGCAGAAGCATGGCTCCAATCTCGGCCTCTGTCTACACATAGCTGTCTTTTCCCTCTGTGTCTCTCTGTGTCTTCATACAGCCTTCTTATGACACCAGTCATTGGATGTAGGGGTACCCTAACTCAATATGGCCTCATCTTAACTAATTACATCTGCAACAATCCTATTTCCAAGTAAAGTCACATTCACAGGTACCAGGGTTAAGACTTCATACCTTTTTAAGGAGACACAATTCAACCCAACACTACTGATATTTACTTCGCATCCCTGCGTTTCAGTCAACTACACTTCAGAACAAATAACCTGTTCTTCATGCTCAGAATGGAGCTAGCCCAAGAAGCCATCCTCATCTCCTCCTTAGCTCAGGATGTCAAGCCCATTATTCAACCCAATCTATACAGTGGCCTTGCCTTTCCCAAATCTACCTCTCCATCCCAAGATCAAAATGTCTACCTGGAAACAATGAAAACTTACTTGCACTCTCAAGTTCTCCATCTTTCTGGAGACATTTCCCTGATGCCCTGACAATGCTGTTCTTCCACACATGATTAGGAAGAACTGATAATAAGGTGCAGCATGCCCTTGATCACACCCCAGATATACCCATCATGACAACAGCCCGCTTTCATGCGGCCAGACCCGGAGGTAAGAGTGAAGACGCTTCTAAGATAGACCTGGCTATGGATAAATCCTGGCTCTGCCACTTACCAGCTGTGTGACCGTGAACAAGATGCTTGACCTCTTTTTGCCTCAGAAAACTGAAGTTACTAACAGTACTAGTCATGGGATTATTATGAACATTAAAAATAATTATGTAAAATGTTTAGCTTGATGTCTGTGATGGACTGAATCGTGTCTCTTGAAAATTCATATGTTGAAGCACTAACCTGCCCCCCAGTACTTCAGTACATGACTATATTTGGAAAAAGGGTCTTTAAAGATTAAGTTAAAACAAGGCTGTTGGGTGGGCCTTCATCCAATCTGACTGGTGTCCTTATAAGAAGAGGAAATTTGGAGGCACAGAGAGACACCAGGATGCAGACACACAGAGAAAAGACCACATGAAAACACAGAGAGAAGACAGGCAACTGCAAACCAGGACCAAACCGGACCACACCTTGATCTTGAATATCCAGCCTCCAGAACAGTAAGAAAATAAATTTCTATTGTTTAAGCCACTCAGTCTAAGGTATTTTGGGGCTTTTTTCCTTCCAGCTTTATTGAGGTAAAATTAACAAAAATTGTATATATTTAAAGTGTGTAACGTGATGTTTTTACATACGTATACTTTGTGAAATGATTATCACAATCAAGCTAATTAACCTCACATAGTTACCACTTTTTTGTGTGTGGTGAGAATACTTAAGATCTATTCTCTTAGCAAATTTCATGTATACAAAACCGTATCATTAACTATAGTCACCATACTGTACATTAGGTTTCCAGAATTTATTTATCCTGTGTTACTGAAACTTTATACCCTTTGAGCAACACCTCCCTTCTTCCCCCATACCCCAGCCCCTGGCAACAAACCATTCTACTCTCTGCCTCTATAAATTTTACAGTTTTAGACTCCACATATCAGTGAGATCATGTAGTATGTCTTTCTGTGACTGGCTTATTTCACTTAGCATAATGCCCACCAGGTTCATCCATATTATCACTAATGGCAAGATTTCTTTCTTTTTTAAAGCTGAATAATATTCCATTGTATATATGTACCACATTTTCTGTATCCATTCATCCATCAACAGACACTTAGATTGCTTCCATATGTTGGCTATTGTAAATAACGTTGCGATGAACATGGAGGTGCAGCTATTTCCTCAAGATCCTGATTTCATTTTCTTTGAGTATATATACCTGGAAATGAGATTGCTGGATTATATATGGTAGCTCTATTTTTAATTTTTTGAGAAACCTCCATACTGTTTTCCATAGTGGCTGCACCAATATGCATCCCCACCAACATTGCATTAGGATTCCCTTTTCTCCACATCCTCACCAGCACTTGTTATCTCTTGTCTTTTTGATAATAGCCATTGTAACAGGTGTGAGGTGATACCTCACTGTGGTTTTGATTTGCATTTCCCTGATGACTAGTGATGCTGAGCACCTTTTCATATACATGTTGGTCATTCGTACACATTGTCTTTTGAGAAATGTCTATTCAGATCCTTCATCCATTTAGTAATCAGGTTTTTTGCTCTTTTGCTATTGAATTGTTTGAGTTCCTTATATGTTTTGGATATTAACTCCTTATCAGATGTATGTTTTGCTGCACTTGCCTTTCTCCTCCACCTATCAAAATCCAAATGTCTTTCAAAGCTTGGCTAAAATTCTACATCCCGGATGAAAGGTTCCACTGAGAATCATCTGTCCTTTCTCTGCCACATCCCAGCAACATGGAAACAGAACCCGAAATCCCTCTCAATTTGCCTTCTCTGTGTCACTGAGCCCAGGGCCCCACAGATAAATTCTTTTTTGTTTTTTTAACATGTTTATTGGGTATAATTGCTTTACAATGGTGTGTTCATTTCTGCTTTATAACAAAGTGAATCAGTTATACATATACATATGTTCCCATCTCTCTTCCCTCTTGCATCTCCCTCCCTCCCACCCTCCCTATCCCACCCCTGTAGGTGGTCACAAAGCACAGAGCTGATCTCCCTGTGCTATGTGGCTGCTTCCCACTAGCTATCTATTTTACGTTTGGTAGTGTATATATGTCCATGCCACTCTCTCTCTTTGTCTTTTTGGAATTAAGCAAAGTGAATGTAAAGCTGCAGCCTGGAGCAGAGAGATTGGGGAGTGCCAAGACATTGTCTACTTAGGAAATAGCTTTATGTTTGAAAATTTGGCAAAGTACAAAACAGGAAACCCTTACAACTTGAATTCCAAATCCAATTGCATTCATAGGGATGAGATTCTACCAACCCCTCCAAGAAATATGCATCCCTCAGGCACAATGAGGAAAAACCTCCTCTTCCAGTACCTCGAATTCTCAGCCTCTCTTGAGTGAAGAGAGGGGCAAATGGGTTCTAGAGGGGAACCACAGAGGGGGCCACAGCCTCACTCATCTCTGCAGGGCTGAAGGCCCAAAGCCGAAATGGCTTTGAACGGTAATTCAAATGAAAAATGGAATAAACTGTAAATGTTGCCAGAGACAAGCTGCAGAAGTCTAAAGTTCAGTTTGCACCGCCCATAACACACATTGAGGCACTGCGGACCCAACCGTGAGGCAGGTAGGCAGCCTGCCTCATGGATGAGACATAAACCCCATGACCACAAGGCCTGCATTCAAACTGCAGCCCCATTGTTTACTGACAGATGACTTGGGACAAATTACTTAATCTTTCTGGGCCTCAGTTTCCCTTTATTCAAAAATACAACCATATAAGTTAACATTAACTGAGTTCTTACCATGTGCCAGGCACTGTGCCAACTGCTCTCCGAGCAGTGTGCAACAGGATTCAAGGAGTTAATGTACACAATGCTCTTGGTTCAGAACCCAGCACAAGGTAGGCATTCATAACAATAAATGTTGGTTATTTCTAAGCAAGGCATTATCCCTATGGCCTATAGTCAGATGGATTAACAGATTTTTCATTTATCAGAAAGTTCAAGCACTAGTTCTGTCCCCCACCAGCTGCATGACCTTGGCTAAAGTTCTGAAGTATATCAGCCTTCATTTTCTCTGATCACCCAAAAATGCATGACAATCTCTGTTCCACAAGGTTGTTGGGAGACCCAGGTGGAATCTTGGAATGAAAGGCTGTAGAACTTATTGTACTATGCATGTGGATAATTTTATTCTGATTACTGCCCTGTCCCCCCACCACTGGGTTATTTTCTACCCCCATTCCCACAGTAAATGGCCATGACTCAATGTTTAAGGGAAGAGGAGAAATACACCCAGCCGCCCCATGCGTAAGTGCACGTGGCAAGCTGTTACTCCCTGCTGTCACTTCAGAGATCTAAGCCTTAAATTCTCAAATTCAGAGGACACCAATAAGCCACACCCTAGACAGATCAACAGACCAATAAGAGGGTCAAATGTATTTAGTCCATCCGTCTGTCCCCTCCAGTTGCTGTCACACCACTCAGGCTGCAAGGAGGGTCGGTCTAGTCATAATGTAGTTGCAAGGACTACTTGAGTGATGTGGTAGGCTTTACCAAACAACTGTGGGGTGGGGCTGGGTGGGAATGAGTAGAAAGGGAATCATAAATTTTAAAGATACATAGACAATGTACACTCCTGGCCCTTGTTTAAATGTCACTTCCCAATGAGTTCTTTTTTTTTTAATTTTTATTTTATATTGGAGTATAGTTGATAAACAATGTTGTGTTAGTTTCAGGTGTACAGCAAAGTGATTCAGTTATACATATACATGTACTGTATTTATTCTTTTTCAAGTTCTTTCCCTGTTTAGGTTATTACAGAATATTGAGCAGAGCTCCCTGTGCTATACAGTAGGTCCTTCTTGGTTATCTATTTTAAATATAGCCATGTGTACATGCCAATCCCAAACTCCCAGTCTATCCCTCTGCCCACCCTTCTCCCCTGGTAACCATAAGTTCGTTCTCTAAGTCTGTGAGTCTGTTTCTGTTTTGTAAATAAGTTCATTTGTATCTTTTTTTTTTATATTCCGTATATAAACGATATCATATGATATTGGTCTTTCTCTGTCTGAATTACTCCAGTGAAGTCTGCTGTCTAAAATATCCCACCTCTTCCCATTACTATCCAACTCTTTGCCTCAGCTTCCCTTAATAAATTGAAAGATAATCATTATACCTCTTTTAGTACAGTGGTAAGGATTAAATGTATCATACAGGTAATTGTTTACAACAGGGGTGGCACGTAGTAAGTATTTAATACATTATCAATTTTATTACTATTACTTTTTAATCTAAGCACTATTTCATTCTAGCATATTTGATATTCTAGAAAGCATTATTTTGGTAATCTTCTTATTTACAAAGTTGTTATCTGACTTCCTAACTAGATCTTAATCTATAAGGAGGGGCCTAGGTTATCTCCCCACTAAGTGCTTAATGAATAAATAATTTAATGAGTGAAAAGGCGACCACTACTTTCATTACACTCATCCCTCATATCCCAACCACATACTTGTAGGACAGAGTTTTCTTATCGAAATATTAGTCATGAAATAAACAGTGACAGAGAAAAAAACTGAGTGATTTGTTCACACAGGAATGTGAGTGAGCAGCGATCTGGCTCAATGCCAAACACCATGCAAAGCCTGTTGATTGATTTACCCGGCCTTCTGGTCATTCAATCCAAGAACATATGCTAAACTCCTGCCCTGGACCATGCCGTGGGCTCCCCAGCCCATCCACAAGGGGGAGCTGTCTTTAATCCTTGACTACATCCCATCGCTATGATCTCAGTACCCCCAGAGGAAAGCAAGACTCACAGTGAAGAGGAGGCAGGGGACCGCGACTCCCCCACCTCCCCACCTCCCCAGCAGGTCCTGAGTGCCTGCGGCTCGGCTGAGTCTTCTCCCTGCGACATCTGATCTCCTCACAGATGACTGTCACAGCCAGAACTGAAGTGTCCCCAGAGCAACAAGGACATCTGGGTTTGGTTTCGTCAGTCTGCAAGTGCAGCTTTGTTGGCTCGGGCGGGGTGAAGTGGGGGGAGGGTGTTGATAAGCATCTCCATAATCGGGACTTGCCGTCCATGACTTACCATTCATTTCCTAACCAGTCATCACATTTTGTTCAAGCTTAGCGCTGACCTACTGCATTTAACGCCGCATTCTGCAGCAAAGAGCTACTGCTGCGTTTACTGGGGGGAAACCAGCCAGCTCCTGTCGCTGCTGCTGCAGCAAGCAGAAGAAACTGAGATTTTAAGGATTCTTCCCAGCTTTATCTAGGAGTTTTCATTTTGTTCAAAGATCGTCTCCCCCTCCTCTTCCCTCTTTCCCTCCCTGGTGCCAAGATGACCTGAATTACTTCAAGCAGCCCTTTGTCTAGACTATCATCCTGCCCTGCTATCCTCACTCTGTCTCTGCAGTCAGTACACACTCCCAACGCAGATTATCAGCCAGCAGGACACTGTGTGACCTTGGGCCAGCCATGTCCCTCTAAGCCTCCTTTTCATTAACTATCAAACAAGAAGGTTGGGCTAGATTATCCCTTTCTGCTCTGAAATTGCACAATTCTAATTTTCCCATGATTCCCAAATGATGGAGGTAAAGTCACAAGCTGTCTGAGATGGAAGACACTTTAGAAATAATCTGCTACAACAACTCCATATTTCATTTTGGAGCCATTTCATCACTTTTGCTACATGTATATACCACCTACCCTATTATTTGCGCAACTATTTTTAGGTTAACCTTTTTATCAAAATGCATGTGTTGAAAAGGCTACTTTTCACTACCATGAGCAGAAAATCATAATCATTTGCCATAAATAGAATTATAACTAAAGGAAAACAACCTAAAAAATTTCTAGCTGTGTGCTATTGTCCACCCAAAGACCCCGGTCTGCTGCTTGGCCCTCTCTGTTGAAATGGCAGCACAACAAGTGTTAAAGCATGCGAAAGTCATGCTGGCCTCCAAGGAGACTTTCTCCTTGTCCTATTCAGCACTGGCAAGGGCCACAGCTCTCTCTCCAGAGGGGTTGGTGTTATTCAATACAGAGGATGTACGCCACCCAAGATCACTCCCAAGACCTTAACTTTGGGTAAAATGTCTTCACCACTGTTCTTTGTTCACTATTAAAATTAGTCCATCCAACACTCCACATTGTCTATTTCTGCATATTCACTGTCACCTTCATCTGCAGGCATTGCCAGGAAGCTGGAATGAGAAAACAGGAACACTCAGAAACACAGACACAGACACACACACACACACACACACACACAAATACACAAGCACAAAATACTCCAAAACAATTTGGAAACAGTGCAGTGCCTCCCTTGGCACTCCCCCAAGTCTACAGCTTGAGGAATGTCTGACCTTGGGCAGTTCAATGTTGCTGCCTTTTCTAAAGGAATCTCTGCCTGAGTATAACAAAGACCAGCTTCCACTGAACATTGGTGAGCTCTTGAGGCTGCTGCCTTGTCTCCGTTTTCTCTCTTTACAGATACCATGTGGCGTAGGAAGAGGCTGGTGCACACTTGTGTTAGAGCAGGTACAGAGACCGGGGGAGGATGGGGGACAAGAGAGAGAGTTGAAAGGGAGGCACTGCCTTCTGTTTCTTTAGGATGGTGTAGGGAAAAAACACGTAAATGGTCCAGCTTTGGATGCAATCTGCCTCCCAATTCCAATTCTATCTATTTGCAGCAACATAAATTTAGGCTAGTTGTTCATTGCCTACGAGCTTTCATCTCCTCCTTCTCAAAATGGCTCTAATGACACATCCTTGTTGTAGTGAAGATGTAAAAGGAGTTATGGCAGGTGCGGTGCCAGCCAGGCACACAGATAAACACTCAGCCAAAGCTTATTCTCTTTCCCTTTTAGCTTTTTTTTTTCACATTAGCACTATTCATGGAGGTCCAAAATTCTCCCTTTTTATTTGTTCGTTTGTTTTGCCTCCCAAATCCTGAGTCTCATCTGCAAAGTAAAAGAGAGAGAGAATGAGAGAGAGGGCTGTGAATTTTCATAATTTAAGGGCCTTTTTCTTTGACTTGATCATGGAAAGTGATGTATGGGAGCTGAGTGGAATGACAAAAGGGGAGAGAGAGAAGAGAGAAGAAAGACTTCACAAGAGCAAACCCAAAAATCAGCCCCTTTTGAATAATCATTAAGCAGCCTGTTGGAAGTTTCAAGTCCTCAAAAGATTTTTGGGATGAGAGAGTAACAACATGAATCTAGAAAATGTGGTACATTTTATCATAGATTTGAATTAGAGAAATCTTGGTTGGTTTTGCCTATTGTGTTGAGGAGATAGGGAAAGGCACAAAGAAAAACAGAGAAACACTGCCCCCTGCTGCCTGTGTGGTAAATAGCAGCATCGATGTAAAAAATTTCCGTGATCAAATAAAAACACTCACTCCCTAAATGTTTGCAAAGGAATCACTATGTGCAGATATTTGATTTTGTGGAATGCATTTTCCCATCCAAAGCTACCTTCAAAGGTTGTAAAAATGATCAAAGAACAGAGGCATGGTCTCCAATGATTATGTTGTTCACTGGGCTTTGTTGTTTTTTTTTTTTTAATTTATTTATTATTTATTTTTGGCTGCGTTGGGTCTTCGTTGCTGCTCGCGGGCTTTCTCTAGTTGAGGCGAGTGAGGGCTACTCTTTGTTGAGATGCGTGGGCTTCTCATTGCGGTGGCTTCTCTTGTTGCAGAGCACAGGCTCTAGGCGCCTGGGCTTCAGTAGTTGTGGCACGCAGGCTCAGTAGTTGTGGCTTGCGAGCTCTAGAGCGCAGGCTCAGTAGTTGTGGCACACGGGCTTAGTTGCTCCGCGGCATGTGGGATCTTCCCATACCAGGGCTCGAACCCGTGTCCCCTGCATTGGCAGGCGGATTCTTAACCACTGCGCCACCAGGGAAGTCCTGGTTATTTATTTCTTTATCTGAACAGGAAATACATTGATGTGATTTTAAAATCAAAATGATATAAAAGTTATAAATTGAAAAAAATCTCACCCCTTGTTTTTGCCCTCCTAAACCATACCTATTTTTATTAGATTTTCATGTAAATACAAGCAATAGTGACTATATAATTTTTTCCTTCTTTCTCGTACAATAGTCAGCTACTCAATATTGTTCTACGTACTGCTTTTATCATGTAACACCATGTCTTGGAGATCTTTCCATTTCAGGACAGAGTAAAGCTTCCTTGCCCTCTCTTCACAGAATATTTTAAATGTGGAAAGAACACATTGCCTGTTGCAAAACCCTATAAATTGGTTACATTATTGCAAAATGTGAATGATTTAAATTTTCTAATATAAAAATAAACTCCTTCAGCCCACACTTTCCCACAGACAAACACTGTCCATGGTCCTTTGTAATAACCTTGTCTCCTGGTTGTTATTTTTATTCTGGTGCTCCTGGTGATGACAATCTCTCGCCTTGGTACCCACTGTGTTCCATGGCAGAACAGAGCTTTGCGTCACTGAACTTTAGAAGCTAGTGCTCAGAATTAAAAGAGCTTAATGTCACCAAGATTTCTATTAAAACACCCAAGGTGAAGGAAAAAGGCTTCCGCTTCAGCTGAAATATTCTTGTAAAGGGCAAAGTGGAAAATACAAACACCACTGCCTTTTTGCTGGTTGGATACCACAGCCATTGGCGCCTCCTGAAAATGGTAGGGCTGCCAGCTCTTGATGGAAACCAGGTTTGGCTTTTTGTATTTGAAATGGCTAGAAAACAGTGTCTTCTAGTATAGATAGCAAGCCAGTGAGACTGTCAAGGTCAAAGAAAAACCCAATTATCCATAGCAAACACTGACCATACAATTAAATTATACCAGTCAGGAAAACATTTGATCCCTGCAACTGGGCTTTTCCAGAAAACTCACCCTGAATCAATCTGAGCCATTCATCAGCTTCTAGCTGAGCAATTTCCTTCTGCCACCCAGCATCCTACAACATGTCTGTAGTAGATACTTCATGCTGACCCATATCCCCTTGGTCCACCCTAGAGGTCACCTGCAGCATCACAGGAAGTTCCCATGCACATAGATATCTTACCATCAAGGATTTGTTTCTACCTGAGGGCTTTTTCTGGCTACATAAGTATGCCCTGGAAAGTCTAGGCATGCAGGGCAGGACAAAAGTACCAGGGAGTTAAAATTCCCAAGCAACCCTCAATCAATGAGGGACAGGAGTTGGTAGATAAATATCCAGCCCTCTTGCCTCTTGCTGGGGCAATGCTGAAGTGTGTGGCACCGAGACTCTCAAAGGGACACCAGTGTGATTGAGTCCCAGGTACTGACAATAGTGACCCACTCAGTACATCCCTTATTGGCTTTTGTCCCTTCCCACTCTTTCACCTTCCTCCTGTGATCACTTCCTATGACAGTCTGGATCCAATCAGGAGACAGAGCACACAGTAACTTAAACAGAGGAAGTGTAATACAAAGAACCATTAACTATGATAAAGAGTAACTGTAAGAGACAAGTAAACTCTTTAAGGCACCCTATGGCTTAGGCTGAACACCCACGGAAGGACAAAGTTGGGAGGAATCCAGACATCTTTGGAGAAGGTGTGGCTCAGTCCACAGTATAGTAGAGAAGTCTGCTGCTTTGGCTAGGCTAGAGCTGGTCTGGAGGTGCTGCAAGCAAGAAGCCACCCTCCAGAGTGCACATGGGGGAGCAGTCAATCAGCACCTGATTATGGGGATGTGGAGCCTGGGAGTCAGGGGGGATAGGAGTCCTTCAGAGCATGTAAGCTGTGCTCCTGGCTCTGGTTTCCATACCAAGGGGGTTGCATGAAGGTTTTCACCACACCATGGCTCCAGGACCTTCCCCAAGTTCCAATGGGCAGGTTCAAACAGATGCTAATTAGGGAAGGGAGGGGATGAGGAGACAAGGGAGGAACAGTCAAGAAACAATAGTGCAGCCTTGGGGTAAGGTCATGATTCCCCCTCAAGGGATATAAAACAATATCTTTGAGCTGTTTTGCAGATACTGAAACCCCCACCAGGTGGAGAAATTAATAGTATGCTGCCCACAAGCACTTAGACCCCAGACAGGTTGGAACCAGAAGGTTGCTGTCATTGACTCACACTTACCTCACCACCAACCAATAAGAAGAATGTCCACAAGCTGATCAAGTCTTCTTTGAACCACTACTAAAAAACTTCTCCCTACCCCCTCGGGGTGGGGAGGGAACACACAGTTTTGAGGGCATTAGCCCCCTGTGGCCCCCTTTGCCTGGCAAAGTAATAGAGCTATTTTTTTTCTACTTCACCCAAAACTCTGTCTCCGAGATTTAATTCAGTGTCGAGGTACAGAGTCTGGATTCGGCTTCAGGACCATATTTTGGCTTGTGGGCAGGTTCCACAGAATGTCCCCACACCCATAATTGAGCCTCATCTGGCACAGAAATGGCAGGAGACCCTCCTTCTCCAGCAATATCCTTCCAGCATCCTTTACTGAGAAAGCTTAGCATCATGCTCATGTTAAAGGAGAAATACTTAAAGGAATTCCTTTATCATACACCACATATTCAAGGGTGCATCAGATCTAAGAGGCAATAAATTGATAACAAAAACACCTCCCAAATAAACCATTTGCACCCAAATCCTTTTCTCAGGGTCTGATTTTGAAAGAACTCACATTAACAGAATGTCCATCAAACCTGATTTCAGTCTTGTTTCTGTGTGACTTAGATGAAGGGCCATAACAGCTCAGAGTCCCCGTTTTCTCATATGTAAAATGGAGGCGATAATAAACAATTCCCACTTCACAGGGTGTTGGTAGAATGAAAAATCTAGACCATTCACCATGCATCTGGTACCAAATTTCATCCTCTTTCATCCTTATATTCAAATCAGTTGCAGCCTCCAAATTTCTTCTTCCATCCTTTAAGTAAGAGGCTAAGTGTCAGGGTGCTCTGAGCTACCTAGCTCAAGACATTTTGTCCTTGACTGTGGCTTAGGACAGCTTTGGTGGGGAGGAGGTTAGAAGGACACTTTGCCCTGGAAAGGGACTCTTTGAAGCTTCGGAAACAACGGATAAAGACAAGTGCTTCTCTGTAGAGAAAACTTCAAATGGAGAAGTTCTCCCAGAAGAGGATACACCAATTTCTGTGGGCACTTAAATAAATGAGCTTTAAAGGGGTAATATAATAGCTACCTTGTGTTGAGATCTCACGATGTGTCAGGTATTCATAGTCATAATCCTGCTTAATCCTCACAACAAGTCTCTAAGGGAAATACTATTTTTAATTCCAATTTTGCAAATGATAAAACAGAGGCTCAGAAAAATGAAGCCATTTGCCTACGATCAGAGTCAGGATTTGAACCCGAATCTGACTCAAAGCCCCAGCTCCAACTGCTGTGGTGGATGGAGTCCTGATTTAGACTAAAGGGTCAGAAGATTGTGATCCATGATTAACCTCTAAGTCCCTGTGAGATCTGGGAGGAAGTTCTTCCTTTTTCAAGGGAGAGATTCCCTCATCAGTAAAATGAGGGAGTTGAGTTAGAACCATGATTCTTGTGGGGGTGATACCATCCCAAAGGATATTTTGTAAATTTATAGGAATAGTTGGCACTATGATGAGAAGATGCTCAAAGGCATTTCATGGTTGAGTACCAAGAAGAGTAGACACCCTATACGATGCTTGGAATAATCCTATCCAATGAAGAATATGCTTCATGCCATGTATATCCCACAAAACATTCTTCTTGCTGAAAAGTTTATCTAAACCTAGACCACAGCACCATTTTACATAAAAAATAAAGCATTCTTATACAGTTTTAATATATAATGAATTTTTCAGAGCCAATTGGGGGAAGATTGTGCTTTTTTTATTAAAAATTTTAGCAAGCATTGGTCACCATTTGGAGAATCGTATCACTGACACCAATGCAACTCATGATAGGAGTTAGCAGAACATTGCCCCTCTCTCACTTTGCATTTGTACTGATCATATGTATAGTATCTGTTGCAAGTATCTGTGTATTTCATTATGTCTTCCGATATAGAAGTCCCCAGACATTTGTATATTGAAATACTCATTACCCTACTAGAAATTACTTTCCTTTTATATTTCCTTCACAGAAAAGTTAGGACACCAAATTGATTAAAAAGAAAATATATGTGTAGACAGGTTGTATTATCTGTGAACTTTGTTTTGAGATATTTAAGGAAGCATTATAAAAGACTTGTTTTGAAAGGGGAACTCCGGGCACAGGGAGAGAGGTTCTGACCTCTCTGTTCAGTGAAACATGGCAGCCCCCAATACAAAGCCAAGAATCAAGATGCACAATATGCATATATTTTCATTTACTCAAAAATAACTCATTAGCACCGACTGTGAGCCAGGAATTGCTGTGGGTTCTGGGATGCCATAGAGATCAAAAAGACTCAAGCCCCTGATATTGTAGAACTCTCACTGGAAAAGGCAAAGGTTCATATCTACCAAAGCTAAATATTCTCCTAACCTATAGCCCAGTAATCCCACTACTAGGTATGTACTCTGGAGAGATAAGGGTACATGCCCACCCAAAGGCATTACAAGAATGTTTATAGCAGCTTTATTCATAACAACCAAAAACTGCAAACAACTCAAATGTCCCCCAAGAAGAGAATGGATAAATAAATCGTGGTGTATTCATACAGTGGAGTAGTACACAGCGATTTAAAAAAAAAAAAGACAAACTACTAATACCACAACATAGATGAATCTCACAGACATTTCGTTGAAGAAGCAAGACACAAATGTGAAATTACTATATAATTTCACTTATATGAAGTTGAAGAACAGTCAAAATTAGTCAATGTTGATAAGTATCAGAATAGTGGTTGTCTTTTGGTGGAGAGGTTATTGACTAGGAAAGCACACAGGGAACTTTCCAGAAAGGTGAGAAAATTCTGTAACTTGGTCTGCTTGATGGTTTTACAGGTGTATCTAAATTACCCAGGTGTAATCAAAAGTTCATCAAGCTGGACACTTAAGATTAATGCACTTTGACAAACCTTAAAATATCCAAATTTCACCTCATTTTAAAAAAAGACTATTTGAACACCCCAATTTAAAAAGTTAGTAACTGCAAACAAAACATCTCTGAGGTCAGACAGATTTGGGTTCAGATCTCATTGCCAGTATTTTCTACATGGTGAGACATTGAGAAAATTACTTATCCTGTCTGAGCCTCCATTTCCTCATGTATAAAATGAGAATAATAATTCATCCCTTTCCAGTTGGCTGAGAGGATTCCAGACGTATCATATGTAGAAGTGCTACCACTGTCCTTATGCTTCTCCAGGAATTTCACACTCCATTAGCTTTGACTTCCCCAAAGCAGGGCTTGTGTCAGTGATGGCAAATGTAGGACACTCGTGTCCCCCATTGCCCACTCCTGAGCCCTAGGACATGGCTTATCAACTATGACACTCTTCCCCGCTGACCCTTAAAATCCATCTCCACACAGTTCTCCCTGAAGCAGCACACTCCGTGAGAGCTGACATATGAAATAAAACCTATTTGCTATCCTGACCTACATCACATTCATCTTTGCCTTGTCTGCAGCATCTAGCACAAAGACCTGTCGAGCTTGTAAAAAAATGGAAAAAGAACTGATATTTACTTAGCACCTAAAACGCAACATACTCAAGCCAGGTGTTTTTTATGTTTTTAATGGTACCACTTAAATCCTCACAAAAATTCTATGAAAGAAGCATAATTCTTGTTGAGTAACCAGAGAAAGTAAGACCCAAGCTTATTTAAGTGACACCAGTCCACAGGTCAGAGGCAGCTAAACCAGGTTCAAATCCAGAGTCTAACGCCCAAAGTCTGTCTGCCATGGCATGCCATGCTTCATTAACTTGAACATGCAGTGCATGTCTAACATTAGAAAATAGACAATTGTGGATGAATCATCCAGAATCCAGAACAAGGAAATAGACATGTATTATACCATTAGGAGTGAGTTAAAAAGAGAAGATAGAAAATGATTTCATGCCAAGGAGTAAATAAAAATAAGCGAGGTCTGATAATTTAAAAGAAGCAAGACATAATCAACAGTCTGCAAGATTAACAATTTATTGGCTGCTAATTTTGCAGATTGGCTTTTTCAAGCACGAGCCCATTGGGTATTCTGCTAATGGAGCAGAGAGCACCCTGGCTAATCCCGTGAAGTGCAGCTGCCCACACTCTGCAGAGCTCTGCCTGATTTTCTTGCTTTCAGTTTGGTCTGCTTTCCTGCCAGTTTCATGTTTCTCATCAGAGACCAGAGGTGGGAAAGCAGAGCTGCTCCCTGACAAAGCAGAAGTCTTTGCAGTGGAGGACCAAGAGGACCAGTGAGCCCAGACCCCAGGCATGTCAGGACCACTGTTTTGAGTCTAAAAATACACATTGCAATGCCTTCTCTCCTGGGGAGACAGAGGGAACAAAAGAAAAGACTGGGAGGGAGAAGAATGCTAGAATGTCAAAGCCAGGAGAGCCTGCAGAAGCCATTTTTCCTGTCTTCCCAAATGTCAACAGGTTTGCCATATGCCGTATGATCTGTACTATTATTGACGTATTCTCTTTTTTTAAATAAGCCCGCTTATTTGACTACATTTAGCCTCATCCTAAGCTATAGATCAATAAAATCATACACTTGATGTGCTGGTTATATTTTCCTTATAGATATTAAAATAAACATGGTAATTATGATAATTTTAAATGTTTATCCAAAACCACAATGAGATACCACCTTACACCTGTCAGGATGGCTATTATCAAAAAGACAACAAATAACAAACGTTGGCAAGGATGTGAAGAAATGGACCCCCTGTGCACTGTTGGTAGCAATATAAACGGTGCGGCCACTATGGAAAAAAAGTATGGAGAGTCCTCAAAAAATTAAAAATGGAACTACCATATGATCCAGGAACTCCACTTCTGGATACTTATCCAAAGGAAACAAAAATACTAACTCATAAGATATATGCACCTCCATGCTCATTGCAGCATTATTTAGGATGGCCAAGCCATGGAAACTACCTAAGTGTCCCTCAGTGGATGAATGGATAAAGAAAATGTGGTATATGTACACAATGGAATACTATTTAGAGAAAAAAAGAGTGAAATCCTGCCATTTGCAGGGCCTTGAGAGCATTATGCTAAGTGAAATAAGTCAGACAAAGACAAATATCATATGATCTCACTTATAAGTGGAATCTTAAAAATAAAACAAAACACGATACCAGACTCATACAGAGAACAGATTAGTGGTTGCCAGAGGTAAGGTGGGGTGAGAAAAATGGGTCAAGGGAGCCAAAAGGTACAAACTTCCAGTCATAAAATAAATAAATCTTGGATTTGTAATCTACAGCATGGTGACTAGAGTTAATAATACTGTATTGTATATTTGAAAGTTGCTAAGAGAGTAGATCTTAAATGTTCTCACCACAAGAAAAATTGTAAATATTTGTGGTGGTGAATGTCAACTAGACTTATTGTGGTGATCACTTTGAAATATATACATATATCAAATCATTATGTTGTAAACCTGAAACTAATATAATATTATGTCAAGCATATCTCAATTAAAAAAAAATGTTCATCCACATATCACATAAAACCAGCTTGAATCCCTCTCATGGGACAAGTACCACAGCATTGAGAAATACTGATAAAGTTCATCGGATTCTAGCCTTTCTTTTCTTTAGCAGCAGAGATTAAGTGGTAATAGAGGATTCTGAGGAACCCCAATCTATCCAGTAGATAGCACAGAGAAGCTTTGATGAAAGTTGAGTAAGAAGGCCAGGAAACCCAGCTCCTTAGCATCCTTATTGCCGCCCATCTTGCCCCAAGCCCCCAAGTACCCTTGTAGAACACCCAAAGCTCAACAGCAGTATTTGAACACTGCCCTAGCTCCAGCCTTTTGTTGTACAGAGGAGGAAACTAAGGCACAAAAAAGAGAACTAATGACAAAATATTGCATACAAAATTATTGCAGAAATAGATCTTGAACACAGGGCCTCTGACATACCTCTGGAGATCTGTGCACTGTCCTGTGCCCTGGAAAACCTTAACCCTGGGCCAAAGAGATGACACATGGCCTCCCTCCACCTCTATCTCCTTCCACGCCTTCTGGTTTGAAGCAACCTTTGAGGTGAGAGAAAAGGAAATCTGTGACTAGGAGAGAAGGCAGTGAGGTGGGATTTGGACCATTATGGCTATGGTGCTGCGTGGTCTGAAAGCTCTTTGGACTGAGAATATAAGACTGATGCATGAGAACCTCAGGGAAACTGACACAGCTCAATACATCTGTACCATTTGGGCCCCCTTTTTCTCCCTTGAAGAACATTTCAACTAGTTGAAGCATCTAGAAGCATGTCACAAACTCAAATCCTATTCCAGAAGCCCTGAAGAATAATTTGAGATAGCTTCCATACTTCTGTCTCCTTCCTCACCTGCAGCTCCTCTCTGACCCACCCCTGTCCAGCCATGTCCCTCCAGCCTCCCTTCTCTGGATCTTTCTCTCTAGAGGCATCCAGCATCTTCTCCCTCGCAGAGCACCCCAGCTTCTGCACATCTCCTCCCCACCCATTGTGCTACTCCACACAAGACAGACAGCACAGCCCACCTTGCTGATGATGGAGCCTTCCTCCTCCGAAGGCTGGAGATGGCATCATAAAATAATAAAACTTGAACAATTTTTCTTTCTACCAGATTTTAGCTCAATATAAGGAATCATTTTCCAACAGCCAGAACTTCCCAAAAAAGGTGAGTTGGCCCCTTCAGGCAATGGTGTGCCTTCACTTCCAGGGGATCACTTGAGAAGGCATCCTTGGAAGATTCTGGTCTCAGATGGGAAATTTCACTGGATATCCACTAATACCTCCTTCCAACTCTAGAGTTTTCTGATTCAACAGGGGTCTGTGGCCTTTGGGTTGCAGCAAGGGGGAAATCTGAGGCAGTTTTGGGAAGCATATGTGAGAAGCATCTTTGACTCTAGCACAGAGTTCATCAAACTTTTTCTGCAAACAGCCAGATGGCACAAACTTTAGGCTTTGCAGGTCATACGTTGTTGTTCATTGCAATTACTCAATTCTGCTATTGGATCCGGAAAGCAGCCATAGGCAATCTGTAAACAAATAAGTGTGGTAATGTTCCATTAAAACTTTACTTACAAAATAGGTGGCAAATGAGTCTTAACTTATTTCAAAATAAAAAGGTAAAAACAAAAATTGGCAGCAGGCTAGATTTGACCTGCTGGCTATAGTTGGCCAATGCTTGCTCTAGAGGAAACTTATCCATCTGAATACCTCCCTCTCCCCTCTTGCTTCATCCACTCAACCACTGAGCCAAGTCAGCACTACCTCCAGAATATGTCTCATGGCCATCTATAAGAGAGACAAGCCGGCACCTTAAGTAATCAAACCCACATATTCCATAGTTAGCAACTGCAGGAAGACCCCCAAATTGACCCTCCTTTGAGAGACATGCACGCATTTCTTAAAATGTCAGTGGTCACTAAAACCCCAGGGTAGAAGTGTTTAGCCCTTCAACCAGGAGAACTGTTGTAGGTTTAGGGGTGTTAATTATAAGCTCCTCCCTTCCAGATTCCTGAGAAATAGACAGCAGACCCAAGGAATCACATGAGAATCAAGATCCAGCACTGCACTTTCCTAAAAGGCCAGGCAAGTACCAATAGCTTCAATATTTAGGGCTTTGGGTTTACCATGTTGGAGAACATGGCTCAAACCAGACCTTCCCCAATTTTACTCCTAACCCCTTGAAGATATTTGGGTCTATTCAGAGGAGAACCGAAGTTCCAGAACCAACTCAAACCCATCTAACCAAAAGTTGCTTTCTTGAATTGTTATAACCAGAACAGGAGGGAAAGACAGCAAGTAATACTTGGGCCCACAGCTCTGCATTTAAGTGAAGAGGCTCCATTACTCTAATTAATGTGACTACCCTTATTGGTGAAAGGGCAAGAACCTGGGACCACTGAGTTGTATTGGTCAGGGGTCTGGATCCCTATACTGACTACCGTACAGAGGCAGGAAGAGGAGGGGAGATAACTTGGTCCTGAGGTACCCACTTTTCAAAGGGACAACTCTGATTAGATGCTGATGAGCATTCATAATTAGTAACAGTGACAATAAGACATTACAAATTGCTCTTTCTGCATCTTTTCTCACTTATTTTCAGCCACCTTGTGAGGTTGCCATTCATATCAACCCCCTTTATATATAATGGGCTGTCCAGAGGAGTTTAAATCCTAGAATTAATTGAAACTAAGAACACTGCCATCTTGGCTATTTTATGTGATTTCTGTGCTCAGGGTAAAAACTTGAACTTACTTTTGGGGCAAGTTGTCTTTTATCTTGGAAACAATCATTTCAGCAGTCCCTTTGAGTTACAGGTTTGCAAAGTAAGTGCATTCCTACCTATTGATTTTGGGAAAGGGACTTCTTCGGTGGAGATGGCTTTCGGAAAGGGTCTGGGTTTAGAAGAGGCTGATATGTAAATTCAGAATGAATCCTCTCTCATACAACAGTTTACATACGTGAAACTACATGGTGGGTCAAGGAGCCTTCTGCGAGAAAATAGTTTGGTATTTATCTACTTATTATATTCTTTAGAACACATCTGAGAAGGGTGGGCCTACTTGAGGCCAGATGGTGGGAAGAAAGAGAAGGGTCTCCAAGAGGAAATTCATCAAGAGGGAGGAGTGTGGACTGGGCAACCCAGGCAAAGGCTGTTGAAGCAGCTGGTTCTGGGCAGTGAGTGCTTTAGCTCACGATACTGCTCTCTGGGGGATGGGCTGGGCCTTAGGAAATATGGTTGCTTCTGTGTGAAATGAAAGAGCTGACCTCTGATGGGCCGCATCCCTGGCAACCCAGGCCAATTGGAGAGAAGAGTATCCTTGACCAAGGGTAACCCAGGAGAAGGAGCATCGTCCACTGTTCTCTGTGGAACTGCGGCAAGAGCTGACATTTCTCCTGACCACAGGGACTGCCCAGCTTCAGCAAGGGCCAGGCATCCCAGGTTTTGTTCTTCTCACCTGCAGAGCAGCAATAGGGGTTCTTGGGCTTCCCAGGAAAGGTCTCTGAAGACAAGGTGTGGGTGTGGGAGAGACTGCACTGCCTGCTGATCTGAACAGGTGAAGGATTGCAGTCACAAAGTGGCTGTTAGCAAAAGAGATTCATTTTGCATTTGTATGAGCTGCTGAGGTCTAGGGACTTCCAGCTTCTGAGCATGTGAGCCAACTGAGGCTTAGAGAGGCTTGCTTAATAATAGGATCTCAGCCATTCTTAACTCTCACTGAACACATAATTACTGGGGAAGTCCTGAAACAGACTGATACTTGGGCTGAACCCAGCCGAATTGAATCAGTCTTTTGGACTAGAGCCAAGGAATCAACTATATTTGAAAAGTTCCATAGGTGAATCTAATGTGTAGGAGGTTGTGAAGTACAGGACTAACCTAAGGCAGATAGATAGATAGATGATAGGTAGATAGATAGATAGATAGATAGATAGATAGATAGATAGATAGATAGATAGATATAGATAGCCCCATTTTATGGAAGCTGAAGGTTAGAAAGTCAGATAAGTAGCCCAAGGTAATTCAGCTGATAAGCTTCAGAATCATATGTCAAATCTAGGTCTGACTGATTGCTGACCCCATATTGATTTTACTCTATCATGTTGCCTTGAAGATTCTGGAGAATGAGGAAAAAGGAACCAAGATAGAAGAGAACAGAAAGAACCCCCCAAAGACTCCAGCTTCCTACCAGTTAAAAACATCCTTGCAACGAATAAAAGGAAGATGTTGCAGAGAGACACAAAAATCTTCCTTCTTCATGTCAGTGAAAAGCCATCCAGGCCAAATCAACATACTTCAAGAAAGGTTTCTTTCTCCCACTTCTTTCTAGCCAAAAAGCTTGTCAAGCTCCTTGCACTTGTAGTTACATCACTGGGAGGCAGGCCTTGAATGAAAGGGAGAAAGTGTGGTTGTTGTGCCTTGGATTACAAAGGAATCCCACCTGGGCCAGGGTTCCCAGCCTCATTGAGCACAGGCAGAAACAGAGCGCCATCTTGTGGGAAAATGGTGCAAGCCAGGCTGGTTCAGGGCTTTGGACCAGAAATGTGAAGCCTCTAGACCCTAGCACATTACAAGTGCCTCAAGGGCAGGAGTCCTCTGAGTGTCTGTGAACACCTAGTAAATAATAATATCATTTTAATTAGAGCCATCGCTTATTGAAACTTACAATGCGCCAAGTTCTAAGCAGAGCCTTTCCTGAGTACCCTCCCCATCCCATATACACTTGCAAACTCCGATGTTGGCAATATTATCCTCACTATAGTGATACGGGTCTAGAGATGTGGATAACTGACCAGCCCAAGTCACAGAGCTAGTAATGGATCTGGGATTCAACTGAGGGGAAAATAATACTGAACTTCATTTCCGCTAGGAATGTGGGGTCTGTTTGACTACAGAACTCTTGGCAGTGTACGTGACGCGGGAAAAATGCAGGCAGGAAACCAAATGCCAGCAAAAACCTGTCCTGGAAACCATCCCACTGTTTTTTCATGTCCTCTTGTTCTATAACTAGGCAGAAAAACATGAACCAGAAGGGCACTTGCAGTTGTGTACTGCTGAGTGTTTAAAAACTGGCTCTATGGGGTATGAAAGCCCTGATTTGTGGCATTTGCCAATTTCTGTGGTATAAAAACTCCCACGGTGGCCAGTTTCAAGCTACCAACTTGGCATCAACTACTTCACAAATTTCCTGAAAATTTAACATGAGCTTATTTAAATTGGTTCCAGTGCATCCATGGAATCGATTTCATTCTAAGAGAATGATGCTTGTTAGCTAGAAGTAGGGACTTCCCCCATCCTCCAGTCCAAAATAACCCAGAGTATTTTGCTGGGTTTTTTTGTTTTGTTTTGTTTCGTTTTTGGCTGCGTTGGGTCTTCGTTGCTGTGCGCAGGCTTTCTCTAGTTGCAGTGAGCGGGGGCTACTCTTCGTTGCTGTGCGCGGGCTTCTCATTGCAGCGGCTTCTCCCGTTGTGGAGCACGGGCTCTAGGCGCGAGCTTAGTTTCTCCGCGGCATGTGGGATCTTCCCGGACCAGAGATCGAACCTGTGTCCCCTGCATTGGCAGGCGGATTCTTAACCACTGCGCCACCAGGGAAGTCCCAATCCAGACTGTTTTAGCATCCTTCAATGATCTCATTCAGGATTTTTCTCACAAGGGCTAATACATTGTTTACTTCAGCTTGGCAGACTCATACAATCCGGTTGTATGTTTGGCATTAATCATAGACACTAATGATTTAAATCTCTGGGCTTGGATGCACAGAAGATTCAAGTAAGTGATGTCCTAGACCAGAAGAAAAGATTTTGTGAACCTTGACAAATAGGAGAAAAGGTCCGTTCTAGTTAGGATTGGGTTCAGTTAGTGAAAGAACAAATTAAAACCCTTAAAAATCAGAAAGCAGAGTAAAGTGGAGATGAACTACACATACATCTTGGGTGGAATAAAGCGAGGTTACAATGAATTATATAATACCAGCCTTTAAAAATCAATATAAAATAAAACAGATAACAATGGAATTGTAATAAAAGAAAGTATGATTACTGGGGACTGTGCCATCTCTCAGGTTCAGAATTGCTATGCTTCTTCTTGGAAAACTAGCTTAAGTTGAGTTTGGTCTTTCCGGGGGGAGCACAGTAGAGTGCTTAAATGCATAGGCTTTGGGTGGAAATCTGTGGCGTTGACCAAGTTACTTAACATTTCTAAGGCTCAGTCTCCTTGTCTGTAGAATGGTGATATTAATGATTTATAAACATTTATAAACATTTATCCACATTTCATTTCAAGCTTGTCGGCAAAGGGAAAGACTTATTTAAAAAAAAAAGGTAGTTCAAATATTTTCTTTGGGTAAGACACCAAAAGTGACTTAAACACCACTCAACTAAAGTTTTAAAAGAGAAATGTCTGGTTTGAAGGTTATTAGGAAAGCATGTGGCTTAAAGAGTGTTGTACCTTTGCATATCTGGTTAAGGGTTACTGGGCACATCTAAACAAGAGCAGAGTGGAGTCAATCTAACTTCCCAGAAGGAATCTAAATTGCTTTAAAGTCCATCAGAAAAATACTCCGGAGCTTTATTAGGAATGCTAGATCCTTCCCAAAGAGGCTGAAAATCACGTCAACCCACAAAGTTGTGCCCCAGATCAGGTTTGGAATGATTTTCTTTCACAGTAACCAGCACATAGGGCTGGTGTGAGGATTATACGAAATGGTAACAGCAGCTAACACATACAGAGTGTTTTTCCTGTGCCAGAACCAGTGGTGAACACGTTACATCCATTATGAAATCATGTCATTCGCCAGTTCCCAATTCTCTAGGGGTTTTTCATTGCACTTAAGACAAAACATGTTTCTTATCCTTGTGGTCAAAGCCCTTCGTGATCTGATTCCACCTGCTACTACTCTACTCCAATATCCTCCGGCTGCAATGACCATATTTCTGCTCCTCAAACACATCAAGCTGATTCCTGCCCCAGGACCTTGGCATTAGCAGTTCTTCCTGCACCAGCTACTCCTCATTTCCTCATGGCTGACTTCACTGCGACATTCAGATCTGAGAATGACCTTCTCTAAGCTGTGAGCTGCTGTCCAGTCAACCTCCGCTGTATCTCTCTACTTCATCTTAGGCAGAGTACTTATCTCTTCTTGATATTTTATTCATGCGTTTGTTTGTCGACCAGCTAATTCCACTAGAATGGAAGCACTGGTAGGGCAAGTGTTTGTCTGCCTAGCTTACCTGCTTTCTCTCCCATGCCTAGAATATTTCCTGGCACATAGAAGGACCCCAAACATATTTGCAGAATGAATGAATGATCTCAGTCAGTCTTCCGCAAACCCTATGGTAGGTCCACTTGTGTATTTCACAAATAAGAAAACAAGACACGGAGAGGTTGAGTGATTTGTCCACAGTCATAAAGCTAGAAAACAGCAAAGCAAACCCAGTTGTGGTTCCAAAGGCCTCAGGCTCCACCTCTTCATCATCATGCCTGTAAAAATAAGCTTCCTCACTCACCCTTCCTGTTTTATATATTACACATTTAGTCTAGGAAATGGAAGTAAATCTGCCTTTGCTTTAGACTTACTTTAAATTAGCTCCTCTGCCATTCGTTAGTCAAAATGCTATCTACTGTTTTATGTAAATCTAAATTAAGGAAAATGCCCACTTCAGGAGTGAATATGCCTTTAATTGTATGAATATATATTTTCTAGTACTGCCCTTGAAGATTAAGGTACTTAACTTGTTCAGGCCTTCCATCCCCTCTGCCCATCCAGCATCCATCATTTCTTTCAAAACCAAGTTCCAGGCTGCCTTCCTGTAGATGGCTTCATTGATTAATTCAGTCCATTCCAGCCACCCTCCTGCAAATGTACACATTCATTTTCTTCCACTTTGCCCTCATTTTGTTACCGAATGCAAGTTCGTGTACTGGACGCACAGTGAGGCTGAACAAACCGAAACGTCGGAGTTTGGAGCAAAGAAAGGTTTATTGCAGGGCCAAGCAAGGAAAATGAGTGGATTGTGCTCAAAAACCTGAACTCCCCAATGGTTTTCAGGGGTAAGTTTTTATAGGCAAAAGTTGGGGTGAGGGCTGCAGGGTGTGTGACTTTCTTATGATTGGTTGGTGGTGAGGTAAGTGGGGGGTTCCAGGATTGTGAATCATCAGCCTCCTGATTTCAACCAGTCTGGGGTTTCAGCATGTAGTTACCATCTTCTGAAACAGGAGGGGAGCGGGCAGGGCACAACTTTTAAAAGAATGACATAGCCATAGGACATGACAAAAACTGGTTAGAACTAACTAGATCCAAGATGGTGGAAGATTTGACTTCCAGTAGACCTTAAGCCTCATTATATGCTCATTGTAATTCATTAGCTAAATGACACAACCATCAGCAGCCTGACAGTTCAGAGCTAACCATAAAAGGCCAAAAAGTGGGTGGTGGCCCAATTCCTGGAAATCCCCACTCTTTCCCCTGAAGTAGTTGGAATAATCCTCCCACTCATTAGCCTATGAAATTACCCAGCCCATAAAAACTAACCACGCCATATTTTGGGGCCTCTCGCCTTCCCAGATGGCCCACACTCTGTCTGTGGAGTGTGGTTCTCTCTAAATAAATCCACTTCTTACCGATCACTTTGTCTCTCACTGAATTTTTTCTGCCATGAGACTTCAAGAACCTGAGTTTCATTAAGTCCTGAGACCAGGTGTGTGATCTCAATTAAAAGACCGTCGGTTCAAGTCCCAATCTTACTTGCACGGTTTCACTTCTACCTGGGTGGGGGCCTTAGTTTCTGTAGAAGAACTCAAAGATATTGTTATGTATCTCCCTTGAGGAGGAACCAGGATCCTGCTTCAATAGCCCGCCTATCCTTTTTCGATTGCTCCTCCTTCGTTTCTTCATTCCCTTACTTCCCTGATTAACAACTCTTTGAATCTGCTCTTTGGTATTCAGGAAGGTCTAGGAGGCTGAAGCCTTCATCCTGCAAATAAGAAACTGGGGACATGAAAAGGCTTTTGTACCTGGGAGGGCCCTACGGGGTCCTGTTTAATTTCAACTTCTACATTACCCAGCTCCTCTTATTTTATTTCATACATGTATTGTGTGTGCATAACAAGCATGTTTTGTCTTTATAATCAGCGTGTTAGCTCCCTGAGACTGTGACCCATGCCCATTAGGCTTCCTATTTTAGGGAAATCTACTTAGAACCAACAAGATGGTATAGAATTCCTATACAGTTGCCTAATAACAGAAAACATGTGCATATAAATGAAAGTACACTTTCTTCCCTCTCCCTTCCTTGTTCTGAAAGTTCTGAATTTTGGGAACAACACAAATGCTTTCTTTATTGCAAAACTCACTGTTTAACCACCATTGTAACTTGTTCAACATATTTACCACACCAAAGTATGTGTTTCTAATAACCTAAAATAGTAAAAATTCAAATTTATGTTTAATCTAAAAGAATCTTAGCCGTTACTCAGCCTTTTATTATGTTTTTAATGGTTACCTGAATCTCACCTGTTAATTATGGTCTCTTCTTATCACAGAAAAAGAGTGGTGCAAAACATTTCAACACAAACTCCTTACTTAAATCCAGAAGAGTACAATTGTCAGTTTAGTATTCATTGTCTAAAAGAATTACTTGATGAGTATTTTTATTCAATTTTCTTTCAAGAAGTAAGCATAACTTCTCTTTTTCCAAGTAACTCATATCTCTTGAGACACATGATTCAACTCTATGAAAATCATTCTTGAGTCAAATCTTTCTAGCAAGAAAGTTCTTGCTTTTGAAATGAAGGAGGACCCTGCGAGGCTCTCCCAGTTACAAACGTCGTTCCATGACCCCTGTTTCTTGTTTGTAGGGAAAAGGTGTCAGCCTCCTAGACCTTCCCTGAGTTCCAAAGGGCAGATTCAAACAGTTACTAATTAGAGAAGGGAGGGAAGGTAGAAACAAATGAGGAGCAGTCAAGAAACAATGGTGAAGCAATAAAGCAGCGTCCTGGTTCCTCCCCAAGGAATATACAAAACAATATTATCTTTGACTTCTTTTGCAAGAACTAAGGCCCCCGCCCAGGTGGAGGATGGTGACTTCAGGCTGAGCACAAGATTCCCAGAACACCACCCTGTTACCTCACCACCAACCAGTCAGAAGAAAGTCACACACTCTGCAGCCCTCACCCCAAATTTTGCCTATAAAAACTCTTCTCTCAAAACCATCAGGGAGTTTGTTTTTTTTGAGCACAAGCCACTCATTCTCCTTGCTTGGCCCTTGCAATAAACCTTTCTCAGCTCCAAACTCCAATGTTTCAGTTTGTTTGGCCTCACTGTGCATGGGGCACGTGAACTTGCATTTGGCAACACTTTTAAAGAGTTGTCCCCACCCAATCCATGGCCTCGCTGGAGTAACAGAGGCACTAATATTAAAAAGCAAGCCATGTGGCTTAAAGAATATCAGATTTGTATTGATGTTTTGAAGTATGCCAGCATGGATTAGTAGGAAGTGTCAAGCCAAGGCTCAGTTTACAAAGGGGGCAAACGGTGACAAATGCTGATATTCACTAGGTTCCTGTGCACATGGCACCATTTTTCCACAGTCCCTTCCCTTTTGGGTCCCTCCCCATCACCTTAACAAGGCATCTTCCATATTAAACAATAGAACCTTTATTAGTTTGAATGTTTTTCGGTATTTGTTTTACATAATGAAACGATGGGTAAGAACAAATATAACTAGGCCTCAGAAACAAGTGGAGGACAGGCAGGGCCTTCACTATCCATCCCTTATCTGTGCTTCAGTCTGCCGGTTGTCAGATGTTTTTTCTTCTGCAGACTGGCTCTATCCATATGGCAGAGGAGGACCTGGTGGTTGACTACTCCAGACATCTGCTCACAGTGTGGCCACCAGAGAGGGATACCAATTATCTTCAAAAACCCCAAGGATAGTTCTAATTGGTACAGCTTGTATGGGGGCTTATCTCTAAATGATTAGCTGTTGTCAATAAACTTCTGTGTTTTCCTCATTTTCCACAAGAAACTTGTGGAATTTAAATTTAAATTTAAAACACGGCCAAGAAAATTTGATGTTACCTGAGATAGACCATCCGGAATGGTCCCACAGCAATATCTCAATTTGTTCACCACAGTGTGGGGCCCAGCCTTCCGTTTTGCAAGGTCAGAGGGTGAATATCAGTACACAAAGAATGGATCTGAATCCCACATGGTTTCACCATTAACCAAGTTCTTACAGCCTTATGCATAAAAATCATCCATGGGGAAAGATCTAACCACCAAGTGGAGAGCTTCCTATATTTGCTGAACAGCACTTTTTCTTCCTAGATGCAAAGCCAAATGTGAAGCCAAATATGACCCCAAGGTTGTCCAATGATCACAGAGTCAGAAGAGGAATGAATTAGATGATCTTAATGGCTGGCACCTATTAGCAAATGCATGTTTTCTGTAGAAACAATGCCAGTTCTAGACACTTTAGATCCCTGCCTTTCATAGATGCTATGCCAGCCATTTCCCTCTGAAGAGATTCTTCATTCAGAGGTAGAATACTTTCATTACTTAGGTATAAGATTTCCTGGTTATAATCTACCTTTTTATCCCTTTCAGAATTTCTACACAGATGACCTGGATTAGATTTGGGTGATTCAGATAATATTACATCATTTCTACAAATCTGCTTTCATTTCCACTTTTCCTAATTTCATTCCTGGAGGTGTGGCTTTCAGTTTGCAGGGAACGATTTATCATCTAGAATATTCAGGAAACACACATACACACACACACACGCTATTTTTAAAATAAAAACAATCTTCTTAAAGACTAACTCTTCTAAATGCAAAATTCCTTTCCATTTTTATAAGCATATTAAGGAATATCTTTTATTTCAAGCCATCTGATATACTGCCATCCCAATTGTCAAAATAGCCCGCAACTCAGTAAGATTAATTGACACTGGCTGCTTAACTTCATAATAAATCTTACTTCTTTAAATCTTATTGTTATCAATACCAGAAGTTTAAATCTTAAAGGCAAAGAAATATGAAAAAAGTAATGTTACCTGCATAAAAGGAGTATCCTCTTCTGAAAACAAAAACATGTTGAAACTAGGAAGCATGGAATAAAAACCTGACTAAAAGGCAACCAATCACTTAAGGGAACCACAAATGGCCATCAGAGTTCCCCAAACATTGATGAGAAAATTCATATTTTAGAATTCTGTCTCAGCATACCCACTATACCTCCCCCAATGCCAAAAGCAATCTCTTTACAAAGTAGCACATCTGCATGTGTATTAATGGACAGCTTAATTAACTGATGGGGTACGTCACAGAACATTTCTAACAGAAATGAAATAAATATATGATACTAAATGAGCATTTATTGAACACGTCGTGTGCATCCAGTACCCGTACCAGAGACCCAATGTCCTGCCTTGATTCTATTCTCATTCACGGTACGACTAGAAACTACAATAAAGGAAAACTTGGACCCTTTTCCTGTAATCTGCTCTTTCCTCAGCATGCAGAGTTTCCCCTCTCTCTTTGTCCAAATTCCACCCATTCTTAATAATTCATTTCATATAACAAATTGTCAGGTGACAAAATGATATATGTCACATTGTCATTTATGTGGGCTGGCTTGGTCATTACAACAAGCCTGTGAATTAGGCATTATCTTCACTGTTCAGAGAAGCAACTTCTTATCTAGTGAAAGGCAGACATTCTTGAATACAAGCTTCTCACCTCCAAAGTCTCACAACCACACCATTGCTGCCTCCTTTTAGTCCAGGCTTTCGTAAACTTTTTCTATAAAGGCCCAAATGGTAAATCTTCTCAGTTCTGCAAGCCATGCAGTCTCTGTCTCAACTCTGGCCTTGCAGCAAAAGCAGCCTTAGACAATGCAAACAAAGCAAACCCAATGGGTTTGGCTATGTTCCAATAAAACTTTATTTACAAATATACATCAACCAGATTAGGCCTGTGGGGCACAGTTAGTCTAGTCCAATGTTTTTCAAATGGAGAACCATCAGCATTTGTTAAAAATTTCAACTCTCAGGCCCTGCCCCAGGGCTACCAAAAGTGAGATTCTGAGGATGGGGCCAGCACTGTTTTAACAAGTCCTACAGGAGTTTCTAATGCACACTAAAGTTTGAGAGCCACTGCTAATCTTCCTTTTTACCCACACAGGACCCTCCCACATAAAGTATGAATAACTAAGGTGATGGTTATGCCCCACTTCACCAGAAAGCCTCTCTCCACCTCTTTCCACTCACATCTTCTGCTCCAAATCATGATTTTTCTCCTCCTCTGGAGTTCCTGCCCCAATATCCCAGGGGCTTATGCAATCCAATCCTAGTATTCTGTTGCCATTATTTCCATCTTGCTGTCCCAGACCCATCTTCCATCTCTCACCTGCTAGAACTCAGCTGCCTTCTTTAATTCTGCAGCTTGTCCAGGTAGCATATGCTCACACAGCCACAATTCCCAAAACACCCCTACTCTTGGGCATTGCTAGCCTGGCAGGGAATAAGGAGGTTTCCAATCTCTGCCAGAACTGACCCTCCTCCTCTCCACCTGACCATCCCCTTGTGCCACCCTCACCTCCAAGTCCTGACAAGCCCTTCAACTTGTTTCAGGAGAAAAAGCAATTCCCCTTCTCACATTAACACTTTATAAAATGTTCTGCCCAACTACCATCTCCACCTTCATTGACTATCGTACACCGCAGCAGAAATATAGAGACTAGCTGTGACCACCGAGTTTGATTTGGAATGACAAATAATACATCTTATCCTCTTCCCCACCTCTTACAAAAACTGTTAATGGGGGTGTTTTGAACCCCACCATAAAATGTGTTATCACTAAAAAAGTGAACTTTCAAGATTTCAACTGAACTTTGAGTTGATGGAGAGTCATTTAGGAAATAATATTAATCAGCCTTTTGATTATGAAAGGCAAGGCCTGGGGCCTGGTTTGGAATGGGGCTGCCCTGCGGATATGAGGGAAAGGGAACAAATGACTCTGCCTAATAAGCAGATGGGCTCCCTGGGGTTAGGAGATCATCACTGTAAACTGATGTTTGACTTTCACAGGACTAGCCCCCAGAAACAGGGTTTGGAGGATTGGGTAGGGGTGGCGATGGGGCAGGCTGGGCTGTAGAAAAGAGAGGAAATCACAGGGGCCAGATATTTGGCAGGTATCTGGTGCCCAAGGACACAAATGGCTACCAGTAATGGCTGCCATAATAACCCACCATTGTTCCCCTCCTTCCCAAAGTGTTTGTAAAGTTTGTTGAAAGTCACTGGAGCATCAGACTTGGGAAACCGAATGAAAGCTCGATCATATTCAAGGAGAAAGTATTTGATTCTTGTTGAGATGCTGTGAATTCAGACATACATACAGTGGGGTAGGGGAGCAATGGCAAATTTTTTTGAAGACCTCACCAAGAGGTCCCCCACTATTATCAAAAATTATATTACTGATTCTAAAGAAATTGTAAGAGAAGAGAACAAAGCAACAAGGCCATTGGTAAGAAATGATGACTGCTTAAAACAGCATTTTTCCCCTCTTTTTTTAGATTTAAATGTACACCATTTTCCCCCTAGGTATTCACGATACTCATCCCTAGGACCTGCCTTCAAGTGGAAAGAAAAGCACCTTGGAACAGACAAAGCAGTACAGATCAGTGACCCTGATTCTTTTCAATGTAACTAGAATGCTTTCCAAGGCTAAAAAATTGTTCAAAGTTACACTGTACCCAGTATGTGTGTAACCAGTGTAACAAATCCATGGATACAAATATTCCCATTTCTTTTAGATTAAGTGTGTGTTATTCAATAAGACAGTTAACATACATTTTATAAAATCAATTGTGAATTATCTATTTAAATTATAATTTTCTACTTTGTCTGCCAAAAGGAACAGAATTTAAAATGCCTTCTCCAATCCCTATAGAGGTCTAAATTAGAGCACTCAGAGCAAGTTTAAGGGAACCATGAAAGGTAAAACTTTTCTTTGTGTAACTACTAGAGACATTTTATAGAGCATATTGTAGAAGTACATTTTCTTAGGAATACTGTTTATAAAAACTCAATACTTCAAGTGAATTTGGAACATACACAGAGACTGATAATTCTGCAAAATAATAGGCAAAGAATAGGATTAATAGAAGTGGGACAAACAAAAAGAAAAAGAAACCATATTGGACCAGAAAAGGGACCCATCATCTTAAACCACCCATGATTTATAATTTTCACCAATAAATACTATAAAGAGGAATTTAAAACACGTGTGTGTGTGTGTGTGTGTGTGTGTGTGTAACATCTCTGGAAGATTATACCAGACACTGGTAATAGAGGTTGCTTCTGGGTCGGGAAACTGGGGCACAGGGGAGAGACTTAACATTCCACTGTGTTCCATGTGAATGTATTACCTAGTTTTTTAAAAAATTAAATAATTGTATATGCATATATATCAATATAATATCCAAAAGGATTCATATCAACATGTTAATAGTGGTTATCTGAAAAAGAGACTGATTTTCTTTTCTCTTTTGTATTTTATAGTTCTCAAATTTTCTACAATGAGTATTAACCTTATAATCACAAAAATATGTACTTTTAAATGTCTCTAAAAATATGGAATAGTGAGTAACCAATGAATCAAAATAAATAAAATAATATCAATAAAAAAGTAAAAACAAAATATAGTTAATTCTCACCTTATGACGTTTTAGAAAATATTTAGGATTTTCTATATGTTGTTTACAAAACATAAAATTATTTACTAGCCACTGAACCAATTCATTTTTAGCAGCAAATATCTTATTGTTTCATTATTTTTTTTTAAATTTGATCATTTGCCTAATTAAATTTATGGAATTTTGCTGAATTCTTATGGATGACTCTTTAGTTATTCCCAAATAGTTGAGTAAATTTGATACACACATCTATATACACCAAAGAAATACCATGCCTTTTACCATACTACACACAATAAGTACTATAAACATTTAACAATATATTGTATTGCATTGTTGGTAATTAACTAAAGGGCAACATGTCATATTCTCATCTTGTTTTCATAACTAATTTTGAAAATAGATAAAACAATGATATCTTATACCATTTTGATCTTGATTTGCTTTTAGTGATAAAGCTTTTATTGCACGACTTCTGTTCTCTGCAGTCTTCATTATACTCCTCAAAATGCAGGACACTTTATTTGAATTGAAACAATGAAGTCAAACTGTTTCTGATAGAAAGTAAATCCAATCAGGCTGATCTGGCTAGTTTGACAATGAAAATGGCTGTTAATTAGGTTATATGACAAATATTTCCTATATTTGACAGTTTTAACTTTAATGAGCCGTTTCATTAGCTGCAAAGTTTTGACAAAAACAAAACTGAACCACCTGTAACCAAAAAAAAAAAAAAAAAAAAGCATTTTATCCAAAACTATATATGCAAATGAACAATGTTTTTCCCAAACTTTGAGTATATCGGGTTAAACAAGGTACATCTCATTTTTAAAAAAGTCTAATTCATAGTCACTTGATGTCTTCTTTTTTAACACCCTACTCTAATCATTTGATGTCTTGATAAAGCCTACCTGGTATATTTTCTAGAAACCGAAAAAGTGGAAGAATAAGGACTAGGTAAACAAACCCTTTGGCAAGTCGGGTGGTTTTCAATTCTTTGTTTTCAAGAAAATTGAAGGAGGACTAATTGAACAGCCAGCTCAAAGATCATCAAATCTAATTTTTTGAGATCAAGAATTGAGCGATATTGCTACAATAAAACTCCGTTCCCAGGTACAGTACTTGTTTATATGAACACAATTTCTCAGGTCATGCAGCTATAAAAACTAGAAATACGAATAGAATTGTTGCTCAATCCTTCCCGTTCTAGCAATAAGACATATTCATCCACAGATCTATGAATTTTAAAAAGCAACAATATCCATTTCACCAAGAGATGTATTTTCCCATAACTTTTACATTCTATTGAATAATTATGAAAATTTGTAATATTTATTTTGCTTTGATCGTGTACTAAGAATAATTTTAAAGATAACTCCGTCAAGAATCAGGCGGTTTGCTCTCTGTGTAACCTCGGACACTTAATCTCTCTCGGATCTCAATTTCCTGATTTGCAAATTAGTGATAGTAAGACCTAGTTTAGCGCTGTTCCAAAGACTGGGTGAACTAATGCACATATAAAGCTCTAAACGCCACGCCTGGCCCTTAGTGCGTGCTATATAAGCATTACCTATTGATCAAACTAATCAATAGCAACACCCTAAAAACTAAAAGCCTGGGGGTTTGTCTTCACGGGTAGGAAGGAGGTGCTGGAGGGATCGGGTTCTAGACCACAGGCACACTCGGAGAGTAACGGGACGCTCAAGAGAAAACGGGATGGGGCGGGGAGGAGAGACAGGAGGCCCCTGGAGCTACCTGCCTCGAAGAAAAATGGGCAGGATCACAGATTGAGAACGAAGAGGGCTGGGAGAGTTTAGAATAGCAGTTCTACCAACGGTTCGCGTGTCTACGGATGCGAACGTCTACGGATCTCGACTGCTCCGTGAATCAGGAGCAACAACATCAGGCCTAAACGCCACCGCGGTTGGAACCCGGCCAACGTTTCGCTCCCCAGCCCCGGCCAGGTGCGACCCGGCGCCCAGTCGGCCCTCAGGCCCTGGGGGTCGCGTGAGTCAAACGCCCGACCTGCCCTGGACTGCAGACCCAGGACTCGCGCGCAGAGCCCGCCGCCCGCCTCCGCTTCCCACACGGCCCGGCCTTGCGAGGGCGCCCGCACTCGGAGGCGGCTGGAACTGGCCCCTCGCGGTCCCCGTAGCCGGACCTTCGTTGCTATTGTCACCGCCTTTTCCTCCCTTCCCCCGGTTCCCTTTCACTTCCGGGGTTGCCCTGGATCCGCTGGTTCCGTAACAACATCCCGTTGGCTTACCTCAGGCGGCGAGACCGGTGCAGCCGTCGCCTCCCAGGAGCGCCGCCCGCCCGGGCCCGCGCCCTCCCCAGCCCAGGCCGCCATGGCCACCAACCCGCAGCCGCAGCCGCCTCCTCCCGCGCCGCCGCCTCCCCCGCCGCAGCCGCAGCCGCCGCCGCCGCCGCCCGGCCCCGGGGCTGGCCCGGGCACGGGCGGGGCGGGCGGCGCGGGGGCCGGCGCTGGGGACCCGCAGCTCGTGGCCATGATCGTGAACCACCTCAAAAGTCAAGGGCTCTTCGACCAGTTCCGCAGGGACTGCCTGGCCGACGTGGACACCAAGGTTCGGGGCGCGCGGCGCTGCGGGCGTGCGGGGACAGGGGAGGACCCGCGGGCCGCCTTGATGGGCAGTCTCCCACATCCGTCGATGGGCCGGCGGCGCCTTGGCTTCCCCAGCCGGGGCCCCTCTGAGGCGCGTCTCCCGCCGAGCTCCCTGTGCAGCCGCTTCCTCTCTGAGCTGCCGCTTTGTGCCCGGCACTGTGCAAGGCACGCTGTGTTCATTCATTCGCTTAGCCTTTCGTTCGCTTAACAGACTAGCGTTAAGCACCTCCAACGTGCCAGGCACTGCTTACATGCTGGAAATGTAGAGGTGAGCAAGACGGAGTCACTGTTCTTTTGGAGACTCTTTTGGAAACATTAACGTTAACTGTGCTTTCATCTCTGATTCCCCCCCCCCCCCACCACGTTTACTTTGTATCCAAGTTATTTTTGCCTTCTCTCGAAGATTTCTGGTAAGGATTATATCTTTGTTCTTTGCAGAAATTACTAAGTGGTAATGAATCAAATTATTTGCAGTGTGCATTGCTGGACTTTGTGAGGGGTGCAGGGGTGAAGAGGCAGAGCTGGGGAGATCAGGACTTTTGTTTCTACCGATGACTGATGTAGGTAGCTTAGGCCAAGTCACTTCTCTAAAGTGAGAAGGGAGGTGGGGTGAGGGGTGAGGAGCAGAGAAAACTGAGGAAAGGATGGAGGAGAGGGGGCAGCAGATACTGAAGTGGAAGAAGGACTGGACAAAAGAGTGAGTTCGGAAGAGTAAGTGGTAGAGGGGAAAGGTCAGCACAGTGGTTCCCTGTACAAAAAGAGTTAGGGGCTAGGAAGGGGAAGGGATTTTGTACCAAATGTCAAAGTGAAAGGAGCATTAGCAGGAACGGGTAAACTTAGCTGGTTCTGCAAGGGATGAGTAGAGGACACCAGGAAGGAGCACTCAGTGAGATGGATGGAAACCCAGTAGGGTCTGGAAGCAAGTGAAGCAGGAAGCTTCTGTTGGAAACAATTGTTTTCTTTCTTTCCTTTTTTTTTTCTTAGGTCTGGTTTGGTTCCCTGGTTTTAGAGTTTTGATGGGGTGAGGGTTTTCTCGTAGTGTGTTCAGCTGTTCTAAAGAACCTCGTTTCTTTGAGAAAAGTGCTTTGTGGTGAACTGTGCACAATTCCTTTATCTTCTCTGGGAAGACCTTCCTGCCATGTGGGAACATCTTCCCTTTTAAAAACTCTGGCCCACCTTGTAGACCAGAAATAGAATGTGCCTTTTTTGAGTTGTCAGAGTTTCTGCACCACAGAAAATTCAGTTTACTTGGGGATATTTATCTATGTAGGAAGTACTGATATGTAGTTTTCTCACTTTTAGAGAATATGCACAACGACCTTTTTGCAAATAATGCCTATTGCCTCTTTCTTCCTTCCTTCCTCCCTCCCTCCCTCCCTCCCTTCTTCCCTTCCTTCCTTTCAAAGGACATGGCCAAGTAAATGTTACCCAACTAAATAAAGCTGGTTATTTGTATCCGGCAAGTAGAAATTTCACTTTGCTGTTTTCAGAAACCTACAAATCTGTGTGTTATTGTGTATGCAGATTGAAAATTTAATATGCTGATGGTGGGGGCGAGGGGGCTGCAATGTCTAAGGCTCAACTTTTTCTTCATCCCCATCCCCACTGAGTGTTATTGTTGTATCTGTAATATCCCTGCCAGATCCTCTCAAAGTGGAGTCTTAAAACATTTCTTGGGCGGGAAGGAGGGAAGCGCAGTGCTTTGACAATCTAATGAAAACTAAGGAAAATGCACATGTTCACATTAACATGCAGCCATAAGATCCAGCTAATGCTGAGGCTCCTCTGCTGTAGACTGCCAGTTCCCAGACCCCTGGAGCAAGCTGAGAGGTTACAAAGCCATTCTGACCCCTTTGCACTGAGTAGAGTATGAGGAGGGAAAATCAAGAGAGGCCCATCTTTCGGTCCCGGGCAGGGAGCTCACTGACCAAGTAAATATGGCATCTTTCACCCCAGGTGGTAAAGGCCAAGTTTTGGATACTTTCTCAGTTATAAATGGCTCCTGGTCACTATGATTATTGTCTATTTCTTTTTAGATTCAAAAGGAAAATCAAAGACAGAAGTATATAAGTTTATTCACCCAACAAATACTTATTATGTACCAGGCATTGTTTTAGGTGCCAGGGATATAGCAGTGAACAAAAAGTCCCTGCTTATATGGAGCTTGAATCCTGGCAGAGAAAAACAGACAATAAATAATATGTGAGAGGTTCTATGGAAGAAAGAAAGCAGGATGAGGGTGGAAAGGATTGCTGATGTGTTTTGAGTAAGTTGTTCAGGGAAGATTTCAATGAGATGACATTTGAGCCGTAACTGAAGGAGCTGTCCAGCTATCAGGGCTGAGGGTTCCACGTGGAGACCACAGCAAATGCGGAAGGCCTAAAGCAGAACTTACTGAGAGAGAAAGTGACAGGAGGTGAGGTAGAATTGCCCCTCCCTCACTCCCTCCCTTCACAGGTCTGTCGGGCCTTGGAAGCCTTTGTAAGCGTTTGGCACTTACTGGAGCTGAGAAGCCACTGGCAGGAGTTGGGCAGAAGAAGGACATGATCTGACTTTCATTTTAGATAGCTTGACCTCGTATAATTATTAACAGTGTTCCCTTTGCACCCAGTCATGATCTGGTTTGGACAATAAATTATATGGTTACCCTAATTTTAGAAGATTGGCACTAGCTGCACTGTGGAAAACAGACTTCAGACGAGCAAGGGTAACGCAGGGAGGTCAGCAACAATAATCTAGAAAGGAGATGAGAATGCTCTGGACCAGAGTGGTAGCAGTGAAGCAGGAGGGAAGTGGTCAGGTTCTGGCTGTTTTTTGATGCTAATGCTGACAGGATTTGCTGATGGTTCTGGAAGAGGGGTGGAAGAGAAAGGGAGGAAGCAAGGAGGACATCAAGGCTTTTGACCCGGAGCGCTGGAGAAGGAAGAAGAGATAGATAGCTATTCCCAGAAGAGTAATGGAATCTAAAATATTTCTCTAGTCACTAGGCTTTTTACCTAAAGTAGAACTTAGAAACCAGGAGAATTACCTGTTGTAGTTCAAATTGAAGCTTGTTTTATGGGGCAACTAGAGTGCTAAATTTGTTGTGATGTTCGAGCCTAACTGTTTCTGAGATTTGGGAATACTGCGAAGAAGAATTATGTTTTAGAATCATTGGGGAGAAAATTAATTTTCATTCACATTGGTTTTGCATAAATGGAGAAGAACATCAAAAATGATTGTGAGACCGTTTTTGGTAGGATTGAACATAGGTATTAGCAAAAGTCTGGAAATTGGAAGAGATGAAGGGGTGTCACAAAGGGATAAAATCTTTATCATCTGTGTTACCTAGATAGTTACCCAGTCATCTCACCTGACAACTACTTTTCAGTTGCTTATCTGCCTAGCAGTTTGAAAAGGTGTGTGGAAACAAAGATTGAAAGAGTGGGAGGAGCAGGCTTACATTTCAGTAGGGAGATAAATATTCCCCCCTCCCCAAAAATGCAGTACAACACAAGAATTACTTGAATGACAGTATGTATAGGAGATAGTTGGTACGTGGGAGAAGAGCCACAGAAGCCTACCTTGGGTGTCAGGATGACTTCACAGATTTGGGTGAACTCCAAAAGTGAGAAGTTTGCCAAATGGACAGGGAGAAAGAATGGTAGGTGCACAAGATCGAAGGCATGAGAACTTACCACTAGAGAATAAGCTTTGAAGGGTAAGGGAGCAAATAGCAGAAGACGAGGCTGTACAGTTTTGCTTAAAATCATTCGGAACACGCAAACTCATCTACGTTAAGAGCCACATAAAAGAAAGATATAAACAGCATGAGATGCGGGGGACAGCTTGGAGGAACGAAGCATGCAGTCCTGACTGAGTGGTCAAACATTCCTTCTAGGCAGCATCCTTTTAAGATGAGATGACATAGTATGTGTCCTTTCTCCTGCTTCCCTTATGTCAGGAGTGCTCAGCTCTAGCACAGCTGACATTTTGGGCTGGATAGTTCTTTGTTGTGGGGGTCTGTCCTGTGCACTGTAGGATATTCAGCAGCATCCCTGCCCTCGACACACCAGATGCCAGAAGCAACTCCCCTCAGCTGTGAGAATCAAAAATGTCTCCAGACGTTGCCAGATGTCCCCCCACACCCCGGGGGGGAGGGGGGCAACAATTGCTTCCAGTTGCGAACTGGTGACCTACATCAAATTTAATGCCTAGCTCCAGTGATTGCCACTTCATAATTTCTCTTGAATCCATGTCTTTCAGCCCGTTTTTGCCACCCCAGTACAGACCTTTATTATTCTCGTCATTGCATCCTTTCCTGAGTATATTTTGTGTCTGTTTACTCTTTCACCGTAGGAAGATTAAAAGCTTTATCAGAAAGCTTTTAATTTATCAGAAAGTTTTCATCAGAAAGCTCAGCTATCACATATCACTCTACTCATATGTGTTGTGGGTTCCCGTTCTCTATCCCATAATTCCAGACTTCGTATACAGGTCCCCAAATCCTTCCAGGCCCTGGCCCCAAGCTCTGTCTCCAACTTCATTTCTCTGCTTTTTTGTAGTCTCTTCTCTATCCAAATTGGATTTAACAATGTGGGGGGCTCCCTAATGCTCCTGACCCCACGTTTTCTCATCCACTTGCTCTTATATTGTTGGGTGTACCTGCAAGGCCTGCCTTTCCTAGTCCCAGCTGCGTTGTGAAACTCAGGTGCCGCGTTCTCAATGAAGACTTTCTTTCTCTGCTCCTCTCCCTTTCTTTGCTCCAAATCATCTAACAGTAACACTTATTGGTATCTTATTTTCTAGTCCCTTGTCTGTAAATAGGAGGTATATCTGTCTTCTTTGTATTCCTCATCTCCAAACATATTGTCTTAGACAAAATAAATGGTATTTGAATGACTCTGAAATTATCCTGAAGCAGGATTGTCATAAACTGTGAAACTTTGTTGCCACTTTGACACTGTAATCTAAGAAATGTTTAACATTGTTAAAGATACTCAAATTCCTGAGACTATCGATATTGTGTAACAGCGGAGATTTTTAACATTTATGTCTTTTTTCTTCTTTCTTTCTAGCCTGCCTATCAGAATCTGAGACAACGTGTTGACAACTTTGTTGCAAACCACTTAGCAACTCATACGTGGAGTCCGCACCTCAATAAGAACCAGCTAAGAAACAATATTCGACAGCAAGTGCTCAAGTAAGCCTCAGAATTGCAGAGTTTCTACAAGGGCTTGAGAATGTCACCATATACTTTGCCTGAAAGCAGAGACATTGTGCAGAAGTTTGTTCACCTGGTGATAATTTTGTCAAGTTTGGTGTGACTACTTTATATTATGATACAGTGTGATTTTAGAGTAGGCTCTAATCACTTCACATTTCCCCCATAAATTTAACAGTCTGATTTCTCCTGTAGACCTTTGGAAATATTGAGGGAAGGGAATGACAACGTGACTTCAAAAAAAAAAAAAACCCTCTAGATATGATATGAATAGATGGTTAATGCCAGATTGGTAAATATATCCTATACAGTTACATTCACAGTTATTCTCTTGGCCCTAAAAGAGCAGGCTTTATTATTCCTGATTTACAAATAAAGACATTAAAGGTCACTGAAATTAAAACATTTTTCCCTGATTTGAGGCTGTGTCTTCTGTGTTCTAATATTGCCCCTCGCTTTTTCTTTTTTCTTTTTTCTTGCATTTTACTGTGATTTTACCTGTGCTTTTTAATGATGACATATCCAAAAAAGGTGGGAGAAGTGCATTTAGACATGTCGGAGTCATTTTTTGGTAAACATAAAGAGAGTGAGAAAAGCTGGAATGTTTAGAGGGACCTAAAAAAATCATATTTATTCCCCCAAAAGCAGATTAGCAATATTATCTTGTTCTTGAATATAAGTATTTGCCAAGACAAGAAGACTTGGACCCTCTATCCCTGCTTCACACCCCAAAAAAGTGACTACATTGTTTAAAAACTGCCTTAGTCTCCCTGCCTTGACAAATATTTACGAAATGTGGCTTTTAAACAGTTAAACAAATGTTTTTACAGCTGTTACCTCTTTTATTTATTTATTTATTTATTTATTTATTTTATTTTTGGCTGTGTTGGGTCTTCGTTGCTGCGCGTGGGCTTTCTCTAGTTGCGGCAAGCGGGGGTTACTCTTCCTTGCGATGTGCGGGCTTCTCATTGCGATGGCTTCTCTTGTTGCAGAGCACGGGCTCTAGGTGCACGGACTTCAGTAGTTGTGGCACACGTGCCCAGCTGCTCCGCAGCATGTGAGATCCTCCCAGACCAGGATTCAAATCCATGTCCCCTGCATTGGCAGGTGGACTCTTAACCACTGTGCCACCAGGGAAGTCCCTACAGCTGTTACCTCTTAATTCCCTCTTGTCCCTCAGGAACCTTGCAAACCTACCTAGTGTGCTACTCCATTGATAGTTCCACCCACAGGAAGCCCCACAAATAAAACTTTACACTCTGACTCAAAGACCCATTTAGCCACAGGTAATACTAGATACTAGGAGCCTGGGGGCTCAGACTCTGTGTCCTAGTAAATAAGAGAAGAGGGAAATTTGACAATAGCTTTGTTGTCTGCATTTTAAAGGATGTTCAGGAACCTGTAAAAGAGTCCAGGTAAGATGAAAGATGCCATTAGAGGGCTGCATAATAATACCTTTTGGGAAATAGTCAAAGCGTTTCCTGTTGGGTGGCAGGCCTGGGGGGGTTACTCATTTCCAGACCTTCAGGAGAACAATAACCAAAATAGTAGGGGGGTGGGAGGCTAAGGGTGGGATGGGGGAGGGAAGCTTACTGGCACTGTCCACACTTGCAGAGCACTGTCACGCAACAATTTGCATATCTGCTTCCCTCTCACAAAGGATAACATTGCTTTAAAAGCAAAAGGGGAGAGTCTTGGATTCTTTTTTTTTTTTTTTTTTCCCATATATTGAGAGACTAAATGGAAGGCAAATTTCCTGGAATTTACTCCTTAGCATACAGAACCTATAAAGTAGGGAAACAGTCATTTATTCTGTTCTTCAAAGGGAACTAAACTCAATCGTGCCCATGTAAAATCAAGCACTTAAAATTGTTGTACCAGTATAAGGCATTGTTTTCACAGAATCTTGTTTGGTGAGGGATTGCTGGGCACATCAGCAGAGGGTTCTTGTGACTGTCAGCAATTAACACTAGAGCAGTCCACCTATGGGTGACGAGGACTCTCCTCTAGAGACATTTTAGAACAGGGGAAATAGCTGTCTCTTGGGTAATATGGGCATTGCTCTTACTGTGATATCTGTATATTTTCTTCTAGCTCTGTTATTTATTTTTCATAAACTGTTCTCTTATTTAAATTCCATTAGTAAATTTATGTCTCTTAAATAACATGTTAAAGTTTCTTAAAAGAAAGACTAGTTGTGTCTAACTAATGGTATAAGGATGGACTATCACCTATAAATACAATTTCAGACAGTTTTTCTTACATATACTTTGAGAAATACTCAGTTGACTCTGTTAGATTGAACCGTCTACAATTGTCATTTTTGTAGGACAGAATAGTCTGATATCAGCAGTTTTGGATGGTTCAGTTTAATAGCCAATCTGCCAACTCAATAGATGGAAAAAGGTTTTATTTTATTCTATTTATGCATTCGTTTGTACAACAGAACCTAAAAATGCTAGGGAGCTCAGAAATAATGACCTTAACTGTACAGTGTTTAAAAGGAAGACAAGGAAGTAGCTTTAACCAAGACAGTGCCAGCTACTGGCATTTTGGCTTTGCCCTTGGACCTAGAAGTGTGACTTCTCCTCCCTCTGGTGAGGCAGCTCTGGCCACACCTCAATGAAGTGAGCCCACGAAGAGCAATGTGGTCGCTAGCACTGGCCTCCGTTTTTGTTTTTGTTTTTCCTTTAACATTTTCATTGGAGTATAATTGCTTTACAATGTTGTGTTAGTTTCTGCTGTATAACAAAGTGAATCAGCTATATGCATACATTTTTAAGATCAGAGCTGACCTCTGAGTGAGAGTAGACTAAGGTACACAAGGGCCCAGAACATAAGCGTCAGGGGAAGAGACTGAAGCAGTAATTTGGAGGTGGGTGGGTTTTATTTTTTATTTTGTGCCTTTGTGCTTGTGCCTTAAATCAAAACGTTTTTCACATTGCTTGTCATTGCTTCTTTTCCACCTGCTACATTTTAAAGACACCTCTAAGATGTAACAACAGTGTTTTCAGGATTTTTTTTTTTTTTTTTTTGTATCATATGTTAGAACTTTAGAAAACAGGTTACCTACTTTGGGCAGTGTTGACTCATTTTTCTCTATGGCCCACGTAAGTGGAATTATAGTATCCCAGGGCTGCGAGGTGCCTCAGGAAATGAAAATCACATCCATCCTGCACTCCAGACAGCGCTGCACTCAGAAATAGCATTGCATAAGTATAAGGAGAGACACCTCACCCACTATGCAGGGAGAGCCTGAGGCCTCGGAGCTGCAGAAGACCAGCACCATGCTCTCCCAACTCTATCCAGGGAACTGTGACTCCTCAAGTTCTTTGTTAGAAAGGAACGAGGTGGAAGTGTGTTTCTTCAGATAAATTCATGTCATCTTATTTTGCTCAGACGCCTTTGTGATTTTCTGCACAGTTCAGACTTTACTGTCCCTTTTGCTCCTCTGTCTCTTATGTATGACATTTCTTTGTGCATTTTCTTCCCCTTCTCTTCTCTGGAAATCAAGCTTTCCTTAGGAAAGCTTTTGCAAATAATCTCAGACATAGCTAAAAATAATAATATCCTACTCTTTTCCTACAGTGTATGGTGTGTTCTAGTGCCTATCATGTTGTATTTTGTTTGTGTCTCTCTCTCCCACCAGAACAGGGACCAGGTCTGATTTGTAGTGGCCCAGTGGCTAGCATGGTGCCTGTTGTGTAGACGACACTTGGAACATAATTGTTGAATGAATACATCATTTAGTTTTTATAGCAAGAAGATAATAAAAAGAAGGCCAGAAGTCTTAAGTTTTATTTTTGTTCTTCTAAAGTTTTCTCTTTTTCTTTTTTTTTTTTCCTTTTTTGTAAGTTTGGTAAAATTATACTTTGTGTATATTCTTCAGTTTTCCTAGAGGTTCTAATACTTACAAGAGGCTTACATTTTTCTGGTCAAAAAAAAAAAAAAAGAGGTTGCAGAATCCACAGATTTATTTTATACCCAGAGCTCAGCTTTAATGATCATTTATTCCTATCACTAAATGATCACTAAGGTCATTTAGCGAGATAAGCCATGGGCAGGATTGAGGTAAGAAAAGCATCACCTACAAGCCTGGGCTTTAGGTAATGTGCTGTGTCTAGTTCTTAGGGTATTTTGTTTTGCTTTTGTTCTGTCTGCCTTAGTATTTCCACTGGTGACACAGTGGTGGGAAGTTTACATATTTTTTTGCAGTATGGTGTATTAAATGCCACTGTATTGTGAAACGTATTTTCTTTTGGGTATTCTTTCTGTATATTCCAAGTGAATGGATTGGAGGCAATTTAAGGTTGAACATATATGTAATAGATATGGCTTTACTTAAAAGTAATTAATGCAAATAATGTAGTATTATCTTTTTCACCTTTCTGTAAATTACCCTGTGTTTCAGATCAGGAATGTTGGAGTCTGGTATTGACAGAATTATTTCTCAGGTTGTGGATCCAAAGATTAACCACACATTCAGACCTCAGGTGGAGAAAGCTGTGCATGAGTTTTTGGCCACACTAAATCACAAAGAGGAAACAGGTGGCAGCACAGCCCCCGATGATGAGAAACCAGACTCTTCCATCGTTACACAAGGTGCTTTGCTTTTACTCTTGGTCAGTTCCATTGCTTTCCTTCTTGAACTGAGTATCAAGTTAGGGGTATTTAGTTCTTTAAAACATTTATCTATTTGGCTACTCTAGTGAAATTATATTTATTTTAATTATCACCCAGATTCTTCAACTGGCATAACATTTTTTTTTTAATGATAAGCATTTTAGTAATGTAGTGTTTGTGTGTGTGTGTGTGTGTGTGTGTGTGTGTGTTTCAATAGAGGGGATAATTAAAATAATTAGAAAACACATCCTTTTTCTGAGAACTAGGCTAGTCTCACATTTGCTGGTGCCTTTCCTAATATACTGTATTACAGAGGTAGAGAACTTAGAATGTGTTAAGTACTAGCACCAGTACCTGAAAGTCTAAAGGTGTATGTGTCATATGAAGATGACAGTGGCAAGTGGCCTTGATTCAGCAGAGCGGTTTACCTTCTGCATAAATTTATTCTAAAACATGTCTATCCCTCGAAGGTGTCCCTGCCCCTGGGCCCAGTGCGAATGTGGCCAGTGATGCCATGTCAATCTTGGAAACCATCACTTCTCTTAACCAAGAAGCTAGTGCTGCCAGGGCTTCGACAGAAACGTCAAATGCAAAGACCAGTGAGAGAATATCCAAAAAACTCCCATCTCAGCCAAGCACTGAGACTACTGTTGAGAAAGAGAGAACTTCAGAGGACACGGCTGATAAAGAAAAATCTACACCTGACTCTGCAGGGGAAGGACAGGAAACAGTCCCTAAGTCTGAAGAATTTAGTGATCTCCCTTGTCCAGCTGAAGAAATTAGAAATCACATAAAAGAAAGTAGTAGTTCAGTTCTGCTAAATAAGGATGTTCAACAAGAAAGCAGTGACCAAAAAAATAAATCAACAGACAAAGGTGAAAAGAAGCCAGACAGCAATGAAAAGGGAGAAAGAAAGAAAGAAAAGAAGGAAAAGACTGAAAAGAAATTTGATCACTCAAAAAGGAGTGAAGATGTCCAAAAAGTAAAAGATGAAAAACAAGCAAAGGATAAAGAAGTAGAATGTTCAAAACTTCCTTCAGAAAAAAACAATAAAGCTAAAACCAGCGAAGGGACCAAAGAAGGTAAAAACTTGGAAAAATCAACAACAGTTTAAAGAACAATGAGTGTCCATTGGGGGCACATCAAATTTGCCTTCAAATTTTAATAAAATGTATTTGATACGTGTGTTTTAAAAGCCTGAAAACTCATATCCTCTTTGCTAAAAGATGAGCAATAAACATTTGTATATTTCTTTTCTATACTAATGTACCAATTCACAAAGTAAACGAACAGAGAAGTTCTAAACCTTATAATGTAACTCCTGTAATTTATTCATATACATTATTCCAAGCAACTTAATTCATAATCTTTAAAATATTAGATAGTACATATTTCAGTTCCTTACTTAAAATTTCCTTTGTTTATATTATTCAGACCATGAATTATGAGTTTCATTAATTTTACAGGATAATAGTTTGCCTTTGTATTTTCTGCAAACAACTGTACCTTATTTGATATTAGTTACTAATGGTGAGAGATTATTTCTGAAGTTGAAGTTCTTTGACAGTATTTAAACCAGAAAATTTTAAATGTAATTTAGGAATTGGGTGCTGTGTGTATTCTTATATAACAAGATGATTTATTTTCTATGTTTTATTTTCTTCTTGAAGATTTCTCTTTGATAGATTCTGATGTGGATGGACTTACAGACATCACAGTTAGCTCTGTCCACACCAGTGACCTTTCATCTTTTGAAGAAGACACTGAGGAGGAAGTTGTAATGTCTGATAGCATGGAAGAAGGAGAGATTACATCAGATGGTAAAGCATTTTACTTAATGATGCCTTTGTGAAGCTTCCCATTGAGCAGTATTTGTATATTCAGACGGCTGTATCATGAAAGACAGTGTGGTATAGTGGCAAGAGCACGGGACTTTATAGTTGGAAGATTTGTCCCTGAGTCCCAGCTCTGAGGTTGTCTGTCTGAGCAAGCTTGGTAAGTTACTAAACCTCAACAAGCCTTGGTTCTCTATCTCTTAACTCCATTCCCTAGGATTATTATAAAAGATGAGATCTTGTACGAATATGCCATGTGTCAGTGGCACAGTCCACAAGACTGCCCTCATGTTTGACACCAATTGCAAATTCGGAGTCCCCAAGACCACCTTTAGGTTTGGTAATCACTAGAAGGACTCACAGAGCTCATTGAAAGTTGTTAAACTCATAGTTACGGTTTATTACAGCTAAGGGACACAGATTAAAATCAGCCAAGGGAAGAGGCACATAGGCTATAGAGTCTGGCAAAGTTCAAACACAGAGCTCCCACTTGTCCTTTCTTTTTTTTTTTTAAATTTATTTTATTAAAGTATAGTTGATTTACAATGTTGGGTTAATTTCTACTGCACAGCAAAGTGATTCAGTTATACATACATATACATTCTTTTTCATATTGCTTTCTGTTATGGTTTATCACAGGATATTTTTTTTAACATTTTATTTTATATTGGAGTATAGTTGATTAACAATGTTGTGTTAGTTTCAGGTGTACAACAAAGTGATTCAGTTATACACGTATCTATTCTTTTTCAAATTCTTTTCCCAATTAGATTCTTACAGAATATTGAACAGAGTTCCCTGTGCTATACAGTAGGTCCTTGTTGGTTATCCATTTTAAATATAGCTGTGTGTACATGGAAATCCCAAACTCCCTAACTATCCCTCCCCCCCATTCTTCCCCCCCTGGTAAGCATAAGTTTGTTCTCTAAGTCTGCAAGTCTGTTTCTGTTTTGTAAATAAGTTCATTTGTATCATTTTTTTTTTTTTAGATTCTGCATATAAGCGATATCATGCTATATTTCTCTTTCTCTGTCTGACTTACTTCACTCAGTATGACAATCTCTAGGTCCATCCATGTTGCTGCAAATGGCATTATTTCATTCTATTTAATGGCTGAGTAATAATCCATTGTATATATGTACCACATCTTCTTTATCCATTCTTCTGTCAATGGACATTTAGTTTGCTTCCATGTCTCGGCTATTGTAAACAACATTGCAATGAACGTTGGGGTGAATTTATCCTTCCAGACCATGTTTTTGTACAGGTATATGCCCAGGAGTGGGATTGCAGGATCATATGCCAGCTCTGTTTTTAGTTTCTTAGGGAACCTCCATACTGTTCTCCATAGTGGCTGCATCAGTTTATATTCCCACCAACAGTGTAGGAGGGTTCCCTTCTCTCCACACCCTCTCCAGCATTTATTGTTTGTGGATTTTTTGATGATGGCCTGGTGGTGTGAGGTAATATCTCATTGTAGTTTTGATTTGCATTTCTCTAATAATTAGTGATGTTGAATATCTTTTCATGTGCCTCTTGGCCATCTGTATGTCTTCTTTAGAGAAATATCTATTTAAGTCTTCTGCCCATTTGTCGATTGGGTTGTTTGTTTTGATGATATTAGGCCACATGAGCTGATTATAAATTTTGGAGACAGATCCCTTGTCAGTCACATCATTTGCAAATATTTTCTCCGAATCTCTGATTGTCTTTTCATTTTGTTTGTGGTTTCCTTTGCTGTGCAAAAGCTCTTAAGTTTAATTAGGTCCCATTTATTTATTTTTGTTTTTATTTCCATTACTCTGGAAGACGGATTGAAAAAGATATTGCTGCGATTTATGTCAGAGAGTGTTCTGCCTGTGTTTTCCTCTAAGAGTTTTGCAGTGTATGGTCTCACATTTAGGTCTTTAACCCATTCTGAGTTTATTTTTGTGTATGGTGTTAAAAGACTGTTATAATTTCATTTTTTTACATGTAGCTGTCCAGTTTTCCCAGCACCATTTATTGAAGAGACTGTCCTTCCTCCATTGTGTAGTCTTGCCTCTTTTGTTGTAGATTAATTGACCACAGGTGCATGGGTTTATCTCTGGGCTTTCTATCCTGTTCCATTGATCTATAGTTCTATTTTTGTGTCAGTACCATACTGTTCTGATGACTAGAGCTTTGTAGTATAGTCTGAAGTCAGGGTGCCTGATTCTTCCAGCTCCAATTTTCTTTCTCAAGATTGCTTTGGCTATTCGGGGTCTCTTTTGTCTCCATACATATTTTAAGATTGTTTGTTTTAGTTCTGTGAAAAATGTTATTGGTAATTTGATAGGGATTGCGTTGAATCTGTAGATTGCCTTGAGTAGTATAATCATTTTGACAATATTGATTCTCCCAATCCAAGAATGTGGTATATCTTTCCATCTGTTTGTGTCATCTTTGATTTCTTTCATCAGCGTCTTATAGTTTTTGGAGTACAGGTCTTTTGTCTCCTTAAGTAGGTTTATTTCTACACATATTATTCTTTTTGGTGCGATGTTAAGTGGGATTGTTTCTTGAATTTCTCTTTCTGACCTTTTGTTGTTAGTGTATAGAAATGCAAGAGATTGCTGTGTATTAATTTTGTAACCTGCGACTTTACGAAATTCATTGATGAGCTCTAGTAGTTTTCTGGTAGCATCTTTAGGATTTTATACATATAGTATCATATCATCTGCAGACAGTGACAGTTCAACTTCTTCTTTTCCAATTTGGATTCCTTTTATTTATTTATTTATTTTCTGATTGCCATTGCTAGGACTTCCGAAACTATGTTGAATAAAAGTGACAAAAGCGGACATCCTTGTCTTGTTCCTGATCTTAGAGGAAATGCTTTTAGCTTTTCACTGCTAAGTATGATGTTAACTGTAGGTTTATGTATATGGCTTTTTTTATGTTGAGGTATGTTCCATCTGTGCCCACTTTCTGGAGAGTTTTTTATCATAAATGGGTGTTGGATTTTGTCAAAAGCTTATTCTGCATCTATTAAGATGATCATATGTTTTTTACTCTTCAATTTGTTCTTGTATCACATTGATTGATTTGCGGATATTAAAAAATCCTTGTAACCCTGGGATGAATCCTACTTGATCATGGTGTATGATCCTTTTAATGTACTGTTAGATTCAAGATTGCTAGTATTTTGAGGATTTTTGCGTCTATGTTCATCAGTGATATTGGCCTGTAATTTTCTTTTTTTGTGATATCTTTGTCTGGTTTTGGTATCAGGGTGATGGTGGCCTCATACAATGAGTTTGGGCGTTTTCCTCCATCTGCAATTTTTGGGAACAATTTCAGAAAAATAGGTGTTAACTCTTTTGTAAATGTTTCATAGAATTCACCTGTGAAGCCATCTGGTCTTGGACTTTTGTTTGTTGGGAGTTTTTTAATCACAGTTTCAATTTGAGTACTTGTGATCAGTCTGTTCATATTTTCCATTTCTTCCTGGTCAGTCTTGGGAGATTGTACCTTTCTAGGAATTTGTCCATTTCTTCCAGATTGTCCGTTTTATTGGCATACAGCTGCTTGTAGTAGTCTCTTAGGATGCTTTGTATTTCTGCGGTGTCTGTTGTAACTTCTTTTTCATTTCTAATTTTATTGATTTGAGTCCTCTTCCTCTTTTTCTTGATGAGTCTGGCTAATGGTTTATCAATTTTGTTTATCTTCTCAAAGAACCAGCTTTCAGTTTCATTGATCTTTGCTATTGTTTTCTTCATCTCTATTTCATTTATTTCTGCTCTGGTCTTTATAATTTCTTTCCTTCTACTGACTTTAGGTTTTGCTTGTTCTTCTTTCTCTAGTTGCTTTAGGTGTAAGGTTAGGTTGTTTATTTGAGATTTTTCTTTTTTCCTGAGGTAATACTGTATTGCTATAAACTTCCCTCTTAGAACTGCTTTTGCTGCATCCCATAGGTTTTGGATCTTTGCTGTCATTTTCATTTGTCTCTAGGTATTTTTTGATTTCCTCTTTGATTTCTTCAGTGATCCATTGGTTGTTTAGTAGCATGTTTTGTAGCCTCCACATGTTTATGTTTTTTTACAGTTTTTTTTTCCTTTAGTTTATTTCTAATATCATAGCATTGTGGTTGGAAAAGATGCTTGATATGATTTCAGTTTTCTTAAATTTACCAAGGCTCTCTTTGAGGCCCAGCATGTGGTCAATCCTGGAGAATGTTCCATGTGCGCATGAGAAGAATGTGAATCCTGCTGATATTAGATGGAATGCTCTATAAATATCAATTAAGTCCATCTGGTCTAATGTGTCATTTAAGGTCTGTGTTTCCTTATTAATCTTCTGTCTGGATGATCTGTGCATTGCTGAGAGTGGGGTGTTAAAGTCCCCAACTATTATTGTGTTACTGTCGATTTTTCCCTTTATGGCTGTTAGTATTTGCCTTATATATTGATGTGCTCCTATGTTGGGTGCATATATATTTATAATTGTTATATCTTCTTCTTGGATTGATCCCTTAATCATTATGTAGTGTCCTTCTTGGCTCTTATAACAGTCTTTATTTTAAAGTCTATTTTGTCTGATATGAGTATTGCTACTCCAGCATTCTTTTGATCTCTATTTGTGTGGAATACCTTTTTCCATCCCCTCACTTTCAGTCTGTGTCCCTAGGTCTGAAGTGGGTCTGTTATAGACAACATATATACAGGTCTTATTTTTGTATTTATTCAGCCAGTCTATGTCTTTCGATTGGAGCACTTAATCCATTTACATTTAAGGTAATTATCAATGTGTAAGTTCCTATTGCCATTTTCTTAATTGTTTGGAGTTTGTTTTTGTAGGTCTTTTTTCTTCCCTTCCTCTGTGGTTTGATGACCATCCTTAGTGTTGTGTTCAGGTTGCTTTTTCTGTGTGTGTGTGTGTGTGTGTGTGTGTGTGTAGTAGTTTTTGGGTTTACTGTTCCCATGCAGTTTTGATATAGCAGTCTATGTATGTACAAGATTGTTTTAAGTTGCTGGTGTCTTCCCCGCCTAGAGAAGTTCCTTTAGCATTTGTTGCAAAGCTGGTCTGGTGGTCTCTTAGCTTGTCTGTGAAGCTTTTGATTTGTCTGTCAAATCTGAATGAGAACCTTGCTGGGTAGAGTAGTCTTAGTTGTAGGTTCTTCCCTTTCATCGCTTTAAATGTATCGTGCCACTCCCTTCTGGCCTGCAGAGTTTCTGCTGAAAAATCAGCTGATAACTTCATGGGGATTCCCTTGTATGTTGTTTGTCATTTTTCCCTTGTTGCTTTTAATATTTTTTCTTTGTCTTTAATTTTGTCAGTTTGATTACTGTGTGTCTCAGCATGCTTCTCCTTGGGTTTATCCTGACTGGGACTCTCTGTGCTTCCTGGACTTGGGTGACTGTTTCCTTTCCCATGTTAGGGAAGTTTTTAGGAATTATCTCCTCAGATATTTTCTCAGGTCCTTTCTCTCTCTCTTCTTCCTCTGGGACCCCTATAATGCGAATGTTGGTGCATTTAATGTTATCCCAGAGGTCTCTTAGAACTGTCTTCATTTCTTTTCATTCTTTTTTCTTTATTTTGTTCCGCAGCAGTGATTTCCACCATTCTGTCTTCGAGGTCACTTATCCGTTCTTCTGCCTCACTTATTCTGCTATTAATTCCTTCTGGTGTCTTTTTCATTTCAGTTATTATATTGTTCATCTCTGTTTGTTTTTTCTTTAGTTCTTTAGGTCTTTATTAAACATTTCTTGCATCTTCTCGATCCTTGCCTCCATTCTTTTTCCAAGATCCTGGATCATCTTCACTATCATTATCCTGAATTCTTTTTCTGGAAGATTGCCTATCTCCACTTTACTTAGTTGTTTTTCTGGGGTTTTATCTTTTTCCTTTACCTGGGACATATATACCTTTACCATTTCATTTCATCTAATTTTCTGTGATTGTGGTTTCTGTTCCGCAGGCTGCAGGATTGTACTTCTTCTTGCTTCTGCTGTCTCCCAATTGTCCTTTCCTTGTGGTGCTGTGGACACACTGCCCTTCCTGGCATTGACATCTGACAGTATATACAGATTATTGCCAAGCAGGGAAACTCACTGGAGTCTTGATGTCTGAAGTTTTTATTGGGACGTCATCATGTACACCTAGTTGACTGCCCATGTGTCTGGCCTCAGCCTCCAGCCCCTCTGGAGGTCAAACTGATATCCCATGACCCAATGCTCCTACCCTAAATCACACTATTAGGCAATTTG